>NC_084664.1:7641432-7947369 GCF_028389875.1 Rhea pennata | reverse complement strand
TTCTGTTCATTTGTCAGGAATCAGTTCCATCTTTGCCACAGTCACCAATGAAAGAAAGGCCACCTAAAGCATTCCATCAGTACAGCAACAACATCTCCACTTTGGATGTCCACTGTCTGCCTCAGTTGCAGGAGAAAGTTTCTCCACCCTCTTCACCCCCAATCATGTTTCCTCCTGCATTTGAAGCAGCCAAGGTAGAGGCAAAACCAGATGAGCTTAAAGTAACAGTGAAACTAAAACCTAGGTTAAAAGCAATACACAGTAGTCTTGATGACTGTCGGCCTCCAAGTAAGAAATGGAAAGGAATGAAATGGAAGAAATGGAGCATCCAGATTGTGATTCCTAAAGGATCATTCAAACCTCCTTGTGAAGAAGAAATAGATGAATTTCTTAAAAAATTGGGCACAACCCTTAAACCAGATCCTGTGCCTAAAGACTATAGGAAATGTTGCTTCTGTCATGAGGAGGGTGATGGATTAACTGATGGACCAGCAAGGCTTCTTAACCTTGATTTAGACCTTTGGGTCCATTTGAACTGTGCTCTTTGGTCTACGGAAGTCTATGAGACACAAGCTGGTGCCTTAATAAATGTGGAATTAGCACTGCGAAGAGGCTTGCAAATGAAGTGCATGTTTTGTCATAAAATGGGTGCCACCAGCGGTTGTCACAGGTTAAGGTGCACCAATATTTATCACTTTACCTGTGCCATTAAAGCACAATGCATGTTTTTTAAAGACAAGACCATGCTTTGCCCCATGCATAAACCAAAGGGAACTCATGAGCAAGAACTTAGTTACTTTGCAGTCTTCAGGAGGGTCTACGTTCAGCGTGATGAAGTGCGGCAGATTGCTAGCATAGTACAGCGAGGAGAACGTGACCACACTTTCCGCGTAGGAAGCCTGATTTTCCATGCCATTGGTCAGCTGCTGCCCCAGCAGATGCAGGCTTTCCACTCCTCAAAAGCGCTCTTTCCTGTGGGTTACGAGGCCAGCCGCTTGTACTGGAGCATGAGATACGCAAACAGACGCTGTCGCTATCTCTGTTCGATTGAGGAGAAGGATGGGCTTCCATTATTTGTCATCAAGGTTGTGGAGCAAGGCCATGAAGATCTGGTTCTTACAGACACAACACCAAAAGGTAAATTCTGTAAACTAAAGCGATGACTTTTGTGGATCCACTATTTGTTTTAGTATTACTGTTATTTATCCTATGTATGATGAATGTGTCAAATTTTGCACATTGTTTTAATTCAGAAATTGCAATGTAATGGTTATACTGGGCTTCCAAGGATGTGAATTCTATTGTGAATGACTTTATTTAGTACTGTGCATTTTTAATATGATGCTGTGAAGACTGAGGACAGTTTTGAAGAAATAGTGTGAGCTGCAAATTAAAGAAGGGTATTTGTAATAAGCTTATAGAGAAAAACCTAGATGGAATATGAAAAGTGAATTCAAATAGTAGAAATGTTAGTGGAGGTTTTATTTTCTGAAAAATGACTTTGACATTATTATTACGCAGTTATCTTTGAACCAGCTGTGCTGAAGTTTGTAAGTATTAGAAAAATAGTAAGTTGATCAAGTCATTCCCAGGGCCTGAGTTTGTTGTCTCTGGGGGTGGTAAGGGTGATGCATCAGACCATAAACATACAGGGCAAGTCCTAGGAACTTGGACATGTGAATGTGGCTGGTAATGTTCTGAGGTTTAACCACTTTTGGCAGAGCAAGGCTGAGTATATCGGCACCCGTAGCACAGTTAAACCACTGCCTGGATAGCTGCCCACGTACAATTGAGTGCTGACTGTAATCAATTTAGAGAAATAGAAAATTTATGTTCACTTCTTAGAAAATTCTGTTGTGTAGGTTTTCTAAGGAGAATCTCTTCAGTGGCTTTAGAAGCTTATCTGCATGATTCCCTTAAGAGAAATACATATCTGTAGGGAACTGAAGGTTTTCATGCTACAAATACAAAAACTGCATTCCTAGGAGCGAAGGTAGAAGAGGAATGTTACTTGGAACTCATTCAAGACAAAATAATAACTCATCAAATGATTCCCCCTTTCACTTTTTAAACACTAGCCTGTTTGTTCATATAATCAGTGATAAAACTACTTTTGAAGTAGTGATTTCTGGTTCCTGGTATCTTCAGCTATTAGTTTTAAAAGTAGTATAATGGACCTTTATTTCTTTGAGCATTTTATTTCTTATTCTGTATGGTTATGTAGGTGTGTGGGATAAAATCTTGGAGCCTGTTGCTTCTGTAAGAAAAGAATCTGAAATGCTCCAGCTGTTCCCTGGATATTTGAAGGGTGAAGACCTCTTTGGTTTGACAGTCTCTGCAGTGGCAAGGATTGCTGAATCGGTGAGTCTTCACCATTGCACTTCTTGCTGGATCACCCCAAGTTGTCAGATATCTCATACGCACATGAGAAGGGGAACAGGAAGAAGTCTGGAAAGTGATTGTTCTGTTATGTACTGCTAACATATAATTACTTGGATTTTTTTGTTTGTTTGTTTTTGTTTCTGTTTTCTTGCAGCTTCCAGGGGTTGAGGCCTGTGAGAACTACACTTTCCGCTATGGCCGAAACCCCTTAATGGAACTTCCTCTTGCTATCAACCCCACGGGCTGTGCCCGTGCTGAGCCTAAAATGAGTACCCATGTCAAGAGGTTTGTGTTAAGGTATTTTGTTTTAATTTCACATAGTACAGCCCAGGGTTTATAGGCTGCTTAGGGTTATTTGTGCTTTCGTCTGCTGCTTACAAACCCTGTCGTCTTTGGCTGTGTATGTGCATGCCCAAATAAAAAGAATTGCTTTGTTGTCTACGCTAGCTGGCTTTAAGTGTGTGTATGTCAAAAAAAATTTTTTTTAATTGATTTTATGGCTGTTTTCAGAGAAATCTTCAGTTTTTCTTGTATTTTTTCCTGTTACATGCCCAATTCCTACAGGCCTCACACCTTGAATAGCACCAGCACATCAAAGTCATTTCAGAGCACAGTTACGGGGGAGCTGAATGCGCCTTACAGTAAGCAGTTCGTCCATTCCAAGTCCTCTCAGTACCGAAAAATGAAAACTGAATGGAAGTCCAATGTGTATCTAGCTCGCTCGCGGATTCAGGTCAGTTCTCATATTAGGAAATTTATACAGAAGAAAACATTGTTGAAAAATAAAACAGTTGCAAAGTTCCTTCTAGTCTCTTGTCAAAATTGGCAACTTGTATGTGGTAAATCATTTCTGTAGACTCCAAATAAGATTTCTTTTTAATTAATGGAAGTGATTTAAAATTTAATTTGTTACAACTGTATAGAAAATAAATGAGTTCTTTTACTTTCAAAGTCTTTTTAGTGTATTTCTCAAAAAATCAGTAAAACATAATAAAGATATGAATACTTAGTTCTACAGAAAGCATCAGCAGAACTGTGACGTGCTCAGACCAAGCTGTAGTATGGTATGAGACTAGCAGGAAGAGCTGAATACTTTGATTGCATTCATAAAAAAAAAGAAAGAATGAATTCATTGCTCTGTGTAATTCTCTTGGTGGTTTTGCTGCACAAACTATTTTGCAAAAGATTTATGGTGCATCTTGTTATGTATGAACATAGTTGTTGTTTATTCTAGGTTGGACTTAACTGTGCTGTTGTGTTCCTATTATGTTCTTCCAGTCTAGTGAGGCCTCCTGTTTTTCAGTGAATTTACAATGTTTAAGCAACTCAAGCAGGTACAGTGAGAAGCTTGCTTTCTCACCTACATGGAAGCCAAGTACTCCAGTATGTTTTCTCCCATCTTAAAAACTTAATGTACATCTGGGTTCTACATCATTAAGAAAGGATTGTTAAAACTTCAGTTACTGAACTGTGCTGTGTTATTCTTTCTGGGAAGTTTACTTTTTGCATGAATTTCTCCAGGAATGGTTAAGGGGCACCCAGAGGAATGAAGTGTTGAATGTGAATTTACTATGAAATTCTAAGTTACAGCATGTTTTTTTGTAGGGCCTGGGCTTATATGCTGCTAGAGACATTGAAAAGCACACTATGGTCATTGAATATATCGGAACTATTATCCGGAATGAGGTAGCAAACAGGAAGGAGAAGCTTTATGAATCTCAGGTACTGAGTAGTATTTGTTAACTGTTGGTTTTTTTCCACTTCCCTTCTCAAGTGTTCGTACACCACCACAAACGCTGCTTTTCTGTTGACAAATGCATGGATGGGGAGGCAGCTGTGCTCGCTAGTGACTGCAGCAGGGTAATAGGAGTCAGGTCTCCGGGACTGTGTCTGCTGCTGTACTATAAATGCAACAGGCTAAAAATACAAGCATGGGAGTCTACAGTGTTTCTTATCAAAGGATCTCAGGGTGCTTAAATGTTTAATAAATCTCGAAGCTCAGTAGTCAGATAGGCAATATATATCCTCTTTCCTGGAGGACAAAAAACGAGCTCTTACAGAGATGTCAGGACCTCAGTTTTTCATGAGTACTTCTTAAAATTTCAAGAAAGCGTCTTAGGGTAACACAGAGATATTGTAACAGTTAATAAGCATTTATGAAGCACTTCAGAATCCTAGATGAAAAGTGTAAAAAAATCCAAGCTGTTGGTACACTATTGGAGGGAAATACTAATTCACCAGAGATGTATGTTTATGACCCATCCATTTCCTCTTAAAGCAGTGATAGATGAAGTGCGTGAGTCGCTCTCTGCCTAGTGAGCCAATGCGCCGTGTCCAATCCTAAGTGCAGAACACTTAGAGATATCCCACATTGCTCCTTTGTTTTAATCAATGACTATTCTTAATAATCTACAGGAGTCTCTTCTTTTCTAATTCTGTTTTTCAGAATCGTGGCGTATACATGTTCCGCATTGACAATGATCACGTCATCGATGCTACCTTGACGGGCGGCCCTGCCAGGTGGGTGGCTCTGCAGAGCGCGCTGGTCTCCTGCTCGGCAGGGAGCCGTGTTCCCTTGCCTCAATCCTGTGCGTTTCTCAGGGGCTCGTACACTGAGGCTTCGGACTGGCCCTCTGAATAATGCATTCTTTTTCATTAGCTTTACTCATCCTTGATTACATTTGATGGCAGATGTACAGCCATGAAGAAAGAATGTAATCTTTTTAACGTTTGATTTTTTTTTTTTTTTTTTTTTGACATTTTCTAGGTAAAGAAACAAGTACAGAGTAAAGTAATTATATCTGGAAAGCCAGTGCACCCCTGAAGCTAAGGTCATTCTAAGGTTTGCTTTAGATTTGCCTCAAGTGATGCATCTTTTTAAAAGATTACCTTTTTCAAACTCTTTTCACAGGTATATCAACCATTCGTGTGCACCCAACTGTGTGGCTGAGGTGGTAACTTTTGAGAGAGGACACAAAATTATCATTAGCTCCAGCAGGAGAATACAGAAAGGGGAGGAGGTAGGGCTGTCTGATTTATTTTTACTTAACTGTTGTTGCTTGCATTTTATTTCTGGATACTTACATAACTCTTTTAGAGCCATTAGCTGTAGTTTGTGCATATTCTGAGGGGGGAAGAGCAATATTCCCTTTCCTCTCTTTCAGTTTAAATTTTGCCAGTCCCTAACACTAACAATAAAATAGCGAACATATTTCACTGTTTAGAATCCTGGGTAAAGGAAAGATGTAGTAAAACCCCTATGTTTCGTAACTGTTTTCCTGAATCTTCCTCCAGCTTTGCTACGACTATAAGTTTGATTTTGAAGATGACCAGCACAAGATTCCATGTCACTGTGGAGCTGTAAACTGCCGAAAGTGGATGAACTAGAATGCATTCCTTGCTGTCTTTGAGGGTTGCTTGTCCCTAGGAAGAAGTGATTCACATTTTTGATTTTGTCGACAGAAAATTGTTGCCTTTTTGAAGGGGAAAAAAAATCACTTCTGGAAGTACAGATTTGTACTCAAGTATTAGAAAAGAAGAAGAAGAAGAAGAAGAAAAACAAGCACCAGAAGCAAGCCGGCAAAATCTGAAGCTGTCTTAACTTTCCAGACACATGGAGGTTAAACTGAATTAACAGAATGGTCCAGCACTTTTGTTTTCGAGCTCACTAAGGAGAAACTGTTTAACTTGGGCAAAGAACCGATGGCTGACCTGCGGAAGTGCAGGTAGGCATATATGAATGTAAGACTGAAATCACCAGCGAAAGGGAGAAGTCCAAAGTGCTGGCCACAGCCTTATTTGATAAAGGGGCAGGCCCTCTAATTAAAGAAAAATTTTAAATAAAAGTAGACACCACTGAACAAGGAATGTACTGAAACAACTTCCTTAGGGATAGAGCTAAGGGAAAAAAATAACTTGCACTAAAATACATTTAAATACTTGATTCCATGAGTCAGTTTATTGTAGTTTTTGATTTCTGTAAAATAAGAGAACCTTTTTGTATTTATTATTGAATAAGTGAATGAAGCTATTTTTAAAAAGAAAGTTAGAAGAAAGCCAAGCTGCTGCTGTTACCTGCAGAACTAACAAACTCTGTTACTTTGTACAAAAGTGTAAATATTTTGAAAAAAATACAGTATAAAAATAGTTATTGACCAAATGCTACCAGACTCTGCAGCAGTTCGGGTGCTTATTATAAAACGTCAATAGGGATGTTACAATATGATCTCATGTATTAACAGACATGGTGATTACAATTACGGAGTAACCAAAATCTCAGTTCAAAGAGAGGGGTTTTTTTATGTTTAAAGCAGTCTCAACTGTGGTCTATTAGATCTTCTTTTTTTTTTTTTTTAAGTAAACTTTAAGCCTGGTGCAAGGCGTGTATATTACAACTATGACTTTTGTAGATATTTGGGTAATTTAGACTGATTAATTTTATTTGTATTATATTGTTGCATCCCTATTTCTTAAGTCAGGTTTTTTGTGCTTACAATTTGTGATAACTGTGAATAACTGCTAAAACCACCCAAAATAGAGGCTGGACATTGTTTTGTCTTCAGCAAAAGTAGTCAAGATTAGGTGACTGTTCAGCCTACATTAAATCATGTAAACAGCATAGAATCATGTAGATGGAGCTTAAGTCTGATATGATATAGCCTTCTTAAAAGGAAAACAAGGAAAAAAAATTAGATGTAATGTGCTTGCAGCTGCAGGACTCTGGCAATAGGGTTTTGGAAAATGTAATTTAAAGATGTGTTTGTATGGATTGTTTTGTTTACATTTCTTTAAAAAAAAATAAACACTGTTTTGTGTTTGCTTGTAGAAACTTAATCAGCATTTTGAAGCAGGTTAGCTTTTTATTTTGTACTTAAAATTCTGGTACTGACACTTCACAGGCTAAATATAAAAAAATGAAGTTTTTTTTGTGTGCACAATTAAAGTGGACTGTAAACTGTTGGTATATTCAGTAATACAGTTCTGAACTTGTAATGTATATGGCATGATGTATTTTTATCTTACAGAATAAATCAATTGTATATATTTTTCTCTTGATAAATAGCTGTATGAAATTGTTTCTTGAATATTTTTCTTCTCTTGTACAATATTCCAACATCCTACCAGTATTTGTCCTACAGGTTTTTTTCTGTTCTGTATAATAGTATCTAATGTTGGCAAAAAAATACAAAAACAACACAAAAAAAAGAATTTTTTGAAGTATACAGAGTGTTATGGGTTTTGGAATTTGTGGAAACAGATTTAGAAGATCAGCATTTACAAATAAAAATATTTTACATCTATAAATTATGCCTTCCTGCTTTCACTTGGGGTGTCTCTGTTTCAGCTGTTTCAGCTGTTTCAGGACCTCAGTGCGGCTGCCTGCTGCGAGGGGCCCTGGGGGGTGCCCGGCGGCGCCGCGGGGGGACCCGGCCGCCGGGGCCCGGCCGGAGCCCGCACGGCCCGAAGCGGCAGAGGGAGCGAACCGCGTTCGGCGGGGTCTGGCCTCTCCTCGGGCCCCGTAACTGCTGCCGCCGCAGCCGGCCGGGGCCGCCGCAGCCGCCAGCGACGCGTGGAGGCGGCCGCGCGGAGCTGCCTTTCCCAGCCGCTTTGCCTTAGGCCCTCGCGTTGCTTCTTCACGTGAAGGCACAACTTGGCATCAGCGTCTGGCCCCTCTGGCCTCTCCTGAGGTTAAAAAAACCTCCCGAGACGGTTGAGTCACCGCCGCTCACCAGCTCCGGTTTGCTCTCCTGCAGCAGCGGCGCGAAGCCTCACGAAGTTCCCGGTCGGCTGCTTGTTCGTGCTTTCAGCGCAAGGGGACCGGTGCTGCGCGCGCCGCTCCGCTGCGCACCCTTCGGCCGCCTTCAGCATCTCCCCTCTGGCCGGGCCAGACGGGCTGGGAGGGCGCAAAAGGCCACGAAGCCGGTGAGCGCGGGGGCCTGCAGGACGGCGCCTGGCGCTGGCGTGCGCGGCCGCCACGGCTTGGCACGGCCGTGGTTTCTGTCCCGAGTCCCGGCCTCCGCACGCACAGCCCAGAGGAGCACAACTCGAGGAAACGCTGGAGAGCCGACCCGCCAAGCACAGCGCCGTCCTCGCCTTCAGCGGCAGGCAGGCAAACAGGGAGCCTTAAACATTCTCCGAGACACCGCTGCCTTAAAAGCGTCTCAGTCTGGCAAGCGGCGGCGACGGCCCCCTCAGGCACCCCAGTCAGCGTGTTGCCAAGAGGCAGCTGTGGGACGTTACAGGAGACCGGCATCGCCGCCGCGTCACAGCACCCGCACGGGCTGCGCGCGGAGAGCAGCCGCCTCGGCGCTGCCCGGCTGGTCGCGGACGAGCTCCTCCCTCGGTGAGGCCTGGCCCCCCACACTCTCCGGCGCGGCTGAAGAGCAGGCAGCCGTGACCAGCGGCGGGGGGGGGGGCCGGGGTCCCCCGGCCGCGGGCAGCCATCAGCACCCGTCCTGCAGCGCCCCGGCTTTGTTTTCCTGTGGAAGCAGCGGCGCGCTGCCCCAGGAGGCCGCGAGCTGAGGCTGTGCAAGCGATGAAAAGTAGAAGCAGCCGTGTGACATAGTTACGGGCTCAAGAGCAGACGCTGACCGATCAAAATGTTTTCTCCTTCCCCTAGGGGAGAGGTGCGCAGGGCTCAGAAGGCGGCAGCTCCGTGCGACCCTGGAGCTGGGCACTACGGGCGGAACCTCCCAGGCCGCTGGCTCTGCAGGGGCTCCTCGTGCTGCTGGCGAGCGCGGCGGCGCTGCTCATACCATGGTTGCACCGCAGCCTGCACCTGTATTAGGCGATAAGAAATTAAAAAAAAGTCCTTGTTGTGCCTGTGGAAAAAAAGAAAAAAAAAAAAAAAAAAAAAAAAAAAAAAAAAAGAATTTGAGCAAGACTACGCATTGGTCTTCTTCATATTACGTAACAACAACCCAGCCACAATTCAGCGCCCCAGGTGCGTTACACGGGTGTCTGTTTCTGCTGGCGTAAAGACCGCGTTACCGAGCAGCGTTTGACAGCAGCCTCCAGCTTTGCCCACAGAGCAGCAAAAGGTCATAAATCCTCTGCTGCTATAAATTCAGACAGTAAATACGACAGCTGCTTTGCCTGCCTGAGGAGCTGCTCAGGTTTGGATTCGTTTGAAGCAGACAACAGAAAGGCCAAAGCAGGGGGAGTGGGGGGGGGGAGGGGGCAGCAGGGCTGTGGCACAGCCACTGCGACAGCCACGACCGTGCCCCAGCCGCCTCACGGCACCTGCAGCAGCGCTCAGCACTGATCAGGCGTAAGAGCAGCTCTGCGCCACGGACCGGCATTAATGCCGTGCGCTAAACACGCCGCCGCGTCGCCACGCGGAAGCAGGTATTTGCGGGCATCCTAAATCCACTCCAGCACCAGCGGCAAACTGCTCCGGTCCCGTCTAGGCCGCTGTGGCGAGCTGCAGCTACAGGGCGGCCGGGGGCTGCCGTGAGCCCGCTGCAGCGCCCCACCGGCCCTGGGGAAACCCTCTGGGGACTCCGCCAGGGCCCGGCTGCCGGGGGAGGCTCGCGGGGCCCCGACTGACGGACGAGCGCTGGCGAGGGCGGTGGTCTCGCAGGGACTGTCGCACTGGTGGAAGGAGCTCGGCCAGTGTCTGCACACGCTGTAACGCCTCACGTGGGAGCACTCCGCTGAGCGCCGGCGAGGGGCCGCTCCTGCCCGCTCCTCCCCTCCGCCTGCGCCGCTGCCCCGGGGGGCTGCGAGAGGAGCAGCCGCCGGTCGTCACTGGTCCATCTGCCCGCCCCGCAGGAAGGCTCGCGGCTGTAATCACTGCAACGTTACCGCCATTTGCCTCACGCTGCCAAGACGTCACTAACTGGATGCTGCAGCATTTCTGCAGCTGGAAAACGCTTCTGCTGCGCCGGTGGAAGGGCAGAGCCGTCCTGGCACAGCCTGCGTGCTGCCCGGGGAGGGCAGCTTGCTCCTGCCTGATAAACAACGCTGCCAGGAAAAATACACTGGGTACCAACAGCTTTTTCTTCTACAGATGCTTCCACATGCTGAAGTGTGTGAGAGCCAGCTGGGAAGTTAAAGAAAGTAGTGAAATAAATGAGCTTGGAAAGGGGAATAGATAAGAGGAGAAAAGAAAAGAAACCCACCACCACCAGCACCACCACAAAAAGCTGCATCTGCCAAACCCTCCTGGAAGCAAGAGTGAGAACGAACTGGCTGTGCAGAAAAGGGAGTGAAAACAAGGGAAGACCCAAGTTACGTGAATGTGAGTTTGTGCTTTCTGGTCCGATGGCTACAGAGCAAAAAGCAATACGGATTAATAAAAAAAAAAAGATACTTTATTTTAATGTAGCTACTGTCATGAGTCATCAAAATAGACTTTGTAATAGTTACTTTGTTTTAAATACAAGGTGACAAATGACAGCTAAGAATTCAAACTACATGACATGTCCTAAAACTGGAAATTAACAGAACTAAATTTAAATATTATGAATGACAAGTTTGAGAAGATAAAAGGGAATAAAAATATTTTCCAGATAAGGTAAAATAATTTGGCCAGTAAAACCATACTAAAAATGTAAATTAATGAGATACTGCACATGAAACACTTGAGGAGGACTCCTTTCTGTCTCTGTCATTTAAAAGATCCACAGAGCTAAAATCTCACAATTTGGATTAGATTGCTCTCATCATTTTTTCTTACTTAAAATCAGTTCAATAATCCAGGGAAATCCAAGAAACTGCTGATAAATTGCACTTCTATATGTTGATTTGCTGTAGCGGGGCTCGTGCCATTACTGCTGCGTCTGACCACGGACAGGTGACCAGGTAGATGGACCTTCTCGTGCACGCAGCTTTTCACAGCAGGCTCTCTCTGAAGGGTGATCCTTGCCACGGCTGGTGCCGGGTGTAGCAGCTAAGGGCTCCTTGCAAAAGCCCTCCAGAATCACCTGAAATCACGACTGAAGGGTAATCAGGACTTAACGCTTCTCTTTCTTAGCCGCATCCTTGCTGACTCAGCTCTCAAAATGCCACTGCTGAGGAAGAGACCCATCACAGATGGCCATGGTCACATATCCTTTATGGCTAAGTGGATCTACCACCTTCATGCACTGCCCCACAGACACCTGGTAGAGGCGGTTGTTTTTCTGCAGGAAAGAGAAAGACAGATGTTCTACTCCTTTTTCAAATGGAAGCTGAAACTGCTGCTTATGGTGCCCCTCCCTCAGGGATGACCATTTCAGACCTTTCTCCCTGCCCCCGACACGCACGACACACAGCAGCAAATTAAAAGCAGGAGTACAGCAACTGCTGCTCTCCAGCACGGAGCGGGCAGCCGTGCAAGAACAGCCGCGCTGGCTCAGATCTGGGCTCCAGGGCTCTGCTGATGGCCCAGGGAAGCTTGAAAACATGGCAAGAATATTACGATGCCCCCGCAGAGTGCTCACCCTGCTGCCAGCTATCTTCAGCTCAGAAGATTTCTGGAGCTTGGTGCAGTCTGTACTGTAGTAACCCTCGCCAGATTACTCCCCTGAATATGTGGCCACTCTCCCTTAAGTTCTTTCACCCAGGGTAGCCTTTAGCGAGGCGTTGTACGGCTCATGGCTCCACCACACCACTGACCACCTCATTTTGAGCCTGCCTCTATCATCTTCATTGGACAATCTCATGTTTTGTACCACAGGACACAGTTCATAGTTGGTCTCCATCTACTTTCTCCATGCCACTGACTATTCCACATCTACCACAGAGCCCCTGCCCATGCAATCATCACTTTTCTCATCTAAAGAGTCCCA
The DNA here is from genome assembly GCF_028389875.1 of Rhea pennata. Classification (NCBI taxonomy): domain Eukaryota; kingdom Metazoa; phylum Chordata; class Aves; order Rheiformes; family Rheidae; genus Rhea; species Rhea pennata. Next base: position 7,935,214 of record NC_084664.1, on the reverse strand, counting down.
GACTACTCATGTAGTCTTCATATGAAAGATACTCAGATCTATACTCAGATCTACCCTGCCACCCATTTCTGAACCATCTCCAGCCCTAATTTAGCCTGAAATGCACAGTATGGACAAACTAAGGTGGCGTGGTGACATTTTTCTATTTTGGTCTCTATTCCTTTCCTAATAAATTCTTTGTTGTTGATCACTACTGTGTACCAGTCGGACACTGTCACATATACACTTGCCATATGCCCAAGCGCCAGCGGTCAGCTCAAAGCCCATGTTTGCTACCTAAAGCCCGGATAGCCCATCGCTACCACATCTGTCACTGAACGTTTATACACAGGGAATTTCTGCTGTGATTTTATTGCACAGTCTCTTCTCAGGCCTGTAATTGTCCAGTAATTCAAGCTGAAGAACCCCAAGTAATCCCCTACCACCAGCAACCTTCCTCAGCTCCCTGCTCCCACCCCCTCTTCCTGCTGTGGGCTGTGTTGCTGCTGGATGCAGGTTGTGGCAGAGCTATGTGGAGTCTCCAACTGTCAGACACACATGTAACACTGGCTCTGCCCCACATCTGCCTCTGGAGGACTCTGGACCTTCCCGGATTGCAATAAGCTTCCTTATTTGAATCCACCTAGGCACGTGTGCTCCCAAGGAGCAGCACGGTATGAACTCCAGACAGTATATACAGGGCTGTCCTGCAACAACACGGCTGTGCAACAGGCAGTTCCAGCAGTGCTCTTTGGTTTGTTCCATAACGTTTCTGTTACAGACTTACTGCTGCACTGGCGGCGTGGGTGGAGACAGCTTTTACGCTTATACCAAGGAGTCTGATTTCACGTATATGCAGCGTTAGTTCAGTTTTGTGAAATGAGCCACTCCCGACTCCAAGCCACTAGCAAAGGAGAAGCGACTGTACCACAGAAGCAACTGCAAAAACCTCCTCTCAGGCCTCAGTGCTGCCCCGTGCTGCTTCAAGCACTAAGCAGAAACAACCACAAGCCTGTTCCTGTCTCCTAGTCCTGCAAGGCAACGCAACACAGTGCCGCAAGCTGGATTTTGTTCTTCCCAGCGCTTCCCTGCGAGCCGCAGGCCTGTGGGTGGCTATTACAGAGCCCCGAGTCCAGATGGGGCTGCAGAAACCTTCCTGCATTGGAAAGGAAAAGGTCCAGAGCCCAGGGAACATCTTGTTCGGACTAGAAATGCAGCCACCAAAGCGGCACAATTCCAGTACGGGCTGCATCAACTGAGGGCTGGGACTGCCATAGTACAACCAGCTTCGTAAACCTGAGGTTTATTCATAATTAAACTCCATCCCCAATGTCTGGGTAGCGCCTCTATCACTCACCAAGGTTTAATTACGAGAAAAGTTTACAAGAAAAGTGCTGCTGATGGCACCCGCTTCACTTACCCCAAAAGTCCACTGTTGTGACCCACCAGACCCGTGGCATTTCATGAGACGCGGTGGATCAGAAGAACGAGTTTCTGAAACGTCCAGGCAAAGCAGATTATTTAAAATCAGTTCATGGTCTTCATTGTAAACCCAGACCTGAAAGAGGGAAAGCATTTATTGTGAATCATAGAACCACAGAATCAGTAAGGTTGGCAGGGACCTCTGGAGATCATCTAGTCCAACCTCTGCGCTCAGCAGGGTCACCTAGAGCATGTTAGACAGGGTTGCATCCAGGCAGGCCTTGAGTATCTCCAGAGAAGGAGACTCCACAGCCTCTCTGGGCAACCTGTTCCAATGCTCCATCACTCTCACAAACTTTCAGGGCAGCTACCTTACATCTTTTGTCGAGCAACAGAGCCAGTAATGTCACATCTAGATGCTAGAAATGTGCCTTGCAATGCTGACTGCCCCCTGCTGCCTTTCTTCCCAACAACTGAAATGTATTTGCAGCCTTCTGTTGCCTTCCCAGCGCCACAAAGCACTACCCAGTGCAGAGGCACCAGTAGGAGCACTTGTTTCCTGCTCTGCACTAGCGTTTTTATAAAATCAGGCAGCACCTCCCATACATTCCTCCCGTTCAGACGGCTAGACAAGACACAGCGGACGAGCAGAAGATCTCCAAGCAAGTGACTGGCCACTCTCTGAGCCGAGTCACTAAGCCAGGCAGTAAATCTCCTTATCCAAAGCTGATCCTTTAGGCATGAAGGAAGGCTGGTGAACAGCCTCAGCTACCTGCAGGAAGCCAGCACAGGGGCCAGAGGGGGAAGCTGGGCAACAGCAGATGGCACAAGAACTGTGCAGAAGCAGCTTGGCAGGCATGCAAGGCAGAAGGGCATCTTCAGGCTTCTTGGAAACTGCTGCATTTGGCCAGGAACATGTAAGAATTTGCTTAACATTGTGCTCTAGGGGCAACTTGTGGATGCTGCATGATGAGGAACCTGAACGGGCTGTGCAAATTCCAGCACCAAGCAGCCTACTTCAGTCCCTGCCCTGGTCCAGGGTCCTACTCCTTACATCCAGTAGCCTAGTGCTCAGGGACCTTCACTCAGGTAGGTAACTCTCACATCCAGCTGCTATCAAAACTTTCCAGATCGCTCTCCAGGGAATGTGCGAAACTGCTGTTCTACCATCCTCCCGCTGAAAGCTGCATGTTCCCCAGCCCAGCTGTGTTTGTGCTAGTTGTGCCAAGGTTAAATGTTCGGCAGAGATCGGCCCTCCCACTTTACACTCACTTTGTTTCAGGGCAACAGCTGACTAAATGAAAGTGCCTCGACTTGCACATCAACAGCCTACATGGTATGGCAGAAGCTTGTGCGGTGGCAGGAATCAAGTTCACTTCTGAAGCTCAACCTCCCTCTGCAGCCTATCTGTATAAAGCAAGAACATATCATTTACAGTTGCAGCTATAAATATGTTATGTGCCTTGTTTGGAGAGTTTCTCTGTTGTCACTCTGAAAACTACTGCCACCTCCCACAAAAAGCAAGGACACACTGAAGCTGTCAGTTTGTTCTCTTGTATGGGTTAACCCAGCACAAATGCTGTTGGCAAAAAATGCTGCTGGGCACTTTTGGTTGCTGCAGTTCATGCCTCTACCTACTGGGGCTCGCTGATCTGGCCTAAGCCTTGTCCTGGAGTGAGGCACATCTGCTGCACCTGAGAGTTCAGGAAAGCTGGACCATCCATCTGGTCTCAAGTCTAGGGGCTGTTGGTCTCACCTCCCTCACAACCAGCAAAGACTTGGGCCAAGAGGAGCTAGGCAGGGGACCCTGGAGCTCTTATAGCCAACAGAAAGCAAAGAAACAGATGTAGCTTTGGTTGCATGCACCTCAAAACCTCCTCGGTTATAGAAGGGTGGAGGCATGGAGAAAGTATATGGGAAAACTGGAACACACCAGTGAAAGGAAGGTGCCCAAGCCTTCTAGTTAAATACCAAACATAACTTCTGCTATTCTGAACCCACAGTGAGGCTCCTGCATTCACACAGCAACTGGAAAGCATCTCTGAATCTCTCTGGATGTTGAGCAGGTGAAGGTGCTGCTGGTCAGGTCCCTCGTTCTGCTGCCGCCCCAATGCTGGCACGCATGAGGAGCAAGTGGCTCCACTAACCTGCTTTGCCCACCTCCATCAGCTCCCTTTCCTACTCCTGCTGCTGTGAGTGATGAAGAATCAAGCCCCATGTAACTGTATAAATAAATAAAAACCTACATTGCACTGAGTTCTTTGGTATATTCTTTCTTTGTGCACTGTAATGATTTCACATAGCTCATGGTGCTGCAGTAGCAGTGCCCTCTATGTGATTTTTCTGCAGTACAAGTTTTACAAAGTCTAAAGTATCAAATCACAGGCAGTGAAGTCAGGCAAATTAAATTAATTTTGGTTGGTAGGGTTTTTTTGTTTTGTTTTGTTTAGAGAAGCTAAAATGGGCCTTCTGGAGGGAGCTGTGATTCAGGATACCATCTCAGCTGGAAGATATGATTAAAAGGTATGAAGCTCACTCATCATCACTGTGATATAATATATATCACTCTATCAATAATACAATGAAGGACTCCCTCAAGCAACTGCAGGTATTATATTAAAATATATCCTAACCTTATAAGTCCTCTGTCTTCTAGCATATCTCTTCCATTTAAACCCTGTCATGAGAAAGCAAGCAAGACAAGATTAAAGAGGAGAGAATAGAGAAGTAGCAGCAGCTGCCAGAAGACTGTTGTTATTAAAAGGAGAAGAAAGATAGAGCAAAACCCAAGCAGAGAGAAACGCACTTTAACCACGCGCTGAGTAACAGGCTGCCGGAAGAACACACCTTGGTTAACACCCAGCGCGACCCTTCGGCAGAAAGGCCTATACGAGCCAGGCAAGGTTAACTTCAAGCTAATGATAAGCTTGGGATGGCAAAGTAAGGAGAGAGAAAAACAAGCTCCACATTTCAGAGACTTCAGAGTTCCCAATTCAGATGAGAGTATCACTACAAACTTGCAGATCAGTAACAGATTTGAGCATGGGGAAAGAGAAGTTGCCAGTGTGGCTTTTTTTTTTTCCCCCACACTATACAATTCCAACCTTTGCATATCTTGAAATGCATGAAGTATTTTGTTTCCCTGCCTCCCTCCACAGACTCAAAGGATGAATTTTGAATTTTAACCCCTTGATGGGTAGTTCAGACCGTTCGAGATTTAAGACTGAGGTTTCCTAAGGCTTCCAGGACGTTGCTTGTGCCCATACTACACTTAAACAACCATTCAGCCTTCTTCTGGATTGATGGCTCAGACAACTTCACATTCTCATTACATACATACAGGTAGGTACAAAACAGGGCTTCTGCATCATATCATCGTATTCAGCCGAACGAAAAGTCTGTGATGAGGTCCTGGCAAGGAGTCATACCTTGCTGGATTTTAGGGTGTTCCCCCCCCATCTCACTAATATTTGTATTTAAGTGTGGTTACAGGTTGCCACTGTTGGTAACCAATGTATTATGCTCTTTTCTCTCTCCATAAACCCCTATATCCCATAGATCCCTCTCTATTTTACCATAATAAAAAGATCCTGGACTATCTTACTGATTTTTTTTAATTATGAAATTATTGCCACAGTGTGATTAGTTAATGTAAATGGACAATAGCTACTGAAGTGACTTCAGAGAAAACTGAAGTAGGAGAGGGCTCAAACATTACCTTGTTCTCTAGAACGGTGGTCCATACCATCATTTCTTTATGCAAAAACTGAGTTAACTATATGAGACTTTGGGTTGAGTATAGACATCTGCATTAGCTAACTCCCAACCCCCCTTCCCCTCCCCCCCCAAAAAGCTAAGAATCTGTAGTAGGCAGAAGAGGGAAGCTCACTGTTTCTAGGAAATAAATACTTCAAAATGATACAGAATAAAACAGAAAGCATCAGCCCACCCTCTGCCTTTCAGAGTGCAGCACAGTGTAGTAAAGGGATGGCTGGACAACTGGCACAGCTTCATGCATACACACTCTTATTTCGTCTGTGGATTGCATTAGCACTAGGGGGAACTCACTGAAAAACTCCACTCCAAAAAAACTATAAGACAGTAACTGCTGGAAAAACAGCCCTTTGCATGAAAGAAAATCAGGTTCATGACAGCAGATGCATTCCAGTACTTCGATCCGTGACAATCCACTGCTTGGATTGGCACTACGGCTTTACACAGGCAGAGAGAGTTTTTAAAAGCCAAAAACTCAGCTTAAGAGAACAAAGCAGCCGCTCGGCACCGGGGGAGAGCTCTGCCTAGCTGTCATACTGCACATACTGCAGCTCCTGTTGCTAGGGATAGCAAGGACATCACAGCACCAAACGACTCGTGAAAGTCACCAGAAACGGCAACACTTGATGGTTTATAACCGTTATTTTAAGCTGTTCTACCCAGTGTCCACCTGCAGGTTATTCTAAAGCACGTGCACGTTCCCAGTTTTATTCCAGCAAGTGTTCCTGATATTTTGTAAAATGGACAAATTCTTTGTTAGGTAGTCTGAGGAAGTGTGTTGCTCAAACTGTTGATGAAACTAAAGCAACAAGCTGATATTACAACCTGGAGTTCCCAACACTCACTCTACACATGTACTGTATCCAAAAGGAAGCTTGTAACCATGATCCAGAGAGAGGAGAAAGATCTTACAGAGAAATGCAGTGATTTAGTAAGTACAGCCTTCCACAAATTGCTCAAGAGCAAGAGTCTAAAGTACTTGTTTGGATTTATAAAGTGCTGTACAAGTATTAAAAGCGCTTTTCTGAAATTCCCTGCTGAAATCAATTATTTTTTTAAAGTCATATTCAGCAGAGTACAGATGCATATGTTTAGACACTTGAGCACCATCACCAGATGGAATGGTAATAGTCACATGATCAAAGCTTAACAAACTCCTAAGTAGAAAGCTTAAATTATTCAGATGAATAAGCAAACATACAGAGCAAAAGTTATAATAAACAAATCCAGAAAGTAAAGTTTAAAAGTCAACTTATTGCATTTCAAAACAAACAGTAAGAAAAAACGCACACAGCACAGTAGATTTGAAGGGGAGACTTTTAGGAAACTAGAGATTTTTCAGGAACAAAATCTTTTAGTGCTTTCTATCATCCTTCAAACGCAGGTTTTGTGGTGTGCAGCATCTTCAGCGTTCTCAGTCTTGCCTCCAGAAAGATCAGATATCCTACTGACTTCAGGAAGGACAGGGCTTGCTTTGAGAATCATGGCAGTTTCTTCACACAACTACTCTTCAACAAGAAAACTTCTCATTCCCTGTTTGTCTTCTGCTTGCAAAACTCACATTCAACTTCTCTGCTCCGTAGCTTTTGTTACTTCGGACTTCTTTGCGCTGACCTTTGTTCTGCTGGATTGCATCTCCTCTCCTACTCATGCCATTTCTGACTACAAAGTTTTCATTATTCATTCCAAAAGTTGTGTTCATTTCCCAGTATCATCTCAGTGTTTGTTATGACTATAAAATATGTCCTAATATGCATTAACAACATACCTTAGAGAAAGACCCTAATCTTGGAATATTTTCTAGATGCATCACCTGTGAAAACCAGTTCTTTTACATTATCTTGCTATTGCCAAAAAGAATGGTAATGCCACTCTTGAATTCTAAAAAATGGGTTCTTATAATGTGAATCATTTTTAATTTCGTGTAAGGATGATCAAACTGACTTACTATCCATATTGATGATATTATTGCAAAGTTTCAAAACACGTATTATTTCTTTAAATCAAGGAGTTAAGTGAAAATTTGCCTTCTCTTTGCAGCCACAAAAGCTGCAATAAACTAAAGGTAAAGCAGACTTGCTTGTAAGGCCAGTCTCATGACTTCAGTAAGTCTGTTGTAGATTTTTATCCCCCCCTCCAATAACAGGTACATTAAGTTAGTACTTTGAAGGTTGGTTCTCATGTCTAGAAATTGCCAGTATTACACAGGAGACCATTTTTCAGTCCAAAGAACTACAATTAATAGGAGTCTCAAGAAAGCCAAATTTTGTTTTTCCAGCTTCTACATGTTTTCCCAAGTAGGCTGCATCTTGCTCCTTACTGAACAAGAGTTTTTCAAGAGAAGATTCTATTTATTCACAAAGCAAAGGTAGCCTGGAATGAGATAAACGGTGGTAACTTATTCTAATTCCTCAGAAAAATTAACAGGCTTCAGATGAAATCATCACCAAGTGGCACCACATTTTTCCACAGAAAGCACAGCTAAATTTTGATACTCATTGCCACATGATGCCAAAAAACTTACATTGGCTCAGAATATAGTTAAAAACTCATGAAAAAAACAAAATTCAAAGGCTGTTATTCACAAAAATTCCATCTTTAGCTCAGAAAAAACAAATAAAAAAAAAAAACAGAAGAGGCACAGAAATGCTGCTTGCAAGCTTGCTTCCTTGAGCTATCATCCAGCATAACTACATCTGCACTGTTTGTATTACTTGCTTAGCCTTCAGCTACTGGACATCCTCAGAACAGCACACTGGAGTAATTACCTTTGACCTGTTCCAACACAGCCTTTCTTGCTAGGCTAAAGATGTAGGACAGATGGTAAAAAAATTAGCTGAAAAGACCAACAGGTTGGATGTTACCGGAAATGGCCATTAAAGGCATCTACTACTTGGAACGTTTCTCTCTATTTTTATAGGCAGAAACTATTAAGAGTCTTCTTTACAGTGTTCTCACGCATCTTGAGCAAAATTGTTCAAGAGGACCTGAAAACAGGCTGAAGTGTATTCTTTGGATTTATGAGAGCAAACTATAATGGCACAAAACCGTATGTTGGTTAAATGTACTTGGTTGGAGAACAAGAACACTATAAAAGAAGATAGCACAGGCAGTTTTGTTTGAGATTGGCTGCTGCTCCTTATTGCTAAACTAGATTCATTAGAAAGGGAGCCAAAGATCAATGATCTGGAGCATTAATTAGTCTCTCAACACCAAAAGGCTAACTGAAGTTTGCCTGTAGGAGAAAAGTAGAAGGTTCTGATAAGGGGAAGAAAAAACAGACTTCCTCCAACCATGTGGTGGTTCACCATTAGAAGTATCACAGAAGGAAAGGAAGAGAAACAGTGACTGTGAGGACCCATCTGTTCTTACTGTGGACACCATCCACAAAAAAATGTTTTCAGCTTCTTGATTCAGACTGAATGGCTCAGAAAGCAGTTTAGCACCTTTGGCACCATAAGCGTGAAGTCTTTGGTGCCAACCACTACATTTACACAGTAAGACTTGTTGACTTTCTTATAGCTTATGGAAAGACAACATACTGGAACATACAAAGAACCTTCTAAATTCCTTAGAACACCTTCTGTTTAACAGTAAGAACAAATAATTCATCCCAAACCACAGCAACTACAACAGCAGATAAACAGTGGTACATTACACAAGGAAGGGTGGGCCAAGAAAAGGCCACCCTGAGTCCCAACATGAAAAATTGACTGGATGTGCTTCTACAAAGCCTGAAGCGTCAATCAGCGGGTTTTGAACTCATCAGAAGCTACCTGCAGTAGTTTTCAACCAAATACAGAGATTCAGCCCATAAAGACAGGAGATTATGACATCCAGCACTCGGCACTAGCAGGTACAAAGTACTAAGCTCTGCAGTCTCTTTGCCCAACCTTGCAGTTTGAAGAATACTCTGAAATCAGTCTCCTTGCACAAAAATGAGATGTTATGCTCAGGTAACTTTGCCAGCAGGAAATATATAGCAATCTGCAATATATGCACCACTGTTCAGTATTATTAGAAAGCAAATACCTGATTTTGATCATTGTAGTCACAGTTGCGAACCACTACCAGTCCTCCTTTCTGACTTGGGTGTCCCTGGGCAACCAAGCACTTATTGGTTTGAAGGTGATACAACTGTGAAAGAAAAACAGTTTAACAGACACAGTAAACAGACAGATCAGAAGGAACATACGGTAATGCTTTTAGAAGCTCTAGAACTTAATGTACTCACCAAAAAAAACCCTCTCATTCCCTCTTAAAATGCCATTTCGTTTTTCAGATAATTTGGAGAAAAGCCAGCATTAAATAATTCCATTTTGCCTTTTAACTACATCAAGATCTCTCTCTCTTTATGGTACAAGTACCATACACATAACATGACAGTTCAGCCTGCATACTCTAAGCCATTTTTTTTTCATTTCTGCATTCTCTGCAGAAGTCTATACTTTTGCACACAGGTACTCACAGGTACTCACTAGCTCAAGACTTTAAACTGTATTGCATAAACTACAATTTACCTTAAACATGTCATTCCCATCCCACAGCCCCTCTTCGTGAAGTAGAATAACTTCTTTGGGGAAGGAGGAGAAAGAAGGTATTTGTATTTAAGCACCTCAACAAAAGTAACTTTTTGCAACTTGATTTTCAAGAGCATTTACATAACTGAAAAAAACCACACTTATCAGCTATATTATTTTAATTACAGATCAGAAAAGAAGGGAGAATTGCACACACCCATGTGCCTATTCCAGATCAAATGAACTGCTTGCCCTGACCGAGAGTAATGAATGTGGTGTTGGCATTTGGCAGGGGAGAATAGATTCAAGTCAGGAGCCCATCCTGGAGCAGCAGATTAGGAAGCATCTACCACCAAAGCAAACAAGAAGGTTCAAAACAAGTTAGCAGCATCTTCCCTTGTTTGGGCAATAAAGTCTCCCCCTAAAAGTCACCTAAGAGATTACTTGTAGAGCCTGAAGATTTGTCTGTTGTATTCTAACGGTGCAGAATCAGCAAGGTGTTGATGTATATAATCCCAGAGTTATCCACCATGCCAACACGGCTTTATTCTGGCTTCAAATTGATATCTGTATGACCTACGTACACATGTCCTGAACTGGTAGCCAACAAAAAAGCTTCCTTTCAGCCCAATCTACTTTTTTCCCCGCTAATGTGCTGGGAAACAGCTATTTAGGCAACAAATACTCCCTGAGCTCCAAGCGCCGTACTGCAGGCAGCAGAGGGTGCGAGCGGAGGCAGGCAAGTCCTCCGGCCTCAGCCTCAATTCTGCCGCTTCCTTCTCGACAGGGGAGAGCACGCACCACCGGTATGGGTATGTGTGGGAGGTGGCAGGGCTCTGTGCGTGGCATCTGTATTAAAAATAACGGTTTTCAATTTGAAGACAAACGGAGAGGAAAAAAAAAATGTTGTTGTCCTGAACTTGAGGCCAGGCTGACTGCTTTGCTAATTTTGTTTTATTATGAACACACAGTTGCCTTGACCTTTGTATTGATTCTGCAGGGCTTTTTTTAGAAACCAAAGGCACTTCCAATAATATGCTAGAAGGAAAAAAATAACTACATCACCACAGGATAGCAAAAATTAGAAAGTACATGTCGAGTAACATCCTTCATGTACCATTCCTGATATTAGCTGTCCCAAGACAGCATGTGCTTCAAGTGCACCATGTTTCTCCTATTCCCTATACACATCTAAAACAAATTACACAAAACCTCCTAAGCAACATTTCCTTGCACCCCAGAGATTTCTAGGCAATCTCATTTACATCACAACTCTCTCAACACTAGGCTTTCAAATCGTACAACTACATGAGTTTTACATAATTTGTCCTTGTTTTTATTGACCATGATGATCAACATTTGATAACATGCTAAGAACTGACACATGTAATTATTACAGCTCTTCCCAGCTGTCAAATCACCACTTACCTCTGGTCCAATTAGTTTTTGAGAATAAGCTGGCATTTGGAGCAATTCATTTTGAATCCTGAGAAGCTTGGCACATAATGGTGACACTGGCTGATCATTCTGTTCCTTATAGGAATCTGGAACTAGTTTATATAATCAAAGCCAAAGCTGACTCTCATGCAGTGCTGGGTATAATGTTCAAACCTGGGAGAACTAAGCTGAGGAACTGCCATTTTTCTGTCTGACTTCTCTCCTTTTAAAAGATACACAATCTATTACAAAAAATCATTAGGAAGGCTTCTCCTTTTTGTGGTTGCTGAGACAACTGGATCCCTCAGGAGCCTCTCACTACATCAACGTTTCTTCATCTAAAATTCTGTCTGAACGAAAGCAGAAAGCCGCTAAATTTCAATAGGGGGGAAAAGTGTCTGCCTAGAGGAATGCCTGGATCAGCTCATTGTATAAGCTGTGTTCAAGGAAACTATTCATATTTGCCCCAATGAGCAACTTTAGAACTGGGCAGGGATACAATTAAGAAGTATTGTGCAAAGTCTGGGTTCCCAGACAGTTGCTTCCAAGCAAAAAATCTGATTCTGTCCATAGGTTCTGTGATAGCTCAGGGCCTCCAACCTGAATCTACCTGCAGGACTGGCAACTGTCAACAGATTCTGCAGACAGCACTATGGTGCCCTCACAGAAAGGGCCACATTCACGGCTTAGTGGTTCCAGTTACTGAGTTAGGCTGGAAGGTTTTGTTATTCGTAATCTCTGTGCACATGAAATGGTTCACTCAAAGATCTTCTCTTTCACAGAGGAAAGCTTGACAAAGTTCTCTTCGCTTTGAAATTATCCATGATTTTTGGAAAGCATAAAAAAGTTATATCAGCCAAATTTAGCACTGGAGAGAACAGATGCAACTCTGGCTTCGTCTGCATACAAATCTATGCATATAGGAGTCTGAGTTAAAAGGTGATGCTCTGTCCAGATTTTCTTTGTGAATATATGTAAAAATATATTTTCCCACTTCTACTTCTGGGATTTATGTGCGTAGGAATGGGAAAACAAGACTCTTTCATTCATTATCCAGGATTGGAGAATAAAAAAACTCATTATCAGTCTCAGATGCAAATGTTCATCTACGCAGAAAATTGTCCAGTAAAAGAAACTAGTTTCGAAGCTAATCACATTGTTCTCTTATCATAAACCGATAGTGTATGAAAATTGCAGGCCGCTTCTCTCTATCCAAATCCAGCTATCCAGCTACAGAACCAAGAGCGAGCACCCTAAAGACTTCAAAACCTCAACTTGGAGCCTAGAAACAAAAGGCCTCATTGAATAGTATCTAGTCTGAAAAGAACTTGAAATACAGATTAGAGTCAGATTGATTTACCTCTGTCTAAAGACAAAATCAGTTATTTTCAAAACAAAATCCATTGCAATACTAAAACTCTTATGCTCTATGGAAGCACATTATTCCTGCATTATTGAACAAATCTTGAGATTCTTTCAGAAAGATAATTCACAGATAGACAGTATTTTTAAGAACATTTATCTTACCCTTCCACGCTGGATTATTTTTGGTCGTTTTTGTGCTCTGTTAATAAAAACTGGCTGCTGAGCTTTGGCATTGGGACCAGATATTTGCATCTCAGGATATATATTATCTAAATACCACTTAAATGACTTGCAGTTCAATCGTTTTCTCAATTCTACACGGTCAGCAATATTTCCATAGTTCCTGGTCCTTAGCTCAGGTCTCAAAGCAAAATACTGCTCCTGTATTTAATGGAAATAAAAAGGAAAGGGGATGTCAGATTACTTGTTTCCAACTTTTTCTCTATTTGAAAAAGTCTCAAAGTTTTGTTTACAGTAGGTAAGCTTCAACAATATTTTAGAAATAACCTACTGAACTTGATTAATCTTATCACTCACAGAAAAATACATTCTGTATCATTTCTAAAACCCGCTTTTCGGAGCAACTAGCAGCTCATTTAATAAACATGCATCTCATTTTTCTAGTGATTTAAATCATTAAGTCTGAAAAGTTACTCAAACTATCACTATGAAATTCCAGTGTTTATTTTGCCACAAGAAAAGGAGATTAATTTTGCCTAACTCTGAGCTAGTCCTCCTAGTCTGCTTTTCTGATCACAACCCTTTTTTTGTCACGATTCTGCTGACCTGTTTCAGATGCTAACATGATGCTAACTGACTATAAAGACAGCCTAGAGCAATTAGCTCAGAGGTAGATGTGTATATTATCATCATCCTCATTCAGCCAAGGCTTCTGTTAATAACTGTCCAGTTGATTGTGGATGAGGAAAAAATATACTTAAAACCACCAAACAACTATCAGTCAGGACAAAGGAATCATATATAAGACTAGTCTCAAAAGTGGGACTGTCTTGCTAACTTCAGTGGGATCATGTATTTATTCCCATGCAAATGAAAGATCAGGATCTTCACCAAGGCTGTATGTGAAGTTGAGAGTTTTTCCCCCCACACTCATTTGCATCATCTCCAGAAAGGCTCCTACAAATAACATTTTTTTCATGTTTTAATCAGGTACAATTGAGGGTATAATGATAACTTAAGCAATGAGGAATTAAGATTCTGGCTGAATCCTATCTTCAGCTCTACTTTAACAGACACAGCATGGACAAATGGAAATACACAAGTGTATAATGCGGCTGGCCGAAACTAGAGGAAAAATCCTCTTGTAGATTCTTAAATTTAGCTATATTTAAAATACTTTTTCTATGAGTCCTATATTCATGCATTAACTAATCAACCAGGCATTATTTAGAACTCAGTTGTCAGGGTATTAAGTCATGGTATTTTGTAGACTGAATCTGCACTAGGAAAGAGGGAATTTACTAACAATGTTCTGATAGTTTTTAATTACCTGGTGTCATCTCGCACTCAGCATCATACTCCAATGACAGACAGTGTCATCAAGACAGATTTGTCCTTGCTGAGCTCTTTGAGCATTTAGATAACTAATGCATTATTTTTTTTTTAATAAAGGGAAATGTTAAATACACCAAAATGCTGGACAATTCCAGGGAAGTTTGGAAATAGACTGGACAACACTATTTCAGAAACTGTTCTGCTTCAAAAAACATCTCTGCTACTTCAATTGATTCTTTTCTAGTTCAAGTTCTTACACTTTTTCATAACTGTCAAAGCAAGAAGTAAATTTTGCTGTTTCCTTTCCATCATGCAGTTGTATTTATTAAATATTTGCTCTTTGCTGCAGAACAGGCCCTCTAAGTCTTTCTTTGTGCTATTTATCATACAATCACTTCAGTAAGTGATATCCATTTAGCGCTAATATTTGAGTTACATTTGTAAGAATAAAAATATCTCCAGATCTGCCTTTCCTCCATACATCTGTGATAATGATAAACTTTGCTATCAGGTAATTAGATTAGAAACAGCTGGAAAAGGTCAGAGCACAAAACTGGTAAGAGACTGCTAGGATCAGTGATTTAAGTTGTTATTGGACAAAGCAGTATTGCTTTGCCCAAAATCAAATGAAACGATAACAAAGAATCAATTCCAACCTTCAGAGAACACCATCGTTAATCACAAAACAACTGTGCCCAGACACCAATAAAGGGAAAGTGTTAGACCAGATCTACAAATGCATTATAAAGATGGAGAATGGAAGTAAAGTTAATGATCCCTAATAGGTTCCTCAAATTGAGGGAACATCAAGATAAAGAATCGGTTTCAAAACACAAGCTTCTAAGAAACGTAGAAGTTAGAAATATATATAAATGCAATTTATACACATTGCATTTATGTAAATTGCAAACTTATATAAAATTTCAGGGCCTGTAGGACCTGCTACGAAGTAAATCTTGTGGCCTCACAAGGTAAAATAACCTGAAGTATCAAAGATATCATGGCTTCACAAAAACTGGTGAAAGACCTAATCAACATTTAAAAACATCAGTACTAGGGTCTGAAGACCAAGAAAGAATATTGCTGCCCATGAATCCAAAAGTCAATCCCCACTGACCTACCATGGCTAGACAGACTCCACAAATCAGACTGGTAATTAAAACAAAAAGTGAACAACCAATAAACCCCCCATTTCATTGACATGGAACCTGAAGACACACAGCCGTATAAGGCTGCCATATAACAACAATTTGGACACGTAAGCTCTGCGTTATTCCAAGAAGCTCATTCATCATATTTTGCTTCATGAAAAAGATACAAATCTGAATCTCTTGAAGGCATCAGGAACAAAAAAGACAGGAGTAACAGGGAGTAAACAAACACTCAGGAGCTACACCACAGTCCTACTGAACTTTATACCAAAATGAACATTACGAAGTCAGAATATAGAAGTCAGATCCTATTATGAATGGCAGCAGACCTCATCATGAAACAATCCTTTGACAAACAAGTCAGTTAACCTTATTCTGTGGCCTGGAAATGTCTCTTACCTTATACTCATCCATCCACACATGTGCCAGCCTCAGAGAGTTATGAGCCATAGTGTCCTGTCCCCCTGGTGAGCCATAGGGGCGTCTTTTACGGAAAATGTGTCCCACCCTGGAGCAGGGGATGATCAGAAGTCTACCCCCACACATCCAGATCTGTCCATACAAAAGCAGAACATACCTCATTGTACTGTATACTGACAAGGCTCACTACCTCCTCCCTTTCTTCAAGAGATACTTAGGTAGATTTATGCATGATGACAGGACTAGATGTCAGCACTGTTGTCCTACAAGCCATGCTTTCTGACAAGTGAAATTATCAGATTTTCAAGTTAGAAAAGACCATTTTGGTCATATCATCAGATCTTCCACATAACCCACATCATGCCTTTCACAAAACACAAATACGGTATTATTCCAATGTCTTATTCTCTAATAATCTATTAGAAGATATTGAAGTATGTGGCCTGGAATTTAGCTTATACATTAAGATACCTAAATTTATTTGGCTACAGGAGAGCTACACGTCTACACTTCCATGACAGATGAAGATCAGTCAATACCAACAATGGAGCCTGGAGAGATTTTTCAACTAAATACCTATTTTAAACAGTAGTTTGTTTCTGTTGACTACATGGGAACTCGGAAACACTGCTCACATTCAGACACTACATTTAGGTGTCTTAATCAAGCTCTATTGCATCCCAGTTATTTCATTTACACTTTACTTCCATTGAGTACTCTTCATGTTTTGCTTTTCAAACTTCATCTTCCAGCAATTTAAAATTATTGGACTTTTGATTAACATGTCTCTGATCTCAAATTCTGGATAAGATAAATAGACTGAACTTCTTAACAACACTCTCTCAAGGAGGCAGGGCTTCCAGACCTTCTAAGTGCTCTAAATATAGTCCAATTTTCCAAAGAGCTTATCATCAAAACTTGGTGCATTACATTGTAACAACAAATTTCTCCATCTCTGCTTCCTGCTCTTCTATCCATACATCCAATGATTACATTTTCTTACTGGAAAAAATCGGAAATTATTATTCAGTATACTCCTTTAAAGTCACTTAAATTTATGAAGCCTCTATTCTTATTCTATTCTCTATTCTTGATATCTCCAATGACACAATTAGATAACAGATTTATCTAAAAAAATTACCCGCCACTTAACTCTTGCAGATTTGTCTGCAATGAGATGATGGGCATCTCATTTTTGGGGCAGACTTGTCAAATCTATTATGAATCAACTTTGCAAAACTGAAGATGTAAACATGGCATTGAACATGAAAAATTTTGCTTTTCTCTCAGAGGAGTGACAATGAGAAAGATGAAAATACAGCAACCACAATGAAGTGTCACTTTAGAATGACCTGATAACCATGTTCTCACCATTTTTCCATCCAAGTTGACTCTTTTACATGCTTCTTCTCAATATACTTAACAAAAATTACATTTCCAAGGCCTTCAGAGAGAGGCTGGAGTACCCGGAATGTCCCACAAAAACATTATAAACTTTCTCATAGTCATTCCTGCTGCGAGTCATATACGTGTCTTAACTGGTTTGTGAAATTCATTAGACAGTTCTCATAAGCTCATTGCAGAAGTTTACATGACTTCCTGTGCTGCTTTATATGCATATGAAATGCCAGCCAAACAAAGAAACCCACAAACTTAACTATACAACTCAAAATTCCCTTAAATCTTCCTGTTTAAACTTAACTTGAAGATTATTGTAAAGACTGTTACTGTGTGCTGAAGGCATCCTTTCTGGGGATAGAAGTGCCAGTTTCTCTGTGCAAATAGCTACTCTATTGCTAAAGAACCCGTACATAGAGAAGTAAAGAAGCCAGACACGGAGGTTCATACTCCGATACACATAAAAGCTAGATTACCCGAAAGGATATTTCCAGGTTTTCTCCTCCCCAGATGTCCATGCCACTATCATACTGTCCAAGTTCATTAAAGTACTCACGATCCATAGCAAACAGTCCTCCAGCCATAGTAGGTGACCTAAAAAGAAATATTGAAAAAAGTTCTCATTATTTTAAACAAAAACACTGATCCTAGATAAAATCTGCTAGTCCTAAGTTTACATTTAGACCTACAGAAGAAAGTTCCAATGCTGCACACATTAAAAATCAGCAGATTACATTTCTACAATCTCAAAATCTTATTTTCAAAAGCAGATCTGTAAGTGGTGTTTGTGATCTTCCTTTATTCTATCACCTATAAAACTTCCTTTTTTTTTTTTTTTTTTTTTTTGAATAAAAGAAAAATTGATTAGAATTGAAGATGAAGGATGGTCAGGTAAGAGAAACAAAGTGGCAGTCTCCTTCTACTCCAAAAGAAAGAAAAACCTGCGCAAGTTTGGAGTCCAAGTTTTCTACAGTGAAGCTTAGAAGCTTCCTTTAATTGGCTTCTGACAGAGAGGTCTAATCTTCCTTACAGCTAGTAATGAACCAAAAAGAAGTGTACCCTGGGATGGGAGAACAGGAGTGCTCTAACTTGGATTGCACAAGACTATGTTTATCATCATGTCACTAAAATCAGTAGTCTGTATCTGGTTCTTCAGAACTGACAAAAGTTATCTTCTCACCTAATCAGCTACTTCGACTAAGATGTATGGATGCACCGCTTACTTTACAGAATAATTCTATGGAAATGTTTAGACTTTCACACAATAAACTGTTGTTCTCTCTCTTACAGAGGAAATTACACAGACTGGGCCTAATTCAACTAGAGGAAAAAGTAGAATTTAGAGTGCACGTTACTTCCCAAATTAAATTAGATACAGTTGTTATTTACAACAAGGTCCAGATTTAAACTATATAAGCCAGAAGGGCAAGCAAAATGCCACTGTTTAATAAACTAAACTTAAACACCAGGAACAGCATTGTTTCACCACTGATGAAATCATCAGTTTATTCAGAAACTATTTACAAGTCTTGTATTTGCATATGCTCTTTGGGGTTCCCCAGTTTTTTTTTTTTTTTGTCTTGCCTCTACATTAGAGTGGTGGCAATATTTTAAACAAAATATTGTATTTTGTACAAACCTGTATACGATCTCCATTCTACAAACCATATGCTAAATTATTCTTGGATCACCAAAACCCACTTAATCAGAAAATTATAGTATAGGGATGTCCTAGAAGATTATAGAAGGTGATAGAAATACTTTGTAAACCCGACATATGATAGCTGCTGTGAAGAGGCATTTTCTCTTTCTTGTTAGTAAAAAGCTGTGATTAAGCTAAGCCCAAGTCTGCATTTCCCTGCTTGATCCCATACAATTTTCTGCTGCAATTTCTATCACCTTAAGATCTGGGTTGAAAGGTTACTCTGTTTTTCCAGACCTGACACCAAAACATTTCATTTTGAAGGTCTCTAGATCATTAAAAAGTTGAACTTTCCATGTGATGGGAAGCCATTCCCAAAGGTTACATAGTAAACTAGGCTTTGTTTCAAAATAGGCAAAGAGCTCTAAGTAGGAAAGCCACTTCCACACTCACAGAATTTAACTTCCACACTCAGAGAATCTTAAACAATGAGACTTTAGTTCTCTGGGTTTTCCACAGTTTTTCCTAAAAGTGAGTAGGAGGGCAACAGCAGTGTTGATAACAGAGAGAATTAACCCTCCAGCATGCCTCAGATTAAGCCTGACAAAAACTCTTAAAAGATTAGGATTTTAAGATTTTCTATGCTGTTTCCCCCTAAAGATTTCCCCAGTCTGTCCTTTCTTTCTGACTTCAGAAACCACCACAGCAACACTTTCCAAACAGACTGAACAAACCAGTCAAACTGTTAAGTAACTTCAGAAGTTTTCTGGCTCCTCAGAGCAAATCTTGTGATGAGCAGATGGGGACAGACTAACTGCAGAGCTGTCAGACCACAGCTGGGAGAATGAAAGGAGAGGGAAAAAACAGTGCACACCCAGTTTCTGCTTCACTTTGCAAATTTAACGAAAGCACCACATTCTTCAAGAAATCAATCTGTCCTGAAGAAGTAAAGCTCCTCCATTTCACAAAACCTGAATTCTGTACCAAGATGGAGACCTGCAACTAGAAGAAGTGCAATCAGCTCCAACCTGTTGCTCTACTACCATTAGCCCTTCTCATGAGGGGTTTCACAGTGGGACAGCTTCTGTTCTTCTGTCTGAAGTCTATGTGCTTGCTTGCTAATGAAGGTGTCTACAGGCATCATTTTATAGCAGGGTCACGCATCCAGTAGGAAGATGACATTGCCAGTTCTGTACAGGTCAGACAGCTATCACAGAATCACAGTATAGTTGAGGTTGGAAGGGACCTCTGGAGATCATCTAGTCCACCCTCCCTGCTTAAACAGGGTCAGCTAGAACACATTAGACAGGATCACGTCCAGGTAGGTACAGAATATCTCCAGAGAAAGAGACCCCACAATCTCTCCGGGCAACTTCTTCCAGGGCTCTGTCACTCTCACAGAAAAGAAATTTTCTCTCATACTCAGGTGGAACTTCCTATGTCCCAGTTTGTGCCCATTGCCTCTTGTCCTATTGCTTGGCACCACTGAAGAGTCCAGCCCCATCTTCTTGACCCCTTTCCCCCCAAGGTATTTGTAGACATTAATAAGATCCCCCCTCAGTCTTCTCTTCCCCAGGCTGAAGAGGCCCAGCTCTCACAGCCGTTCCTCATAGGGCAGGTGCTCCAGCCCTCTGATCATCTCTGTAGCCCTATGTTGGACTCTCTCCAGTAGCTCCATGTCTCTCATACTGGGGAGCCCAGAATTAGACGTAGTACTCCAGATGTGGCCTCACCAGGGTTGAATAGAGTGGCAGGATCACCTCCCTCGACCTGCTGGCAACACACTTCCTAATGCACCCCAGAACACCATTGACCTTCCTGGCCACATGAACACATAGCTATAGCTGGCTCATGGAATGCTGTCAACAGATAAAAGATTAAGAAAGGTGCTTTCAAGCCCTAGTGGTAAGTTTTACGGAGACTTTTCTTTCAGAACAAATCTTTCAAGCAATTCGGACCACAAAAACAACAGCACAAGTTTCCAAGCACCTGACAGTTTCAGGCATTTGCCACATTGGGGAAAGTCAAAGATAATGTTTTAAAGATGGTTTTCACATCCATGTGTGTTCAGTTAGGAAGTTTCATGACAAAAATAAATGTTTGTCTGAGCAAGAATAATATAAACAAAATCAAAAAAGATGTTGATACAGAAGATTAAACACTGATAATGTCTCCCATCAGCTACAAAATAGCCTTGCTATTACCACAAAAATATTCTTCCAAACTAGTAATTCATTAGCATTTCACCATAGAAAGTTTAGAATCTATTAGAGGGACATGCAGGCTATCAGTAGAGCAAATACTGTTATCAAAAGTCATCATTATTAAGCCAAACATTAACAGACTGGAAACAGAAATGCACATCAAGGCACAGTTCAAAATGAAATTATTGGACAGATTTAGTGCAGAGTAACGTAAGCGCTTGAAGTCTTCTGTCTTCAGCAAAACATGGCAAAAAGATCCTGTTGTAAAAGCATTCTCTACAGTGTGCTTTCTTGACCTAATAATACAAACATATTTAAGCCAAAATTAAACACTGGAAGTTAAGCTGAAGTTTAAAAAACATTCCTAATCAACTGTGTTACACACTGAAGCCGACCACCTGCTTCACATCACACAGGAGGAACCTTACTTGATTGGAGCCGTGGCTCCCTCGGGTCCTTCCAATTCTGACAAAGGAACAAGGTCCCATTTAAAGTGCAGGCCCCAGTTAAAGCCTCCACGCACCACTGGGGAGGAGCTGTAGGCAAGCGTGTCAGCACTGATTATGTCAATCACGGGGCACACCACAGTCCTGCGATCTTCTCTGATTGGCGTCAGCAAAGGTTGCAACCACATCTCGTTCACCTCACAGTGACTGTCCAGGAAAACCAGCACTTTTCCTAAGGAGGCCAAAGCACACAAGAGGCAAAGATCGGTGCACAGAAATCCACAGAAACACACACGTTTGTATCAGCAACAGAGCACTGACAGAGTCCTCACCATGCTGTGCAACAGAAGGGAAACACCATCTGCACTCAGGAGAGCTGACAAACCAGAGACTCCTCAGGGATTAGTTCAGTCGCAAAGGCAGAAGGTAAATCCTAGCTATTCTCATTTAACTGTGAGTAGCTCAAGTGGGCAGTTATTTACATTTTCTTGGCAGGATTTTATAGTTGTCAAATATTCTACCTAGACTCAGCAGAGGTATTGTACATTAAATAAAACATCAGCCAATAACGCTAAGAGCCCAAGCGATGCTGACCAAACCACCACAGTGCAAAGCAATTACTCTAATGCAGTGCACATCCCAGGTCTGATTCAATACTACCGAGGGAGCTGATGATGAAGATGATGGCTCAGAATCACCCTCAGGACACAGCTGTTTCCATCTACTGACTAGTCACCTTAGGCTCTCTTTATATCAGACTTCAGCATCCACGCAGTTACTGTTGCAACTAAGATCCGTGGATTTTAAGGCAAACTATCGTAATCAATTAATTTGCATTCCTTCATAATTCAGACCAGAGTTTCAATTCCTAAATATGAACTAAATACAGAATATCTACTTATTTCATTAGCTTTATAGTTACTGTGGATTCATATCAGCTTAAAGGAGAGTAAAAGCCATAAACTGGCACAGCAAAATCCAGTGTTAGACGAAGCAACATTTCAGTCGTGAAAAATCAATCTCTTCAGTTTACACAAGATTATCTGCTATGGTCAGGGAGGACAATTCAGTCCATTCAAGATCTTCAGGCCAAGTTGGTCTAAAAAGTTATTTTAAGCTTTACTGCACAACATAAAAATATGCAACTTTAAAATAATGTGGGAAAGACCTTTACAGAAAATGACTCAAATACATAAACATAATGAGTTACCCATTAACAACAGACAATATTTAAATTGGGGGGGAGGGGACAGACTCTAGCAGTTCAGAAGAGCAATAAAATGACTTAAAATTGCACCAAGTCAAATGAGTCCTAGCAGTTTGGAAACAGCAATCACAATCTTCTCTCTGAATTATGCCACTACAATGCTAATGAGTAAACATCAATTAAGAGACTTTATCCAGCACTCAAAAATTGAGAAAGCAGCACATACTTCTCAAATGCCACAGAATTTAACTAGGAAGCGTATTATGGTAAAATGCACATAGCATACATAAAGCACCAGATACAGTTTATCCTAATTAACACTCCCTGCAACAACAGGAAACCTTATGTGAGAAACATTTCAATGAGATGGGTGAATTAGAAGCCAGTTTAAAGTTAGCTAGACCTTAAGGAAGCAGATTGCCATTTTAGAGCAATAGCTTTCACTTGAAGAAGTATTCTGCCAATACAATATCCGGGCTTAGAAGATGTTTCCGAGACTATGTTCTTTCAGAACAGGAATATGAAAAGTTCTGCTACACCCTGGAAAGTTTGTCAAATACTGTTTTTGTTTTATTATCTCACTGATCTATTCTAAATGGATTTTTTTGTTTTTTTTTTTTTTTTTTTTTTTGCTTTTGGTTTTTAAATCACAAGCAAACTTACAGAAGTAAAAACAAGTCAAGCCAATGTTTCAGGTGCAATTTAAGAAATTTGCTCAAATTGGACTCCAAATTTGCCAAGTCACTGTTTGGCATGCTTCAAAAAAAAATCCCAGTTACAAACTATAAAACTATCATATCTATTCTATATTTATGTAGAAGAAAGAACTAAGGCCTCCTTGTTTCCATCAAACAGGTAACAGAAAAGCGTCAAATGACACATAATTCAGTAAAGCTACGACAAAATGCTGCAGAAGGTTTCATATAGATCATGGCCAATAACAGCATGATGGAAACATTCAAACACACAGGTAATGCTAGTTAAGGTTTGCAATCACCACCACACTAGTATTACTGAAGACACTTTGTTTAGCTGTTGCAACACACTTTAACATAAGAACAGCCAAAGATAGAGGCAGGTAACTTATTTAAAATAGTCGCTGACATCTCATAACAATTGTTCAAATATCTTTCACCTAAACTACCATTATCCCAAAATTTTCTTTCCCCTTCTTTAAACTGTGTAGCTTGGAACAGAGCATGACACACAGACCCCCTTACAGTGGGCTAAAGCTGTCACAAACATCCAATATTCAACACTGGAAAGAGCTGCACTACAGGAAGGAAAGTCACCCAGCTGCATGTGGTCAGAGTATGCAAATAAAGGAGAAAGAAGAAGGTATACCTGTGGCATGAGAGGCTCCAATCATCCTTCCTCGAATCAAGCCCTCCCGCTTTTCATTTCTCACCAACTTAGTGGTTTTCGGAAGCTGAGTTTTAACATACTCACTCAGGTCTTTCTTCAAGTCAGCTGAGAAGAGGAGAACACAAGTTCAACAACTGGATGCGAGCACTGCGAGAGCTTTGCTTCAATTACAGATAAACTCAAAGGGGGCCAAAGAACTCTACCAGAAAGCAGTCTCCAATATAGTATGGCTTCAAATTAAACCTAACAAGAAAAGGCAGTCATTCCACATCCTACACTTGCTCTCTGCTTCCCCTGCCCACTTTTGTCATTTTATACTTTCATTACCCTATCAACTACAACACTTCTCCCCTGCCGTAGTGTGGAAACCCACACAAAGCAGGCACATATCCTGCATTGGAACGGGTGACTGACCATACACTGGCCTTCCACAACACCCACTCTGCTGATGTGATTTTCCCATCCAACTTGTCTATGCCCTGCCACTTCATCAGGCCTTATATCTAGTCTTGGTTTCTTAAACACAGATTTTACTGCCCTCCTCTTTTTTTTTTTCCTGTTTGAAAAAACTTTGATACAATGCAACTCAAGTTTGAACTGAAACTCTATGCTAACAGGAATTACTGCTGCTAAAAAAAAAGTTAAAAACAACTCTCAGGTGTGCAGAGACAGCATTTTTCTTCCAAATTATTCTGATGGTGGCAGTCTGACATTTGCAGCAAAAGTAATTAAAGCCTTTTCAGAGACACATAAATCACTAGCGTTCTATATACTAAAGCAAATACTGACATCTTTAAAAAGTAGAACGAGGACATCTTTCATTATTTGTACCTGCCTAGCTGGTAAAAGTTTAGGTTTACAAAATAACAATGTCCAACAAGAGAAATAGAATTACAACTTGCTCACAGGTAGTTGCTTTCTAAAATTCTGAAGAATGAAAGACACTCTTGGCAAGCATAAGCTTTCAAAAGGCAGTAAAGATCATTAAAGCCTAATATTAATGGCAGCTGTAACAATATTCCCTCCCCTCAACATTAAAGTAGAGTGCAAGCTTTTACCATTGAAGCAGGACATATGAATACTGCAGTAATGGAAAAATGTAAGTTATTAAGCTTATGGAGAAACAAAAAGGAATATAAACTGAAAAAGAAAAAGAGTAAGTAGGTTAAGATTTTATAGAGAACAAAAGGTCTCGAGACACACACACTGGATTCAACTAGGTCACAGGGATCCACTCTCCCCTGGTCTTCAGCGTGACATAATATGCCAGGGACAGGAAAGATTTTTCTGAAGGAAGTCTCCTAGAAAGAGGAAGAAATTAAGTCATTTCTATAGCACTACTCAGTAAGGGATGTCTTATTTGAGCATACTTCAGGGACAGAGAAAGACACCCGATTTTCTCTCTACAGTAGTATATACAGACCCACAGTGTCCCTGGAAGATTTTTCAGGTAACTTTTTATTTAAAAGTTAATGTTCCTTTCCCTCACACCACATGAGTTTCAGCTTCATGGCCACAGGGAAGACCAATTTCTTCCAACATAAGCCCCAAAAATGCTTCAACACAGCCTGCCTGCCAAATTTTGCTCCAAGGAGTAAAAATCTCTTTTGGGCCAGTGGAGTATCTCCAGAAATTACTTTTCTATACGGATGCATTGATGGCTCCTCCAAACAAGAAAAACTAGGATTGGAGTCCATTGGCAGGGGTGGTATTTTTGCAAAGTACTCTGTCGCAGACTTCTCCAAGCTCCTAATACCAGTATTCCTTTCTTCAGTCTCTTCCTCTCCATAGGAAGACAGCACCGGTAAACCTTTAACATTTCCAGTAGGCTATCTCACGCCAGGTAAAGCCTAAACCAAAAAAAAAAAAGAGGCCTTACTAAAGGAAGAATTCCTGCCTTGCAGCAGAGGGAGAGAAAGATGTAACGCTGGGATCAACTGAGCCATCAAAATGTCTGCTCAGCTAGCGAGACACTTCATGACTGAAAATGGAAGAAGCTTCTTGAGCCTTAAAGTAGAGGCAAAGATGCAAGCTTTGCTCAACAGCACTGATGTGCAGCAGAGCTCCTACAATGAAAGCTGAAGAAATAGGCAGATTTTCATCTGAGCTATCATTTGCGATGAGTATCAAGTACATATTTAAGAGAAAATAAAGATCAAAGAGGCATAAAGATTAAGCAATTCACCCAGGCTCACGTACGTGATCCATGGCAGAGCCAAAGACAAGTCTTAGTCCATTTCTTCATTCAAACTAGCTTTGTTTTTTTCAACTATAAAATTCCATCAGTAAAAATTAAGCAGCAATGCAAACTTTTTTTTCATCATCGAGAGAATTTCTTTGTATAAAGAGCATCTCCTCCCATCTTGTGCTTCAAATCATTTTTGTTTAAAGTCAGAAATGCAAGAGTAGCCACTTGAACACTTTGAAATTAATCTAGCCTTTGAAATAGCAACAGGTCGGAGGAGCAATAGCATTACTGCCCAAACACAGTATGCTAATCAAATACACTACCATATTGAAAAGACTAGGTTTGGAAGTAGCCTTCATATTCAGAACTTAAGCTTATGAAACTTGAAAGCAACAAACTGTACAAGAGAATTTGTAGCAAAGGGTGCATATTGCTTCCAAAGCACAGAAGGATAAAAAAATGCTTTTAAATATTACATACACATAGTTATCAGCAAGGAACATTGTTTGATGTTTGTTCTCTCCCATAGCTTAACACTTGATGTTACCTCACAGAAATAAACTAGTTGCATGATGACAAGAGAATTTCATTCTGTGCTATGCTTATCTAATCACTGTGGTGATTTCTCACCATGAAAGTGAGCCCTTATTCCAGAAAACAAATTATGAGACCAGGGGAGTTAAACTAAAATAGAATCTAATAAGAATATGCAGAAAATTGTGAACTCGTATACCAGCCAGCAGGGAACTCGCACAGACCTGCTTGCAAGGACTACTACGCTAACATATTTCTCAACAGGCATTCAGCTTTTAAAGTGCCAAAATGTTTGAACTTTGTCTTTCTTGCTTTGTGCATCATCCAAGATACCACCCACTCTCCAGGGGTCTGTCCCAGAGGGTGGAACAGGGGCTGCTCCACCAAAACCCAGCAAGAGCTGCTCACACGGTGGCCACAAGAGGCTGTACAAGAGCCAGGCAGAGCCCTTGCAGCAAATGCTGAGCTCGATCACAGCACACCACCGCTCTAAAATGCTGAGCAAGTACCAAGACCTGGCCACACTGTTTCCATAGTGCCACATCAACTTATTTTCAAGACTGCAGCTGAGGCTATGGGCATGCAAATCCTTTCAGAAGCATTCACAGGTAGTCTCTCAGCCAACAAAATTTATAGTAAAATCAGCGTAAGCTGCTCTGAACACCAGAGTAGCCCAGCAAGATTTACTACAAGCTGCTACACCATTGAGATCAGCTAAGCTATCAACAACTGCTTAATCATCCTCTCATCCCTTATTATGAGCTTTAAAGACCTCTTTTTGTATCATATATCGATGAATATTTAAATTTCATCAGATAAATCTGCACCACTGTCCACGAGGATGTCATTTTGGACTTCTGAGAACATCATGCATCTATACCAGCACCTTTCAGATACGGACTGCAGTACAAATTGTTTTTGCCCTGATCACATTTTTATTTGAACCAGCCAATAAAGCACAGGAACAGACGGTCAGGTCAGGAGCCAGTGGAAAGTGTAAGCAGTCACCAAAATATACTGAAAGTGTGTCTCACCCAATTCACTGCTGTCATCCACCAAAATAATTTCATGAAGAAGATATGCAGGAGTGCGATCAAGGACACTATGTACTGTGCGAAGTAGAGCAGAAAGTGCTTCGTTGTAGAAGCAGATAATAACACTGGCAAATGGCAGATCAGAAGGGTAGAACTTATCTCTACATCTGCAAACAGAAAAACAGTATTTATCACTATTTTCAGTGGCATTTCCATAAAGTTCACTACTAAAACTTCATAAATAAAAAACTCAAACATTAAATGTGTAGTAAGAATCCCTAATTTGAATGTAAACAGTCCAGGATAACATCTGTACTAGGGCTCAGCATAATAAGTTACCCTTCACATGGACTTAATAGCTTGTAGGCTATCGCTACACATCAGAAAACAAGATACGATGGATTGGGATGGAGGGGGGAGTTTAAGACATGAGCAAAAATAGATGCTAAGGGCTTGATTCAGCTGTGAAAACATATAGTCTAGTTAATATTGGGTGTCAGACGTGAACAAGAATGGTAAATATGACATAAGGCTTATGAAAATCCCACACCTTTATTGGCCAGCTGCTGGAGGCCAGGTTGAATATTCCAGAATATCTCAAATAGTGCTATATGCCCGTCTAAGCAACCAAGGTTGGGATTCAGGCTGCAGATTAAGACACTTAAATCTAGTCAATACTGTCAGTGGAGAGAGGAGTGTTCAGCTCACCTAAGGTAGAGTGACATTTTGTCAGCAGAAGAGCTCTGCATACTCTGGTAGTTACTACCTGTAACAGATCCAACAGGCTGGATCTCTACTAATTACAACAGAAGTAGAGACACTGGGCTATCATGCAAGTATCTACATTTAAGCATCTTAATTTGAAAGCTGAAACCCATTCAAAGCAGAAAAGTTTTCTAATTTTCAAATTTTGCTTGTACAATCTAATAGCATACAGTAACACAAATAAATGCCATTTAAATTAAGGTGCCAGACATGAAGGGATCCAATAAAAATATGACATACTACAAACGAAAACTGAGAGATATACAAGTAAAGTCTTCACTGACTTGAAATGAACTCAGCTTTTGGGGAAGACGTGTTTCAGCAAGTACAATTTATTACATTTACCCAAAGCAAAGCAACCACTAGAAAAACAGATGCAGCTTTATAAGTAGCTGGTCCTGGACCCTTGCCCTCCCCAGGTGCCTCGCTCCCAGAGGCATGCACAGGTGAGTCAACCCCTAGATCTATGGTCTCCAGCTGCCGGCCAGGACCCCCTGGCCTCTCTGGTCACCAGCTCCTTCAGATGCCTCACGCCTGAAGACACTCACAAATGGGTCTCAGATGATCCCCGGACCCGACCACCTCTCCAGCAGTTGGCCAGGACTCCCCTGGTCCCTCCAGTACCCAACTCCTCCTGTGGCCTCACCCTTAAACACACACATACTTAGCCCCAAGACCACTTCACCTACTTGCTGGCTAGTCTGGCTTGACATTTGATAGTGATCACACTGACAAGCATTCCCTCATTCACTCCACTTGATGGTACCACAGATGCCCAGTACCAGTGACCCACAGTTCCACTCCAGTTGCTGGCTCTCGATTTCCACTCACTGGCATCACAGACACACTGGCCCCTGTGAGCCACAGTCTGCTTCCAGCTACCAGCACTTAAATGCACACATACACCCTCACCCAGAAAAACAGAAATAGAATTTAGTAAGAAGATAGGACAGACAGTGGGGGCCTTACACAGTCAGACCAGCATACTGACCAACAACCTGTTTGCACACAACCTGACCCTTATCCCTCTATTTTCCCTTCCCCCCAAAACATCTCACCTTGATTCCTCCCTTTCATTCCCCCCACTAAACATCCCGTAAGTCTTACGTGATCTCAAAACACTCTTCCTCTGAACTGCACACTCTGCCCCATACCCCTAAGCAATAACCTCTTTTCAGTCCGAAAAGTGATATGGGAGAGCTGCTCCTCTTCAGTAATCTCGATGGGTTTCATATTTGGACCATGTGGCCGATGTTCTCCTAGGACAAACTTGGGAGGTGTTGGGGCATGAAATTATTTAGGTTTCCTGAGCTGCTACTGTTTTTGTGCTCCTTTGTGTGTGCTCAGATAAGCTTTTTATCATATAACCTAACAAGGATTGTAGTGTCTTTTCTGGTAATTACAGTATTCAATATCTCAAAAGTGAAGTTTCATAACTAGAAATACTGTAAAAATACTACAAGTATTGTAGAATACTTGCAGTAACAGAGTACATAGGTGGCAAGGTGAAAGACACACAGGATGTGTAATCCTGGTCTTGCTGGATAGCAAACTCAGTTTCTAGGATTTTTCGCACTGACTTATTTTAAATATTTTTGGAGACTTGTTTCTACAAAAATAGCTGTGTGTTAACCCTGCTACTCACAAACAAGTTGGATGAAAATTTAAGTAAGTGTATATCTAATCCAGTTTTTCCATAAGAATTCTTAAAGATACCCAAGAATTAAGGGAAAAAAATGGACTTGTGGTTAAGGCTGTGAAACAGTGTTAATGAGGGAAAAGTGGAAAACAGGGAAGAAGAGGTAATCCCCATGGTCTGTTTTCCAAACTGATCATTTTGTTTTGCAGTTCAAGATAATGAATATTAGATGCTATTACTCTCCCACTTTAATACAAGCCTTTTACTAGGAATTATAGATAATCTGATGTTTGCCTCCCCTTATCAACCATATGTATAAGCTAACAGGTACAAATACATGAATCAATTATAGCTACATACTCTGCAAGCTTCTTTGTGAGCATCTATTCCCTACGCAAATCTCATCCCAACCTCCTCCTCAAAAGTCCCTGTCCTGGCTTAAAATAGCCTCCTGATAACGCTCCTGGGTGAACTCATACTAACTACACTGAATCAATCTCAGGTTCCCATTAGCTTTGTATGCAGATACAATAATCTGCTATGAAGAGTCTTTTTTTAATGACAGTCGGCCGGAACTCAGAAGCTAGACTTCTAAATTTGAACATCACAAGTGCTTCCAGGGATTTCTTTTCAGC
Organism: Rhea pennata; assembly: GCF_028389875.1. Taxonomy (NCBI): domain Eukaryota; kingdom Metazoa; phylum Chordata; class Aves; order Rheiformes; family Rheidae; genus Rhea; species Rhea pennata. Next base: position 7,904,574 of record NC_084664.1, on the reverse strand, counting down.
AAAGCATATCTTTGTCAATCAAGCTGCTTCATATAGTACCTTTCAAAATATAAACCATTTTGTTTACCCATTCTACTCATTCAGCTTCAAACTAGTAAGATTCTACCATACAGGCACTTCTTTGACAGCACAGTAAGCTCTAAAACTAAAAGCAAAATAGCTATCTATTTTAAGTCACCTTGAATTTCACACATATATAAACTTTGCCTTTGGGGAGTAGCCATCTGTTTGCATGTAACTTGTTTTCTGAGGGCTTTACCAATCACATTCCCTTTCCAGTTTGTATTAAATTAAGTCTCTAGAGCAATATTAAAGTCAGAACAACAACAACAAAAACAGAATCCACACAAACACATACACACTACACACTATCCAAACACATAAACATGCACACTATCCAAAAGAATAAAAATTCTAACCCCAAGCACTCTGGCTTAAATGGCTGGAAATCTGCCTTTAGGGACACAGTATAAAGAGTATCTACCATAAAAGTAACATCAGAAAATGTTATTTACTGAATCAGTATGTGTGTAATAAGCCTTTAAGCACATACAATTATACCATACTTTCTCCAAAAATTAAGTACATACTTTGCATCTCTGGTATCAGGTACTTCCCTGTGGTATCCCAGCCGGTTGCTGATAAGCATATTGAAGGCATGCTTCTGATAGCCCAAGTCTCTCACCTCCTGATCTTCTTCATTAAAAATCATCCCTGCAAAAGAAACATGCCAAGATCAGTTTACGGGCTCAAAAATATCCTTTGGAAACAATCAAGGATTGAAAATCAGGCTTTGACTTCCTTTAAAACCCATCATCATCTTCAGGAATCGCTTTAGCCTCTGGTTTTACAAAGTGCATTTTTGTGCAACTATTTTAGTTTCTACCCCTCCAATAGGTAGTATTTATGAGTAGTCCTTGCAGCTGTAATAAAATGAAATACTCTCTAAAGACTGATTATTCTGCTGTGTTTATTAGCTCTACCAGGCAAGTCTCCTTCTTTTAAATAGCCTCTGATTCTTACCACGAACTAAAACCCCACATCAAACAAGCAACAGAGGATAGACTTTGGCCACACAATGCATCAGCTGCTATCCAGATACTTCCAGACGAAGATTTTGGAAGCAGATTTTTCAAGAGAGAAAAAGAAAAAAAAAAAGGAAAAGAAAAAACCACATTTATAAAATCTTATAATATGACTCAAATTTCATGTAGTTTTTTTGAGGTCTGCAGAAATGTAAAATAGACATTCTAGCAGAAGCATCAACTGTTGCTGAGCAAGGCAGAGACAGCAATCACCAGCACAAATTAGTACCATGTTAGTGGCAAAGGTGAAATCCTGAATGCCACCCTGCCATCCTTGACTCAGTGCCACAGTCTCCTCTCTCTCAGCCATATTCTTACCAAGGCAGAGAGAAGCAAAATATTACAGTGCATTGAATTCTTACAGAAAAGGGGAGGAAATGCTAAGAGCACACAGAAAGATTTGCTTTCCTTACATTCTCCTATCCGCTAGACACTTCTGCTACAATTCAGAAAGCTGAGCAATGTTTTGCTGTCTCAATTCAAATGGCTGCACAGAATGAAATGTAGATGTCCTCTACAGCTAGTACCAAGCTACAGAGGCAGTTTCACTGAAATTTTAGTGCAAGTGAGCAAGAATCACGTGATCCATCTCCTTTCACCTTGCCCATCATGTTCATATGGTTCAAGATCTGAGGAAAGTTATTAGCAAGGGAATCGCTCATTCACTTGCTTCCATACATTCAGGATAATTTAGGTTGGAAGGGATCCCTGGAGGGCATCTAATCCAATCTCTTGCTCAAAGCAGGTCCAATCAGATCAGGTTGCTTAGAACTTATCCAGTTAAGTTTTGCATACCTCCAGTATCTCCAGAAATTGAGATTCAGCAACCTCTTTGGGCCCCTATTGAAGTATTTGACCAAAATGAAAATATTTTTCCTCTCATCCAACTGAATGTTTCCTGCATTCCAACTTCTTGTCTTAACACTATGCACCTCAAAAAAGAGTTCAAGTCCATCTTCTCTACAGTCTCCTATTAGGTACTTGTTGACTGCAATGAGATCAACATTTAGCCTCTAAGGCAGAACAAAACCAGTTCTCTCGGTCTTTCCTCAGACCTCATATTCTCCAGTTTTAGAAGAGCTATGGCAAAAGCTAGCTGAGCTCAAACTTGGAGGAAAAACAAAAACAAAAAAAAAAAAACAGAAAAATGTTCTGTTGTGTTACAGCAACAGTATTTACACACAGGGACAACATGAAGATCTTCCCAACGGAATTCTGTGCACCCAGATTCTCATCATTTACATTTCCTACACTAGCACTTTCAGTCTTGAATGTAGCAATGGCAACACACTGCACTGGGAAATATCTCACAGGTAGACGCCGTACATTTGTGCGGGACCAAGCTGGAAGTGCTGGGTACTGATATCTGCAAAAGATGTGGGATACACACAGCCTGTCCTGTGCTGACTGATGCTATTAATCCCAAAGATGAACGCTCCCACTATGGATAAATTGCATTGCAGGGGGGTAGGAACGAGGTCCAGTCACAAGGGTCAGTGCCTCTCTTCAGGCACCAGTGGTCCTAATGGGATAAAAGTCAGTCCCTCCTTTGAACTACATGCATTGCCAAAGCAATGTTTCCAGCTTGTCTAACACCCAACTCATTCTTGCATACCCAGCATCACAGCAACCTGTGCCACACGTTGTTCTATAATCCATCCATAACCAACCACTAGCTACTTTTTTTCTGATCTTCGAAATACAGACGAGAAGTAACTACTATTTTTAGAACATTCTTGCACAGAACAATATGTAAAGTGTATGCAAAAGGTCTGAAAGGTTTCAATCCAAACAGCAGATCTAACCTCTTGAAAAATAAGGTTTGTAGTGGAAACATCAGCTCAGGTTTTACTTCAACAGTGTATTGTGGACTTCACAAATTTTTAAAAGGAAAAGACAACAGATTAATCTACCAGATTACAGATTGTTTCTGGCTATCATACAGCAACCTCCCCCCAAGGTCTTTTTAGATTTGCATGTTTATCACTGTTCTACCACATACAGACAGGAATCCCTTCACTGCAGCACCAAATCTAATCCTAACAGAGACCCCGCTGTCTTCTAGTGACTCATTTAGAATTTATCCTGGCACTGTAATTCCACTTGGCTTTCAGGAACCAAACAAGTCACTCTGCTTGAAGATCAAGGGACTTCTCAGCTAAGAGATCTGATCTCTTTCCTGGCTAGCACTGAAGAGCTGGAAAAAAATGGTCACTTCTGCACTGACTTACACTTCACTTGGCTCTGGTAGGTTTTGCAGTGAACTGGTAAACATTTGCAATCTCACAGGGCAATGCAAACCAGCATTTCATTTTGGAGAATGTTTTTCCACATATTCAGTCTCATAGGTCTAATGACTAACTTTGAGACTGAAGCGTGGTAAAGTTCTATACAATCTTGAGGCTGGGGATCCAGCATCCATCCAAAGCAAGGGCTGAGGACTTCAGTCAGCTATGTGAGTATTAAACTCCCAGCTCCAAAGGGAACTGTGCCATAATTCCCAAAGCAGCAGTGGATAATGATACTCAATACTCAGAACACCTACCTCCAGACTTCCAGCAAGTTTGCAATTCAATATGCCAAATGCCTCACTTTGCATATTCGAACACAGCAGAGAACACTAACTAGATGATCTCCAGAGGTCCCTTCCAACCTTACTGATTCTATGTTTCTAAGCTATAAGCAGCTAAATATATGAAGAATTTTAATTAGTAGTTGAGGACAAACCCAAATCACCTCATTCATGAAACACGTTTAAAAAAAACAAGTGTGTGGACCCCAGATTTACTTGCTGGTAAGAAGGAAGCAGAATTTGGTCTGTATCACTGTCATCTCAATAAATCTTTCATTGTAATTTTGTTCCAAATCTTTTTGTGCAGATGATTTCATACTCCAAGGATGTTCTCTCAATCAATGAGTCCCCTTCACTGTGTCTTGCTATCAAGGAATTTAATTACTGCACATGAACAGAGTTTCTTTATGGCTAGTAAAAACTTACATATTTAACCCCATAAAAAAGTAAGATCTGAAACAAGAATACACTGACTCTTCCAAAAGGGAGAATTACAAAGGTAATTGTTTTGCTGTAATTCAGCCTTCCTCTTTAGCACTTATGCAGCAAAGCCATATATGTTAGGAATAAGGTACTTTGAACTAAACACGGCAGGGTAAGTTTCAAGTAATTCATAAAGAGGAGAACTACCAGTACAACCTGCATTTTAACAAAGATTTCATTACATTATTTTCCCCGGGATCCTTTTAAGAAAAACAAACTTATTAAATCAAAAGATGAGATGAAATACTAAGTTCTTGTCACCAAAAATGAAAATCACTTACCCATTTCAGGAGAAAAATCTACCTCCCCCTTCACTCGCTCCTGGACACGTTTTCCAAAAGAATTTCCTATCTTGTTTCCTATCTTGTTCTCTTTCTGTTGCAATGCAGGTATATGAACTGGCCCCCGGGTAAAACGGGGGAAGAATTTTTTTGGAAACGGTCTCTGAGGTTCTAGCCCCTTGATGGGCACATTCTTGAAAGACTGGGTCTCTTCACTGAAGTTGAAGTAAACAAAGAGCAGGAGTGTCCAGGTCACGGACGTGAAAAGGCACCCATAGCAGAAATAGCGAAGTGTGACACTTCCCATTGTAGACTCAGCATCATTGAGGGCCCATTCTCAATTACCTGGAAGAGAATAAAACATGCATTTGAGAGTGTGGCCCGTTAACTCATCAGCTCTGTACATTAGAGAATACGTTCTATAGGTTACCTTTCCATTAAATAATTTTTGTAACAAACTGTAAACATAGCCCTTAAGAACGAAATCCCTTTTTGCTTTCCCATTCACAAAATAAACATGGCGGCATTTTACTGAGGCTGCGTAGCTACTACTGCTTTAAAACACAGATCAAACAGTGATGAAAAGCACACTGTCACCCTTATCACAATGAAAAATAAAGATGATTATTACTTCCTCAGAGCAGTTATCATCATCTTTCTTCCACAACAGCGTATGCCTCATATGCCTCCATTCTTTTAAACATATCATTGCTTTAACTAAGTATATTTCTAAGCAGGAAATTGATTTTTGCAAGTGCTGCTCCCATCCTAAAGTATGGAATGACAGATTATGGACTCAAAGCTGAACAGTTTAATCCTCCATGCCCCATATTTAAGAATAGCCATCATGAGGGTCTCCAAAATCCACCACGAGGTTCAAATGAACAAACGCAGAATGAAGGTAGTGACATTTACACGTATCCTCTCATCAGGACAAAAGGGAACAGACACAGGATGGCAAAGAGGGAGAACTGCCAAGGCAATTCACTGGCTTCCTGCAAACCCCTGCAGACTCCGACGAGCTTCCACACTCGCCGGAGCAGATTGCCCCCAAAAACTGGAAGGAAGCAAACCAGACCAGTTTTATTGTGCGCACCCAACCACCAATGCAAGTTCCCAAAGGTACGCTGAAAATTACTACAGTAAGAAAATCCTGAAACAAAGCATATGGTATTAGTGATAACATTTTATTTATGGCCTAGGAGAACAAAGTATATTTTTTGGAATTTCTCATGTTTAAACTAGGCAAAAAGAAAAACAAAGAAAAACCACCACCAAAAAGCCCCATGCTGATCAGATGCCAAACCAACTCAAGAATTAGATCTCTCTAACCACTATCTAAACACAAAGAATTCTTTCCATAGCAACAAGTCAGGAAACCATTTAATTACCTTTTAATTATCAACAAGTTGATGTTAAGAAATCAGAAAATACTGGTGGTGAGTGCCAAAGTTTTACATTATTGTACTTCTCAGATTTCTCTAAACATCAGAAACTACCAGAAACCTTCTGGTCAGCCCAGCAGAAAAAAAAACACACACTTACAAACATAGATTATTCCCTTCTCGATGCGGAAAACTGCTAACGAGATGTAGATGGTGTTCATGATCCCGTAGAGAGCCATAAAAAAAGCCAGTTATTTTAGCAGTGTAATTCTGAGGCCTAAGTAATTTGTGTCCAGAAAGAGTACCTGTCAAAATTCAAACTCAAGTTTCCCAAAACTGCATCAGGTCATTATCTCCCTTCCTGAAAGAAAATTATCACAGAGTAAAAACAAAGCAAAGAAAAATCTTACCTGCTCTTTTTACATCAAACTCCCACACTTCTGCAAAGCAGCAACCTACGCAGCACTTAAGCCCAAGGAGCTTAAATGGGTTTTAAGCAGGGTTTAGATCTCATGCTGACCTTGCACACACAGATGAACTGCACACTCTGGGAAACAGGCTCGAACACCGCAGCACAGAAATATTGCTGCTTAACTATAACTTTAGGGCCATGAGATTAGTCAGGCAACAAATACTTTGAGGGAGAAATAATTCAAAAAAAACCCTTTTAGCTGGCAGACTGGTTTACCAGTTCAAGAAATGCAGAACACCAATCCCTGGTGCCTTATTCCCAGCGCTAGCGGCGGCCAGCGCCACACCAAGGTGAATCTAGACAAAAAATAAGGAAAGATGCAAAGGAGCACTATTAGATAAACAATTATATCTTCTCATCACAATAATTCTTGCCAGATAGTCTGCACACAATTAATGCTCATCCATAAAACAAGATCTGGTTGCTTGCCAGCTTTTTTCCCATGGTCACAAGATCTGCTATAAGACTTGTCCTAGCCTAATACGCTGCTCCTCTAAACCTGCCAGAGCTGTTTTTCCATTCATTGTGGGAACACAGCTTCACAATCCTAACACTGTGGCACATACACTCACATCGCGAAACAGGACTGTTCTAATAACATAATGATTACTCTAACAGAGAACAAACTTTTTTTATTTCAGAGCCATTTAAGGACACATCTACGCTGCAGCTTGCACAGGAAAAGCAAAGCTAACCCTTGCTATCTCAGTTGACAGGAGGAACACAGACCGGGCAGAGAAAAAAACATTATGCACTACGCACTTCTCCAGCCCATTTTGCAGCTCATGCAGAGCTCCATGTTGCTGCTGTGGCACATTTAGTCACACAAAAGTTGCAGTTTGTTGCAACTTGAGATACAGACATAACTGGATTAGAAAGGAAGGGATAAATTAGTAATCACCAGAGTGAAAAAAAAAAATCATCATCCATCCATCTCAGAAAAGGCTCTGCTCAAGGTGAAATCATGCACTTGGAGACCTACCAAGTCACTCTAACAAAAGCAACAAATGCAAACATGTGATACCGTTTCCACACGTTCCTTGCTAGAAGCCGAGCAGTCTCACTGTCTTTTCCCCTCCTTCACTGTTTTGCAGCTTTGTAAAAGGATACAAAAGTTGAAATACGGCACTTAAATGACAGAGCTTCCACCATGCAGAAGACTAGGCCCTTTCAGTAGCTGGTTGCTATTCAATCAAGACATATGGTAATACCTTTGGCAGGAAAACACAGAGTCACTTTTTATTTCAAGTTCCAAATGTTTTGGTAGAGATTTTTTCTTATAAATGCAGTGTGGGGGAAAAAAAAGAAGAAAGCACTGCCTATAAAAAGCCACATCAAGGCTTATTAGTTTACCTTAATCACCAACTCATGTATCACTCCACTATGGCTTTCAACCACTTCTACCTGCCACCAGTTGTAAGCAGTTACACAAGTCATAATCTGTATCAGAGCTGCTCACTCCAGTTTTAGACAGGATTATGTTGCTGGAACACATCTGCAAGAGATGTTGTGGTCAAAGAGGCAGTAGGTTTTCCAGCCCTGAGCAATGCCAGTCCCACGTGGGTCCTCCTTCTCCCTTGGCAGATCTCAGCGAAAGCTTCACACCATGCAAAGGGCAAGGAGTGCCGAGAGTGTTGGGCTGGAAGCTGCACCAGGGAAGCAGCTTTGCCAGAACACTCATGAGCATCCGTCACCACAGATTTGTCAGTACCACTCAAATCACAGCTGCAAGAATGCAAAAGTTCGTTCGCCAACATATCACAGCAGACAGTCACCTTCACTGAGCTCAGCTCCAGAAAAATCCAAGTCAGTGCCATCCTTCCAGCAAAACCAAGACTTAGGGGAAGAAGGTACAGAGAATAGGTATAAACGCACCCTGGAATTACGTACTAAACAGAGAGAAAAGCTGTTTGAAGGATACCCTTTTTCACAAGGACAAAAATCAGTATAAATCACTACAGAACACATTAAAACTGGAAATTAGAAGGTGACATTTTCCCACCAGAGAATGTTATTCTGGAACAGGTTCCCAGTAAATTCAAGGAAATTCATGGCTTTCTAATAGCAGGGGACCTGTCCTTGTGATCCAGGAGAGCCTTTTTAGTCCTGGATTTTCTTGCACACAAAGTACAACCATGTCGGTGCATCTCCTCCCTGCCCACACCCAAAATGCTAACAACCCTTGGCTCATTTCAGACTAATATTTAACCAAAAAAACAACCACCACACACTCAGTTGCATATATTTCAGATGGAAGGAGGAGAGAATATTCATCACTAGAACCCAGGAGAAATAGCTCATAGAGGCAGCCACTTGCCCTTGATTTATAATCTGATCCTTCTCCCCATTCCTGTATTTATTTTCTGCAAGCCCTCTAGAGACAGCAAATGAAAGCCTTTCCCTTTTCAGAGTACTCTGGTCTCCAGTTTTCTAGGCAACACACTTTACCAGTCTGCCCAACAACTGTCTCTGACTGTCTGTGCATGGTCACCATATTCTGATGGTTGTCTTAAGGAAGCATCCGTCCTCTCTCAGCTGGTTTCTCCAGTCAGGATGTTGAAGCTTAAGCATCAAAGCCAAACCATTACATTCATTTAAGCCAATAAGCTGCTCTCAAATACAGGAGATTCAAAGGACCTGTGTTTCATAGCCAAAATATCAGCATCTTCCTCAAGCCCGATAGAGGCTGCATGAGAAAAAGAGACACTGAAACTGAAGTTGTAGATTATATAAGCACATTTTTGTACTTAGCAGCCCTAAAGTTCAGGTAATGCAAGCAGAGCTAGCAGGTTTAAACAGTTGCATCTAAAAAAATTTAATCTGAAAAAGCAAAATTGCCTTATCCAAATAATAACACCAATACACTCCTAAGAATCACTTTTCACAATGTAATAAATAAAATGATACTGGACTCAGTTACCACTAAATTGCAAATAGGATTCTATCTATTTAATCAAATAGAAGTAAAAACACTAATTGCCGTAAGAAAAACCTCTAAATATATCAAGAAGAATTGTTTCATAACAGCACCTCCTACAGGTTTGATTGGTAATTTGGACTAGTCCTGAAGGGTCTATCCATTTCTTACCTTCACCTCTGAACAGCAATGCAGCTGCCAAAAGCAAGCCTTGAAAACACCTCAAACACACAATTCCTTCTTCCAAAAACGCAGGTAGTGAAAGAACATCCCAAATGAACAGAAGACACGCACACACCTATTTGCTTTCACAGCAAACAACATATAAATTATGATAATACCTTGAAGTATTTCACAAGCATTCATTAACCTACACAGCATCCTAGCAATACATGGGATTTATGGTTGATTGCACTGGTATACTTAGAAATCCAGTCATAGATAGTTCAACATGACAAACAAAATCATTCAAGGTGGCAGCATCTCCTATACCAGGAGATTAAAATCCATTTTGGAGGCAAGTGGGGTGATAGAAAAAGGAAAACATTACACAGTCTGGGAAACTACCTACTCTGCACCAACTCAATTAAAAGGGTTCAAGAGAATATGGCATCGTTTTCTGTGTATTTCTAAACAAATATTCCAACTTTCAGCCTTACTGCTCTATAGTGACTGTCATATACTTACTGTCTCATAGCTTTCCCACTTTGACAAAGCCTTGGAACAGAGTTAGCACAGTAGGATGCCAGAAATGCCAAGAGTTAAATATTTCTCTCTAATCTCTAAATTGCAGTACAGAAATCTCAGGTCCTTGCAGAAGCAGTAAATCATTGATTTTTTTTAACAGAAGTATAAAAGTTAAACACAAGTAACTTAGTAAAAACCTCCGAAAGTCAATCACGTGTAGAGCAGAAAAAACTCTAGGACTCTGTAGTCTCATGCTTTAGTAATTACGGAACAATTCTTTTTTCCACATCTGACTAACTTCTTGCAACTTCCTCAAAACACCAGCATAACATTCAAAGCATTCTTCAAACCCAGTAACTTTTACATTCATTTAATAAGTGGCCCAGTGATACAGCTTGTTCCGCTGGACAGCCGGTAACAGTTTGCTGTTAGTAACCTGGGTAGTTCTAACACTGACCCGGTGTGAAACTTCCATATATATTTTCTTTTCCCCCATTAAAAGTCAACTGCATTTCACAACACTTTGGCTTAAAGAGCAAAAGCAGTTACAAGATCTTTAACCAGCCACTGCTTAAAAGCCAACATTTGCTTGGATGAACCTCAACAGTTTAGCAAACACCTTATGACTAGGTATTTCACCACTGTGCCAAAACTCACTTTTGTCAGGGCCCAAACAGAGGATCAGCTTAACCTCAAAGTTTTTTGAAGTAGAAGTCAGAATTATTTGAAAAAAACAGCCTTGATGTCTGATTTTAGTTTTTCCAAGAACAGCTTTTCAAAAAGATTAAAAAAAATTTAGAGATACAACTCACACTTCCCAGATTTCCTGCAAGACAGTCTATGTATTTTGGACCCATATTAAGGGAGGAAACAGATGTATATAATCTTCATTTAAGGAAAATTCTATTAAAAATGACTAAACTAATATTTCTTCTCTTTCTACAGGGCAATAGAAAGAAGACAAATTTGGGTATGACCTTCTATAGATGCTTTTAATTTTTATTTTGTTGTTTATTTTTGGAGGACAAAAATGAGGATGATAAAAGTAACACTACCTGTAAATGCAAGATTTTGCTCTATCAATAGTCTTAACTGTTTATATATTTCTTAGCCTCCAACATGTCACAGCTACCATTATTTTTCTTCCAAAAGAGCACTAGCATGAACACGCTTTAGTTTCCTTATGAAGTCACTAGCAAACAGCAGCGTTAACAGTATGATGAACAGAGGTCGGGTTAGAAAGAAATAGTACTCCACTAACATACACATCACACAAGAAATAGAAGCCATTCACAGTAGCTCCTACGGTAAATACTGGTTGGAGAAACAGGCCGGCAGGAACTGCCTGGCATTCAACAAGGATAAATGTGAAGTCCTGAACCTGGGACAGATAACCGCCCTGGCCACTGAGACAGACTGGGAAGCAGCTCTGCTAGAAAGGACCAGAAAGGTCTGACAGAATGCAAGCCAGAATAGCATCTTTGCAGTAAGGACAGCTGGTAACACACCAGCTACAGCAACAGGAGCACAGCCAGCAGGCCAAGGGAGGCAGTTATGCCAATCTGCGCAGCACTCAAGACCATATGTGGAGTACCATGTCCAGTCTGGGATTTTCCAGTACAAAAAAGATGTAGATAAACTGGAGGAAGTCAAGTGGAGGGCCACCAAGCTGGTTGGAGGCTGGAGGACTTTTCCTGTGAGGAGAAGCTGAGGGAGCTGGGAAAGGGGATGGCATGGGAGGCTTAACAGCAACCTCGCAGTACCTATGGGAGGTTATCAAGAAAACAGAGTCAGGCTCTTTACTGAGGTGCAAGGTGGGAGAATCAAAGACAATGATCTTAAGCTGAAATAAGGGGATCTCCCAACTGGATATACGAAAAGGGGGTTTGTCCTTGAAGATAATTAGGCACTGGAACAGCCTTGCAGGTTTTCAAGACCCAGCTGGACATCTTGAGGTACCTGCTTTGAATTCAGTGTCAACTCCAGTTATAGCTGGAGGCCCCAAGGCCCCTTCCACCTTGAATGATTCTGAGACATTATAAAGATCTCGGAGATAAGATACATCACTCCTTGTTTTACAGATGAGAAGACAGATGCAGCTGAAAGCTTGAAAAAAAAATAGTTCACTAGCTACAAAATTAAGAGAGACTACTATAACTCCAGGGACAGCAAATCTCATTCACAGAAATATATCCTGAACCAAAGTCTGTCCTCTTGCATAAGATCACTGCTCTCATTCATTTTAATGAGATGACACATTAAGATCTATTTTTACTTAGCCTGAGCATGTGACTTCTAAGGGCAACTTATGAAGCTCTGAAAGCCAACAAATGATCTGATCAGTAGGAGCTACCAGTTATTAAGAACTTGAGAAATCAGACTTTACATATCTCACCTAAGATCACATGCAATCCGAGAAAAGAATAAGATTTGAGGAGTAGGAAACTTAAAATTTAAGTTGTTGCTGTAGAACTATCTTTCAATTAAGAATAATTAGCTACATGACATTAAACTGCAGCAAGTAGAAAGTTTATACAGCCAATGATGTTTTATGGAAAATTTTTAAATTGATCACCATTATGAACTAAGGTTCCCACTTCTCATTATTCTGCCACTGGCAAACTGTTCACTTACGTATCCTCATTTGTATTTCAAATCTTGAACTTTAAGCAGAGCACTGCAGTTTTTAAACCTATAGACTGTATATTGGAATGTGTCCTCTAGGAACATGACTTTGCTTATCAAGCATTTTGGAATTTCTCAAATGCAGTACAAAAGCTTTACTTAAAAGGCGGTCGTATCAGAGTGAATGTAAACAAAATTCAGCTTTTTTTTTTTTTTTTTTTTAAAAAAAAAGCTACTTCTTTATCTACCTTCATTTGAAATGCTTCCTTACTGATAGAGTTTAATTTCTTTAATCTATCTCTCTTTGTCAACAATAAAAACATACCGGATTTTTATTTTCCTTATTGATATATGACATCTTTATGCTAAGAGATTCCTCCTCTCCAAGAAGTAAGATTATTTCATGAAGTCACTCATTTAAGGGTACAAATTAATTGCAAAAACCAGTTATAAGCTTTGGAAGGAAAAGTTTCATAACAGTCAGAATCTGATGTTAACCAGCAACAGAACAGAATGCTAGTTTTAGGTACAATCAGTAGTACAACATTGCATCAAGAAGATTAACATAACAGTCCAGCTGGCGATTAGAGAAATCAAATACATTTGGATTAGAAACACTAGCTTATCAAAATCCTAGAACTCAATATTGAGCAAATAAGCGCTATACAGTAGCTGAGTTTATCACACTGCTACAGCATCCCAATTTACCAGGGCACAATAATATGCATGGAATTTTCTTACCTGTCTCTCTAGCAAGCATGTTGCACTGTAGAGTTGCTCTGCTGGATTTTACTTTAAGCCACCTGGCATATAAATGCATGTCATACCATTCACATAGTCCTAAAAATACCTTCTTCCCATTGTTTCAATTGGAAGAAAATATTTATTAGCAACTAAAAGGATTTTTCCCCTCCACTGGGGAAAGCAACTCTCAGAGAAACCAAACGTTCACATTGTTTCTCCAAAGAAAAGCACATGAATTTTGTAATAAGTCACAATACTAATTCCCTGATTAGTCCTTCATTTTTCATGTACAGTTTAGAAAATTGTAAGATTAAAAAAAAAGATAACTAAATCTTTAAGGGAGAGATGACTGTAAAAGCAGTTATCTAAACATTAGAGTTTATAATTCTCCAGTGTTACATACAAATACAAAATGTTAGAGAGCTTACAAGGTCAAACAAGCAAGCAAGCTGCTTAATACTTTTTTTAAATGTTTACGGTCTATTTAGCTGTCTATGCATAATGTCTGCAAAGCTCACTAAAATAACAGTAAAAACAGAGACATATGCAAAATAATTAGTAAGACATACTTCAGCATAAGCAGCTGAAGAAAGACGCTCACCTTCTTCCAGAAGAGTCGGCACTACAGAAGCAGTGCAAGGTTACATCGTGAAAACGCATTTCCTGCGGTAGCAGTCAAACCCAGCTGGTGTCTTCATTCTCAGCAAACAATAAAACACGGACCCTGAAACTTAACACTTTGTTGCTGAGCACTGCTTCCCAGTCCTAACTGGGACCGAGGTAACAAACACAAGTTTCTCTATGGCAACAGGATAATTTGGATGAGTCTTAGGACATGAATGCTACATGACTATTTCTCACTTGACCATATATCCTCTGCCAAAAGCACAGTGAGCGGGGGTTTTTGTTTTAACTGATTCACGATCCGTGTTTGGCAGCATAAGCAAGGCTGGTCATTTTACTGCTAATCAGTAGAGAAACATGATCAGTCAGTGTATTCCTGAGGCATCCTTCATCATGCATTACAGACTGTAGTTATGTCACAGAAAACTATCGCATACAAATTTCCATTCTACAGTTCTTCTGTTCCTCGTTTTTCAAATCACTAATAGTTTTAGAGAACTCCTGCATTTCTACTGAAATTTTCCAGGTATGCTTTCTGTTTGAACATATCTTCTTTTAAAAAAAATAAGCAAAAATGGTTTGGCCTATTTTCCCCAAGCAATGTGAAAGCTTGCAAAATATTTTCCAAATTAAATAAATGAAAATTCAGAGACTTCTTTTGTACAGCTTTCCTGCCAAAAACACTGGCAGCAAAACAGACCTCAAAGGACTTTTCAGTGGGACAACAAAATTAGATTGGGTTTAAGTCTGTGAACAATGACCATGGATACTGCATTTTACAAAAGTTTTTTGCAAATCCCAGTTCTGTGATTAACTCAAAGGCATCGACTCATGCAGAACTCAGTGCAACACTAGAGCCAACAGCTGCATGCAGGAAGTACATTAAATGCACCTGCAATCTCACACTAGAAACTTCACAGAAGACTGTAACTGGACTGGTATAAAGTGCAAATCTGCTGCACTTAAAATTGTAGTACTACAGAATCTGAGACTCTCTAATGCTGGTATCATGGGAATGGTTAAGTTGCATGTTATCCTACAGCACTAGATCAAATACTTTATAGACCTCCAAGACTATTTTCCACAAATCATACACAGCTCCTTGATTTCTCTTTTGTCTGCTGGATTTTCCTTTACAACATGCAGAAACTTCCCAGAAACTTCCATTTCTTTTATATATATATGTGTGTGTGTGTGTGTGTGTGTGTGTGTGTATGTATATATAAATAAAATGATAGAATGGTTATGTTTACACCCCAGACACATTACATTCATTTACAGTCAAACCTCTGAAACCATAACAGGTAAAGTAACACAGTTCGCCCCAAATACTGGTCTATGACCTATGTACTGTGGCAGCACAGTTTACCCCTGCAACTTAGTTTGATTAGCTCTGTAACAAACATCTTATTGAATCCTGAATAACCGCTATTAACGCAAACACACAATATTTGCTCAAAATAAAGATGAAATGCAGCAACAAAATTATGAGTAAGGTTAAAGCAAGTTAAGGTTTGCTACAAGTCCACAAAAGCTGAGGAAAGCATTTAACTCACTAATCTGCTAATAATTCTTTACTCCTGTTAAGTTTCTCTATTTGTTGAAGAAATGGCACAATCTTAAGAGATATCCTCAGTATGTTATGCTCTAATTTAGCTTTTTTTTGATTGGTGCCCATTACTAAAATCTGTAAAAATCTCTGGAAGTAGTAATAAAAACAGAGTTGTACTGAACTCAAGGCTGATTTGCATTTCTGATGTCCAGAAACAAAAGTCACCAGGATTTACTGCCTTCAAGCTTTAGCACAGAGTCCACAGTATGCAGACCATATGGAACAGCAGAGGCGTGGGACTCATTTTTCACAGTAAGCAACTCTTCCTCAAAGAGAGCAGAAAAAAGTCTGATAGCCTTCTTGCTTTCTAACCCACTTTTTACCAGCAAAAGTTTTAAAGTAATTTCTATATACAGATTACTTGTCCCATTTGCTCACTCATTAAAGAAAGCCTGAAGATATAAACTAATTTCAGTCCCAGATACTCTCTTCATCTCATTGACCAAATCTGCACGGTTAAGGCATCAGACTGAGCCAAGGGACATCCTGGCTCAACAACTTGCTCTGCTGCAGATGTCGATGAGATCCCAGGCAAGTCACTGTATCAGTTCTGACCTATAAAACTCTGATACAGTAAAACAAAAGTATCAAAGACTCCAAGACCACAGCAACAGAAGATGATACAAGTATTGAACAGAGCTCTGGGTTTAAGGAGCAATAACCCATTCCGTCAGCTTCCTCAGCGTGCCTTCCTGGATTATACTATCAACCTCTTGCATAGGAGAGGTCTTCCTCTTTTTCCTTCTTTAACAAAATACAATATTATAGTACTAACAAAAAAGGTACTATTGGTTCTACAAACATGTCTAGAGTCAGAGTCAATGTAAGCACTCTCACTCACGTATCTAAACTAAGCTATCAAGTTTAACGAGTTTATATTGCTAAATGTTGTACTTGACAATAGGATAGGGAGTTTTCCAAATATGTAAGCAAACAGACCTTCTATTGGCATGCTTTGGTAACTAAAATATGGGTTTTTTAAATGACCACTAACAGTAGGACTAGAATGATAAATCAATAGCATATAGAAATTTCATATATCATGTAGAGAGACAACTGTTGCAATTTACTGTAAAAATTAGTTTTCTCAGATTTCCTTCTACATGATCTTACAGACTCACTTCCCTCCTCCAGAGAAGGTTCTTTGGGTAAATAATTGTGGAGGACTCATTTTCCACCCTCTACTGGTCACTTTTTTTCCTGCTCATCTATTGCCAATGTTTTAAATGTGAAAACATACTCAGGATTTTCATACTGAAATCAAGCAACAAAGTAAAGAGTAGAGCAAAAGTACATTTTCCTACTTTGCCAGGAGCCATACTTTCCCACACACTGATAGCGCATAAGGTTAGCACGCAACCCAAAAGTTTTTCTTCTCTTGTTCCACAGGAAATTAGTCTGAGTGTCTGCTGACAAAAGAAGCAGACACTCATGCTAACCATCAAAATTAAGGCATTCCAAGGATTTTTAATTAGTCTTCCTTCCATATTTCTGTGGCTTTCTCTTCTTTCCCATCTCCTCTCTTCTTTCCTCATGAACTGCTGCTGAAAACATGCCAATGAAGAAACAAAGGTACACTTCTCCCAGGAAATAAAAAACATTCCTCGGTTGCATATAGAACTTTAATTCAGTCTTACTCCTTTAGCTTGTTGGAATGCTCCATAGCATGTCTGCAGAGTGGCAGTTGCTGCGACTGTAAATAGAGAAAAGATCCAACATTCCTTCCTTCTCTACCCATTCAAAAAAAAATGGAGAAGAAATTTAAAGAACACTTTAAAAAAATCACTAAGAAATACACAAAAGGTATCAAGGGAGACAGTGATATCATTTTTTTCTGGATATTACACTTCAGGAATTAGCAAAATAGTCAGCTTACTAAGACTGATTCATAAGGAGTTGGGTGTCAAAACAGGATAGAGTTTGGTGCTTCCTGGGAAAAGATCTCTAACCTTCAGAGGCGATCTTAATTAAAATAGAGATCCTAATTTAATCCCTGTCTGTACAAGAAGGTCTATGCCATTTAGCCAAGCTATGTTTGGATTGTTTTATATAAACCAAAAACAAGACCTCCAGGAATATGTTCTTAATATTCACTGAGCTACTCATTTAAATCAGTTTGGCACGTACCAATCATTTATTGAGGTATATTGTTTTTAGTATGCCTCTGCACGTTTTGTATTAATCAATTTAAAATTCAACCTCTTGAATGGTGCAGTGTCTCATGGGTAAGGTCTTGGGACAGATGTAAAGTAGTTAGGGCAGAAAAACAGTTACTTCGTATCAGCTGCTTTGCAACATTTCTTCATGCATATATTCTTTCTCTCTTGCACAGCAGGAGAAATTTTTGTCAAGGCAGCTTGCCCCACAGCAAGAGGGGTTAGAGCATGTACACTTTAACTGTAGCACAGGCAATAAGCTTTAACTTGTTGGCCATGTAAAATCTTTAATTTCAGAAATGCACAATCTTGCACAACGACTACTGCCCCAAGAGAGAAAAATAAAACAGCTCACCCACTGTAAACTGAATTCAGAACTAATAAAGACATCTTAGCACCTGCCTGTGAGCAGTATGGGATGGTGGGGTCTGGATTCCTCCCCAGCCTGCATACCTATGTCTTGCTCATACTACAATACATACACAATGCTGACTCACATGAGAAACATGCCAGACCACAGCTGAAGGATGTGGTAGATCCCATTAACTCTTCCTCAGAATGAGCTGAACAAATGTTTTTAGTCATGTTGCTAAACACTGGCTTAACAGCCAAAGTCTTGGTACTGACAGTACTTTGTAAAATAGCAGTGGCTGCAACAGTAGATGCATTCACCTCCATACATTTTGGAAAGAAATCTTAGATAAGAATCAAGAGTTTTCCTGCTTCCCACATCCTAGCAGAGGCTGAATCAAGCTTCACAGTTTCTGTACTTGCAATATGCAGGTGTACTTTTGCTGATTAATAGCACAAAATCAAGCTGTATTGCATCACTTCTCCAAAACAAGCAGAAAGAATGAATTACTTGAGTTTAGGGATATATGGAAACAGTAGCATTGTCGAGCTAGGTGTTGAGCTATTTAGAAAGCTGATAAATGCAATTGCCAAAGAAAGAAACAGTTATATTTTTTCAAATTTGACCTTGTCTCTTCAGCTGTAAATCTCCTCTTACTTTTCTGCTTTAGTAATCAACACAGATGCCACACTGCTAAATTCAGCCTGCCAGCTGCTCAGTCCCTACAACCTTTTTACAGTACCTTCCAAGGTAATACAAGTAAAGCAAGTACGATCCTCCCTCCTTCTTTTCACCCCTGAGTATCCTATTCTTCCTCGCTGGAAGATTTGCAGTTCCCATTGTTATTGTCTGCTCAGTTACTTCTAATTCTCTCAATCCAGTTTGCCCCACTCCACAAACATGCCCTCTAATTATTATAAAAGCTCTTGTTTCTTTAGCATTTGCTATCAGTCTACAGTATTTACTAGTCTATACTTACCAGTAGAGAAAAGTTTCTATTAATTCACCTTTATTTCCCTAACTCTGCCGTTTTGGAGCTGTCTTCCTCCTAAACATCTGGAATCTCACCTCCTGTTGTTTTACGTCACTATAAAAATGGTGTTCAAATTCACCTGTTCTCACAAACTACTGTTACACAGTAGCTGATCAGGAATTCTTTCCAGTTCTATCCCTATGCATAGCACAGTATTGGTTTTTCTTCTCCAGAACAAAATGATTAGATGGTGGAAGACAGGCAACAGGCCCCAAAAACCTGCAGTTAGACTCTCTTAAACCCAAACACATGCTATGTAGCCTGCTAGCTTCCTCATCTGAGGCTGAGATGAAGGCTCATTAGAGCTGCAGTGTTATTTCTTTCCTTCCCTGCTGCAAAAGGGCTCCTAAAACTCTGCAGGAGCTTATCTTACCCAGAGATGAGGAGAAGCCTATGCAGAAGGCATGCTGTTCTTCAGAGACACTGGAGGAGGCCAATGGCTTCTTAATCAAAAGCCTCTTATCTGAAACCACCTGGACTTCTATGCTGCTCTAGAACAAGGTCTGGGAATCCCAACTGCCAGCGAGAGGTTTGTACACCCTTGGTTGGGCACTGCCCGCACTTGTATCAGCTTAAACTAATTAGAGATCTCTAGGAGCATTTTTTTATTATTATTATTATTAAGATGGGATCCACGTGGGGGAGGAGGGAAAAGGATGCTAGATCAGGAAATACTCAGAAGCATTAGAAAGAGTAATCTGTAAGTGACATTTACACAAGAAGAGATCTGATCTTATATTGAAATACATTTTCCAGAAAGAAAAAACAATATCAGTAAATAGCAGAGCACTGATGATCCTGCCCACCTGCATAATTTCTGTACCAGCATTAAGAGATTTCACCATTCCCTCAAATGCACCAAAGCACAGATTGTTTACATAGCAACAACAGAGCCAAGTCACAAGGGGGTTTTAGGGTTTCTTTTTTTTAAAAAAAAAAAAGGGGGGGGGTTGCACTTTGTACTTAGTTATACAATAGAGTCCTATAATTGATATTGTGAAAACAGCCAGGATACAGTTCAGAAGAGAGGCTGTACTAAACAGCACTAGTGTTTTAATCCATCTCAGAGGCAGTTTTAAGCTTGCTATCTATGAAGCAGTGCCCAAAGGCGAAGCGGCTATCTGGAGAGGCAGCCCCTGAAGCCGTGCTCGCTTCCAGGGCCAGACCGCAGCAGAGGAGAGCGAGACCCGCTCAGCCCCTGCGACAGGCAGCCCTCAGCTGTCTGGTTGCTTGCTCGACTGGGGCTGCTCTCACGCAAGCGAGGGACCAAGGAACTCCTCTGTCGCCTCGCACACAGCTTGGGAGGCTATTAGATTGCAATCAGCGTTTTCAGTTGCAGCCACCGTTATAAGCGGTAACACACACCAATAAAATAAAATAAAATAAAATAAAACAGCCACATGGCAGTGGGAGCTCGCTAGGAGGACCGGAGCCCAGCCACATTAAATAATGCACATTGGCAAAGAGGAAAAGAGAGCCACAGTGATGCAAACTGTACACTGAAAACCGAAGGGGAAAAAATAAAAAATAAAAATAAAAAGAAGAAGTGATTTAAAGATAATTTTTCTAGGCATAAAGCCAGGAAAGCTTTAGCGCGCCACCGCAGGCAGCCCATGCCTAGCTCTGCCCTCCGAGGGACTCGGCGACGGGAGCAGCGGCAGCAAATCCGCGCGGATCCCCGCGCCGGGGCTCGCAGCCCGGTCCCACGCAGGACTTCCCACGGCCCCCGCCGCGGGGCCGTTACACCGGCGCCCTTCACCGTGACGCCGAGCTCTAACCGAGCCTCAGCGCCCCGCTTCGCCCCCGCGCTGGCGGGATGCGGCCAGAAGCGGGGAAACGCTCTAGCGGAGCCGTCCCGGGCCGGGGGCGGCTCAGAACAACTTCAGCCGCCGCCCGCGAGCGGCCGCCCGGGCCCCGGCCCCCCCCGGGGCAGGCGCGGTAACGGTCGGGGCCGCCCTCGCGCCGCTACCGCCCCTCCCCCCCCCGCACTCACCGCGGCGGCGGCAGCATCGCCCTCCGCCTGCCCCGTGCCCTCAGCGGCGGCGGCGGCGCGCACCGCCCGCGCCGCCGCCCCACGTGACCGCCCCGCCCCGCGCGGGCCGGCGGCGCCACGTGATCGCTGCTCCTCCTCCTCCTCCTCCTCCTCCTCCCTCCGCCCTCTCCCCTCGCCCACGTGACGCGGCCGGGGCGCGGCCGCCATGACAGGTGGGGCACGGCCGGCCCGAGAAAATGGCGGCCGCTGAGGGGAGGGGGCGGCTGGGGTTGCCGCCGGCTAAGAAACACAGCGGCGACTCGGGGCTGGAAGCGCAGCTTTCCCCCCGCTCTCTGGGCTCGGCTGCGCCTCGGGCACCCAGCGACCGTAGCGCCGAGAGCAAGGCCCACCGGGTGCTCGCGGCCTTGCCTCCACCTCTGAAGACTAAAGCCTGCTCCAGTCCCTCGGGGAGGTGCCTGCTTTGGGCTTCGTGCTCTTAAATGCCTCCTGAATGTACCCGTGTTGTGGATTGCAGGGGAGGAAAGAGGTGTGCAGAGGTCAGGCTGAAAGGGGGTGACTGGGCCAGCTAGGGGCATCTTCAGCAGCGCCCTGGTGCATATGAGGCTGCTTTCCTCCTCTGCTTCAGAGGATGCAGGCACCTGTCTGACAGCAGCGGATATCCTAGTAGAGCATGTGCAGCTGCTCCTTTGGAAGCAATTCCCCTTTGTGCAAGTAATAAAATATTTCAGCTATAAAGAAAAAATAGTTCATACTGGTTGCTGGTTAGGTGCTTGGAAGGGAAAGGCCTGAAGTCAGTCTTTAACCACTCATCAGTAGGATTGTTTTCACCCTTCTTTTGGCCCAATGATTATTCATTGCTTGCAAAATGGGTAGGGGAGAGGTAGTGATAACTATAAGAGATCACCATCCCAAACAGATAAATTACCCTAAAATAACCTGAGCTTGGCAGTTAACCCTCTTTCAGCCTGGCCTCCGCACGCCTCTTTTCTCCCCTGCAGTCCATAACACGGGTACATTCAAGAGGCATTTAAGAGCATGAAGAGTTACATCCTCTCGGATAGGGAAGTTGAACCAGCAGGTTTTTCATATCCAGGATAAGTAATCCAACCATTGCCCTTTTAGACAAAAGGGTGGTGGAGTAGCTTCACCACTGACAGAGCTTTGTGCAGAGCCTGACTTGGGGGGTGCTCTTTAGGGGGTGAAACTGGGAAGATGAACCAACATGTGAAAACCAACGCAGCTGGGTGAATCCTGACTTTGTGCCAGACTTGCTCAGCACTGTCAAGACTAGTTTTTTGACCATACCAAGATGCAGAATTTGAGCTGCTTGCAGTGTTTGATAGCTACTAAGTGAGCTTTCAAGGATTGCAGATTTTATTTCAGTAAGGTGGAAATTAAGCAGAGATGACACCTGAGTTCGTTCTTTGGTACGTACTGCCCCTGGTATCCAGATGTTATGGCAAGGTGCTTTATAATAAGATGAACAGAGGAGAAGACAACTTGTCAGAAAAGCTGGAGCTTGAAAGCATTAAAGCATAGAGGCCAAAAAGTCTTTACATAATCAGAAGCTGCAGTAGTAGGAAAAGGAGTGACAGCTCATGGAGGCGTTAGTAAGCAGATGACAAGGAGGTTGTGGGGATCATGATGAAAGTAATGTGCAGTTACATGAGGTAGTCACATAGTCAGCATCCCTGTCAGTCAGCTCTTCATAATTCCTATTTCATAATGCCTAATATGCAGCTTTGATCTCTCATTCGTAGTAATTCAGCCTGAGGATTGTAAGTGTATATTAAGCTCTTTCAGGTAAAAGCAGGCTTAACATATACACTGTCTGCTTTCTGCAGAACCATTATCCTTGTAGTTCTAATTTGGCCAGTTCTTGCCTGCATAGTAATACCAGGTATTTCACCTAGCCAAGTAGCTATTTCAGTTCTTATCACATAAACAGTTTCCCTGATGCCTGGATTATTATTTTATTAACGGAACTAATAAATTGCTAGCAGCATCATCTACTGTAAGATCTTTAAGAGACATCCATTTAATTTCTTAAAATCCCTGATAATTATAATCTTCCCAGCCAATTGTTTAATACACTCTACAACAGCTCACTAATTTTAACTAATTCAATAATTTCCCATGTGCTCACAGCAAGAAAGGAAAATTCATACAAAAATGCCAGCAAGAACTAGTAACCCAAACTAATCCTCTGTCAGAATGGATCATGGTCTAATTTGGATTCCATTTGTACTCATACAATACAAAAATTTTATTTATACAGTTCTTGAAATATCCTGGAGATCTTGGGCACAGAGAAATAACACTGAGCTGCAACTGATAATCTGTAAGTCTCGTGTGATTTGTTGGATTGACTCTTCCCATCACTTCATGAAAAGGGAGAGGAACATCTTCAAACCAAATTATTATGTATTATTCTTTTAAAGACAAATTATTTACAACAAGTTTCTCTAGTTAACATGTAAAGCAGTTGGAAAGGAAGGGCCTGAAAACAGGCTCTAATTACTCATTAGTAAGATTATTTGGCTGTCAGATGAGTGTCTGTATCCCTTGAAGCAGAGGAGGAAACCAGCCTCATACATGCCAGGGAGCTGCTGAAGACGAGGCTGGTTGGCCCAGACATTCCCTGTCAGCCTGACCTCCACGTGCCAATTACTGGCTGTAATAGAGGAGACTGGAGGAAACTCCAACTGTTCTTTCTGTAACTGGGAGAAACTGATTTTGTTGGAGTGATTTATTTTCATAATAGTTTGCCTAGGGGCAGTCCATGACTAAAATCAGTCAGAAGATGCCTAGTATAAATAATTTCTATATGATTAGTTCTGAATGGGATGAACAAACCGTTCTAGGTGATGGGTATCTTACCTGGAGTAGCCAAGGAAACAGTTTATCTGATTGCTCTCCAGAGATTCCTTCCTACTCTTACTTTTTGCTGCATATCGTTTATGAGGGTTTGTCTGCTTTCCAGAAGAGAGAAGATCATGTGATAACACAGAATATGTGTACGGGCTTATCTGATCTGCAGTCTCTTCTCAAACACTATTGAACTCTTGGGCCACTTTCAACAAATTTGACGGCAGTGGAGATCTCAAAGAGATTATATTCATAATAGTCTTTTTAAAAATAGGTGCCTGGATAGAAGAGAGAGACTTACCCACTGATGAGGAGAGGCCTGTAGAATAAATTCATTCCACATACTCATTAGGAGCACTCAGGAAACAAACTGTGGAGCTGTTGTGGCTAGTTCATTGAAAACATCAACTCTATTCTCTGTAGTAGGTGAAAAGGCAAAAAGAATGCTAGGAATTTTAGGGATAGGAATAAAGAACGCGGCAGGGTTGCACAGTTTGTTTGAAATTCGCCTGAAAAAGAAAAGTACAGTGGAAAGCAACAAGGTGATCAGAGATATGGAATTGCTTCCTTAGAAAAAAAGGTTAAAGAAAGTACAACAGTTTAGCTTGGAAAAGGACTACGGAGGAATAGGATCATGGTATGAAAATCTGTTGTCATAGAGAAGGTGAATTCTCTGTTTCTTGTAGCACAAGACTTAGGTGTCCTGAGCAAAAATTTCAAGCAGTAAATTTAAAGAAACAAAAAGAATGTTTTCCCTTGAGATAAAATTGTAAATTGCTGCAATATATTGTGGAGACCAAAAGTATAAATGCATTCATAAGTGAATTAGAAATGGCAATGGAAAAAACGTCTGTTGAGGCATGTTAAACATAATGCTAATGCAACTGCCAGCTCAGGAAATCTCCAAATAAAGGAGTGGATTCAGTCAGCAGGCTAAGACACCTTAATTTAGGTTTATATGTGTAGATGTCTCCATGTGAACCAGATGTTTAAGCTCCCATTATGCTCAGTGAGATTTAGTTACATAAATATAGGGATCTAGTGACATTTAGGTACTGTGAAATTTCCTACCTGGCCTCCAGCTCCTGCTCCAAAAAGGTGCAGGTTTCCTAAAAATCCTGTCATATCTGTCAGACCCAGACCATAATAAATATCATCAAACACCTAGGGTTAGGTAGCTGAACCCTGTTCATAGTTGCTACAACAAGCCATTCAGATTGCCTTAAAGTGGATATCCTGCTCTGCTTTTGGTTAGTGGTCTAACTTTCTAGACTCCATTTGGTATATTGAGTAGTTCTCCATTGACTGTAATAGGAATTTAGAAGACCAACTCACCTGAAGACATGTATGTGGTATGAGTACAACCTATGTATTAATCTGCAAGCTACATCCCACCCCAAGTATCAGAAATTTGAGACTGTACCAAGCTGTACCATAGTTTTTAATGTTTTTTCCTTATGTTCCTTTGGCTATTCAGACCACTGAGTTGATTCAGTTGGGACTGATTCAGAGGAAGAAGATGAGAGATATATAACAAGCTACTCTTGTTTTGATAAAACTTAGCACGCTTGGATGTTACTGCTAACAAGGATGATGTGAAAGTTTAGATTCATATTGCGTTGTATAATAATGCATTGACATGTTGTGACCTCTTGAATGCAGTTTCATAATGCCCTAGGCCCACAAGATACCTGATGGATAAGAATTCAAGGACATATACAGAGACTGCTGATGAAGCCACAGCATGGACAAACCATTAAGCCATTAGATCCTGTAACTGAAATGATTTTTTACACAAAGCTGAATCAAAGCTAATTTTTAAATGACAAGCTTTACACCCTTCTATGAATAAAACAAGTTTCATCTTGTTAGAGTAACAAAACTTGCCTAAGGGGAATTTAGGCTAAGCTTCAGGCTAAAAAAATAAAAGGAAGCTAAGATAATAATCAGATGACTTTTGGAAACCAGAATCAACCTTCTCCTCAATCTCTTGCACTTAAAATTGTGCACATTTTCAAGTTGGAAAAAGGAAACTTTCAGCACTAATGCTCTGCTCTTTTGGGCTGGTGAAAGTTTTAACAGAACTAGTATTAGAACAACTTGTCAGCAAGTCCTGACTTTTTTTTTTTTTTTTTTTTTTTTTTAAAAAAACAAACTATGGAGGAACATTTATGCCTTTAAATCTGTATTGGTCACCACTTGTGCATGTTCAACCATGTTTCCTTCTGATGTTTATTGACAGAATGTCTTAGTACAATAAGTAATAAAGGCTCCCTTTCCAGCATCACTGCTATTAACGGAGCATCTGTATCTCTCAGATGTACTGCTGTTCAGTGTGAAGCAGAGACAAGAACAAATCAAACATGATACAACAGACCCATGCATGAGGCATAGATAAGATCTACCAACCCGTTAAATATATTAACATTAACCCACATTAATGAAGCAAGAAAGGAGTTGTGGAGTAGAATGACAAGCATAAAAATATGCAAGAACATGAGGAAGAAGCCAGATGTGTGAGTCACAGTCTGTGACTGGGAGAATTCACAGGCCTATGGATCTTTCCTTATGTTGTCTCAACACGGAATTACAGTTCTGAGCATGCTCATCCATGTTATTTTCTTTTACTTCTCACACTTCTAATATTTTCTGTAGAGTCTCTCCAGAACTGTGGAAAAGTTGTGTTTTAGGTATGAAGTGTTGCTGACAAAATTCCATCTGTTTTTAGTATTCAGAAGTTCCCACTCTTAAGATCTGGGACTGAAATGCTAGATTTTCAGTCATTTCTTTTTATTGAAATAAAACATTCCTTGGAATCTGTAGCAGGAGATAATTGGCTAAACATTCTGTCCAGAGTTGCTCAACTGAGCTCAGATCACTCTGCAGGCTTGAGGTCTGGGCCAGCCTAGGCTGATTTCTGTTCCACTTTGGACTGTTTTGCAAAGTTTTAACAGTGAAAACAATCACATAAAGCCCAGAAATATGATCACTGAATTGGCTTTTTCCCATTTAATTTTATAACTCTAGCAGAAATTTCTTTCTATCTTTGTTTCTACTCTCTGATAAGAAGAAAAAATAAGTTTATTTGAGACCAGTTGCATTACCTTCTTTTTACAGATGTGGAAGTTAAAGCACAGAAGGATTAAATTGTTCATTCCAGGTCATCCAACAGATCAGCGTCGGAGAGGAGAAATAGAAGCAAGTCCTTCAGTGCTCATTCTCTTGCATCACTCTGTCTTCCTGTTACGATGAAAATGTCTGCAATGTAACTTTCATAGGTAAGTGCATGAGAAAGGACAGGTTCAGAGTTTATGAAGCCTGGAAACCAAAAACTTCAGAAATGTCACATAAACGGAGGTTAGATACAGTTCAAATTGAGATGAGGACTGTAATTCCTAATTTGTGGACTTCTGCTGTACTGGTATCTTTTTAGTAAATCTTCCTCACAGCTGATCACATCCCAGTATATTTTATTAAAAGAAATGTTAGCATCCTGTACTTGTTGTAGAATAGATGCTGGCCTTTTATTTTTTCATACTGAAGTTTAATTTTCTCCATTCTCAAGAATAGGACTTTCACTTTCCTGGAACCAACAAAAACATAAAAAGAAGATAATGTGTAACAAGCAAAGGGTAATTAGACAATAATATTCATAGTCGTGTTTTAGCTCTGTCTTTCCCCTTCATTTTACAGAATTACTCTGATTCATAACAAATGGGGGGCACTTTTTGTTTTTCTGTAGCAAATTTACTCTCTCTTGTAACCACAGAATCATAGGGCTGCAAATGATGAACTGGTCTATAACTTTCCTTTCCCCTTCAACCACAGTCTGTCATCCCTGACAGCTGTTTGTGAAACCTATCCTAAAAATTCTTCAGAATGGTCACTTTATAATCTTCATGAACGACCAGACAACCATCTAGAAACTGCTAACCTAGATCATTCTTCAAAGGCTTGAGGTATATTAGCAATAAGACTCATCTTTATATTATTTTTCAAAGGAAAATACGTGAAATTCAGTGGTAGTTTTGTTTCCTATCTTAATATGCATATGTGAGAAACTGAAGAGAAATTATATTCTTGCAGCTAAGGAGACAGGAATTAGGAGACATGACTGTCTCTCAGGTTTCCTCTGTAAGTCTGAATTTATTGCCTTGTAACTGTATTTCTCATATACAGTATGTCAATAAGATTCATACCCCTACATCCTGTGTGTATTTTATCTATTTAGATTAGAAGAACTGATGGCCAAACACAGTTTCTTATGGGACAATTATGTATCACTAAGAACAAGAGCACCTGACCTTTCTTAGGATTTGTAGGCACCAGGTTGGTACGGAAAAAAACATGAAATCCTCATCAGTCACATACTCTTCATTGTATTACTAACTTACAGTTTTTCAGGAAAATGTGCTATAAGATGCTATCAAAAACAGTGTCTCTAAAATGTAAGTTTTGTAAATGCCGTAAGCTTGAATTCAATAAATGATGACAACAAATTAGAAGATAAGTGTTCTAATTGGTCTATACAGAATGCACAAGCTGTACAGTTACTTCTTGTAAATTTATTCATTATTTTATCGGGAACAAATTATATTTGATTTAAAAGCTCGAGATAATTTGGAGGACTATTGAAAAGCCTGCATGCAAATAACATGACCTTTGTGTTAATGATTTTAGTGAAGGATTATTAGGCAATTAAATGAATGACTTGAGGAAGCCATTATTATAGTGTCTTAAAATGTCAAATTCTGAAAGTAAGTTTTGCAGCCTAAGGAAAATGGTTAAAATGGAAAAAGAATACTGCTAAAAGCTGTGCTAGGCAGGCATGTTACTTGACAATGGGATAGCGTGATATTCTGTGCAAGTTGTGAGGTGCCCCCTGGCGTTACAAAGCACGGTTGTTTATCTGTTGAAACATAATACATGATCAGAGCAGGAATGACACTTGAAGTGTTTACAGAGGATAAGAAAGGTAAACAGTAAACAGAGGGCCACAGGGATGGGGAAGGAGGGATTAGTAGTAATGCTAATTACGATCTAATTGTCATTTGTAATAAGCAGAGTTGGCTTAAGGCTTCTCCGCTGAGTAGGTAACATTTTTGGTAGCAGGAGTTAGGAAGGTGAAGAGCAGAGAGGTCACAGATGGACTGGTGATGGGGATCTGGGTGGGGAAGGAGAGAGCAGCATTTCAGGGAGGCTGGAAGGGAGACTTGAAGAAGCTGCAGGGAGAGTCTCAGGAATAGGCCTCTCTTCCTTCACCCAGCTGTCTCCTCCACACCATCTTGAGAATTACGGGACTCACAGACCTGCCCTTCCAGACACATGTCTCAACTCCCATCCCTGCAAACAACAAAGTATCCTGCCTTCTGCTTCCTACAGCAGTTTCTACTCATTTGGGGCTGCCGAGAAGAGGAATGAGAAGCAGGGAGAGGACAAGAGGAAAGGGACTATTGCAGCAAAGGGAAAGGGAAGAAGAGAAGGTGCACAGCCTAAGAGAAAGGCCTTTGGGAGCAAGGTTTTCTGTTCCTGTTGCTGGGATCGACCAGAACTGCTCCCAAGAGCCAGTGCTCTAATAGTGATGCCTGCTTCCCTTTCTTTCAGAGGTGCTAGTGGCTATGCAAGCAGAAGGCAAGTATGGCCTGTGTGACTTGATGTTTCTGAGCAGTCTAGAACCATGAAGAGAATATATTTTTCTCAAATAGCAATGACCTAACTACTAGAGCCCTACTTTTCAGGTAGACCTTTATGTGTTCAAAGCCATATGCAGACATTTAAGTAGAAATGAATGAAAGTATCACTTGTTACAGAAATGCTAATCTATTGAGCAGTAGTACCTTGAAAACTGAGATAAGAAAAAAATTGCAAATAAAAAATTTTCAGGATCTCAGATTATGTGGTTGGCATGAGGAGGATTTAGAAGAGTCAGGATTTTCTTGAAAGAGTCTTGTCAAGGAAGATGGAAGAAGAAAACTCTAATATGGATGACAAAAAGTAGAATGTTGTTCAGGCCTCTTCATTGGTATGGCTCTTCACCAACCGTAAGTGACAGTTCTAGATGCTAGCAAGTGCTCCTCTGGAGTTTCATTCTCCAGGACTCTTCTGGAAATAAACCGAGTGGAACTAAAACTGTATAGACAAGACTGGAATCAAAAGCATGTGACTTTAAGTTTCAGGGGGAATTCCCACACTATAACGTAGTTGTAACTAGATAGTATTTGCAGCTCATCTTTAAATGGCAAAACAAATATGGTTGCTGGTTCATTCAAGCAGGAAAAAAGAGTATTACAAATTATTTTCAGTACTTTCTAAATACCAAATCTCTGCCCCTTTTGCATATTCTTATAACAGAAAAAAAGGCACATCACATGGTATCAGTAAATACCAATGGTTTAGCCAGATGGCTGATTTTGATGTCTACATGTTTGTTTTTATATGGCAGTATTATGGAGATTAATCACTTACAAAGTTTTTGGTTCTCTTGCAGGTCAGAGGAATGAGGACAGGGAAATGAGGAGATGAGGACAAGTCCCTTTGAACAGATTGGTATTGGTTGTAACAAAATTTTCAGCACTTCGTTGTGTAAAATTTTGTTGTAAACCAAACAATACCAGTGTTGTAATAGCCCTAGTTATCAGAAGAAATAAGGTAAGAATTTTGGCTATGAAAGCCTCAATCCTTTGTGGCTGTAGAAATAAAACCTTGAAAATTTGAAACATACATAAAAGCCAACAAAAGTCATATAAAAAAACCCCTAAATGAAATCTCTTAGAGTTTTTGAATGGAACCATTTTTCTGATTTTATGGAGACCTACTCCTATTTCCTTAGTACTCAGGCTGGTAATACTGAATATAAGTCACAAATATGTCTTCTGGCACTGTACCAATTTGAGTTAAGCCAAAATATATTATCCTTTCTCTTAACTGCAAGCTCCTGCTTTACTGTGTTATGGAGTCATGTTATCTGAGAGTTGCGAAATAATGCCAGATGGTGAATGTACATTGCCTGGAATTTGCAGTTTCTCTCATCTTGCCACATGTTTCACCACTTGGAAGCTTCTAAATTATATTGTTAGTTATTTGTTCCTTTAGTTGAATATTCCCCATCTTTCATTTTCTGATTTCATGCAATTCTTCATGCTCTCACTAGGTGGGTCCCCACAGCAGAACATTGGGTGAGCAATTTGTTGAATTGCCTGACACATTTGGGGAAATGTATTCCCTTGACAGTTTTTTTTACCCCTTTCTTCGGCAGAAGTTCACTGTGCCATGTTTTGACGTACAATTTAATGGCTTTGAAAACTGAGCATTGTTTGCTCAGTTGAAGATGTTTTAAAGGGTCTGGGTTTGAGGATCTTCCTAGGATTATTCCATTTCTAAGTTAACCTATTTCCACCGGGATTTAAAACAGATGTGCTTTTATTATAGTCAGTTATATATGGTTGTATCAAGATTTGCAATCCTTTTATCTTTCAAAAGATGATGCAAAGCTGGATGGTCACCAACATCACGTATATTCCTCCTTTCCAAAATGACAAGTCAGCCAGCCTATCTTTAATGTTTTTTGACTTTCCATACAAGTCAGCACCAAACAAACGCTATCTTTTTCCATGTGTATTTACTGACTTCACAAGAAACAAGAAAAAAGAAATACATTTTAGCTAAAATTTTCACAATCTTTGTAAGTACAAGTGCTTTGCATAAGTGTGTATTTAGACTGAAAAGATTAGTCCACTGAATCTGACCAAACAAGACCCAAACACAAAGCTTTTGACATAGTGCTCTTTATTCCATGAAGATGATGAAGGAAAAAATGTCAGAGATTAGCCATTTTTCCTAATGTCCTATTAGAAAGCCTGTCTAACACAATAGTTGGTAGCATGAGAGATAGACTTACATAGAACTTTGTGATGCCCCCCTGTAGGAGGCTGAGTATGATCCTTGCCTGGGCAGCACCCATTTGTCCCATGGACCTGGGAGAAAGCTGCAAGTGAGGAACTCGGCAGCTATTCACCCTGTTAATTTTTGGTTAGAACTCCATGGTCTTTAAAAGTCATGGTGCTCTGAGCAAGGAGACATGTTGTTTCTTTACTATCTCAAGTTGTGTCTTCATCCTGCCAAGGAGGAGGATCATTTAGCCTGCAGAAAGCTCTATACTGCCGTGTCCAAGCTGTTTCTGACGTTTAAGCTTGTACAGCTTGCAGCTAGCTCGCTCTCTATAGTGTAGTCTGTAATGTTGATTTAATCTTAGACTAATAACTGTTACCTGAGGGGATTTGTCATTTATCTTTTCAATGACCACTTCTCGTATCTTGGCACATAAAGAAATGACATCAAAACAGCTTACCTTATGTATTTTCATTATTGTGAGGTTTCTTATTTCCTCTCTTACCTAGGTTCATTAAGTTAATCTATTTCATCTGCTTATTCAACATGGAACTCACATTGTTCTAACAGTCTAACATGAAGTGTAAATTTTGGTGAAATGAAAGATTTTGTTTCATATGATCTATGTTTAGAGGTCAAAGATAGATCAGAAAACTTTTGCAGTATCCAATATGAAGTTAAACTGAAAACTAAAATTGATGGTTTTCCTGTTCAATGATCAACTTACATTAAATAAAAATGATATTAATTAATGAAAATACTTAAAACTCAGATAATCTTGGTCAGTCAAATAATTTATTAGTGCAAGGCAAGACAAAGGCTGTTAAAATTCACAGTTATGGTAGCACTTCATGTCAGAGCTCTGGCTCAAAATGGACCCTCAGAAGCTGTAACATCTACTTTCCTGGTTTTAACAAGTAGTTGGAGAGAATTTTCTCTGTTATACCTAAACCAATTTTAATGATCTTCTTATCTCCATTTTGAAGAAGACTATATTTTTCTATATTCTTTTAGTTTATTTTAAAATAATATCCTATAACCTTTTAGTTTACTTATGGCTCTAACTGATGGTTATGAGCTCCAATAATTATCTCTTCTTTATCATCCTACTATGAAACGCAATCTCCATTCTTCAGCTCTGGGCCAACACTACATTAAGGCTGAGTGCAAATGCTCTAGGAATCCAGGGAAATGAAGAACAGTTAAGAATTCTAGTGAAACCTTGGTTCAGATTGGGGAAATTCTTATGTATCTGAGCTTGGAAACTTGATCTGGGGGGATTTCATGCTCTCCTGGATTAGAGTCACCATTCTGCTTCCCTGGGAAATTACACGAAGTAGAGTGGGAGTGTACATCATTTCTACTTCCAGAGTTTAAAACCACAAAGACAGACATACTATATGAGGTTGTTCTGCTCACACTTGTCTGGCACCATCATTTCCTCTGGGAAAATGGCAAGAGCAAATATCAACTTGCCTGGGTGCATGTAGGCGTCATCCTCCTGAGAACATATAATTTGGCACCATGTGTGAGTGGAGTTTGAACATCCTCAAGCTACGAGTTGTTGACAACGTCTCTCAGAATAGACATATAAACTACTTAAAGCAGTTTTGGTGCTGTCTTATATCAACATTACCTTCGGAAACTTTAATTGTTCCCAAATTACTTGGTCACCCTCATTGGGGAAATACGCTTACAGTAGAGAAGGTTAGGCACTTAGTGTTTGCATCTGCACCTCTGTAGGCAGAGGATAGCAAAGCTTAGAACCTCATCAGCACCCTGGGAAATGCAAACATTTGCATGGTGAATGCTCATGTATTCCTGCCCCACAGTGGCTACATTTAAAAAAGGTACAATTCTCACAATAATGGCAAATAGTAAAACATGTGGCATTTCAAATAATAGAAATTACTCAGCCAGATTAATAGCTGTGTAAAATAGACATTGCATTCAAACTGATAGCATTTTACTTAGGATTTTGAAGGAAAGTGGCATAGCTGGTGGTGTCCCACCTGTATTACTGTTGACAGACTTACACCTCCTTTCTAGGAGATTGAATAGAAGTGCAAAGTATCACTGATGAATTCAGAAGGAAATAAATACACAGACTTGAGAGGCTGAGAGTCAGCAGGCAAACTTTGGATGCAACACAGAATATTTGAGAGTTGTTAATAAAGAGGATTAGGATGGAAGGGATCCTCTGGGCTATAGCAGGATTTAACAAATGCCTGTGAATGTAAAGTTCACTAGGACTCCAAGGTAAAGCTCCACTGTAACTTGGAATTCACACAGAGAGAAAAGAGAAAGCAGTCCAGGATCATGTTACTCATCTGATTGCAAATGGCCCTGTTTTCAGCACTACCTCCAGGGCTTTACCTGATCTATCCAAACAGAGGATGTCTGCCTTTCCCACCCTGCAATCACTCATACATAAACAACCTCTAAATAGTTTTCTGACTGTTCTGCCAGTTTCAGCTCTGCTTGCTTATTCAGTGCCTGCTCTCCTGCCAAAACAACAAACTGAGCTCCTGTGGGTTGTGGTTAGGGGCAGAGGCAAGCAGCAGCAGTCTGCTTGTTTCCTTTGTTTTTCACGTTTCTGTTTGGCCTTTCCTTGGGTAGAAGCCAAGGGACAGATCATTGCTGGTTCCATCATGATACAGAAGGAACAGACACCACATTTCAAACAATGACAGCTTTATGAAGCTTAACTGTCTTAGCCAAAATCTTGATGCTATCTTCAGACATGTCTTTCTTCCCAGTTCCTGCAGGTGACTGCAGCTGGCAGTAGATCTTTGATGGTCAGATTCTGTACGTTTTCTCTGCTGGACCAAGCCTTTAAATAATTGGATAGGAAAATCTGGGAAACAGAGATGCTATTTCAAGGCATGAATAATGTAGTGCTGAGTGCTGCAAAGAACCTTTATTTAATTTATCAATTTGGTTCAAACATGGTCCTCTAGTTTGGCTTCTCACCAGGATTTCTGAAGACGTATGTTCAATTTCTTCTTAGATCACTGATAGTCATACACAAATCACTTCTTACTCCATTCCTCAGCTGTACAATGGGAATGATAAAGTGTCCCAACTTAGAGGGAAGGGAAATAGCAGTAACAGAAAGTAAATGTGTATCAGTCCATGAAATTTTCTAATTTTCTAATAATAGGAATCCATATAACTAAAATACTCAACTGAAGTGGCAACAGTAATTGCTGCTAACAGCAGAGAAATGTGAAGTGTTACAGTGTCATCATATCATGTCATGTAACAGTGGAAATCCATCCTTGTAAAGAAAGCCATTGTAGACCAGCAAAGTTAAAACTATTTAAGGTCTTGGATTTAAGTGGAACTTGTCCGGGGCACTCTATCTGACAGTTTCACCGTGATGGTTTGAAGAAGTTTAATTCTTTAGTTGCTTACTATCACTGTGATAATTACTCAGAACTTCACTTTGGGCCACAAGGTGTTCTTGGTAGTGATCAGCTTCACATTTTAATCTGCACATATTTACCCACGGCTATTTCTTTGATTTCAACACACCAAAAGTATTTAGCTAAACAAAACATACCCAACAAAATGCACACACACATTCCTATTTGCCTTTTTTGTTTCCCCACCCTTTTTTACAAAAGGGCAATTGCAACTACCTGGCCTTTTCTGGAATGCAATCTGGGAGGTGCTATCGTTTTGCTGTGTAAGGAGTGCCCCATTCTCACAGTGACAGCATCCTGCCAGCTAGCAGTGCTACCAGCGTATCAGCAATGCTGATCAGTCTGAGGACTATGAGTTCCCTAACAGCTATGGATCAGAGAGTGTAAAGAAGCATTTTACAATTTGACCTATGGCATTTTTAGGACATCTGCTCACTTCCCAGAAGTCTAGGAGGCTCTGGATTCTTTGGTGTCCGGCTGAGCCAGGGAGATAGATTAACTGAAGGACTGTTACTGTTTTGTCTTGGGTGAGGCCTTCTGGGCAGCCAGCTGTTTTATTTTGTATATTGCACGAAAGGTTACTTTTAAACAGCGTGTTCTGGGTATGAGGAGTTGGAAGAGAGAAGTTAAGCTGGGAGATATTTTCTTTCTTTACACAGCAGTCTTTACTAGCCAAAATTTTTGGCAAAAGCAGACAGAAGGAGGATACTCCCTAAGAGTAATGGTAATACACATTGTCCAGTCATGCAAAGTTTAAGCCAGAAGGGTCCAGTCTGATATGGTGCTAAGGGCCTCATTTTAAAATTAGTTGACTTGGAGCACTATATGCTGAGCAGTTCTGAAAGTCAGGATCCAAAACCCTGCTGTTGTAACTGGACTGGAATTAACATGCTTTTGTGTGCATGATGAGCTCAGTTGTCTTTAGTGGCTTTCTCCATAAGCAAGTGTTCACCTGGAAATAAATGCATATCTGATTGCAGGTATTACGTTACTGGTGTTTTATATGCTGTACAGGAGAGCGCCTAAGCAAAACCAAGGCAGACTGTAAGGTCTTTCTCAGCTATGCTCAGATCATCCTTTTATAATGCAATACCCTTGTAGCTCAATTCTTCCTCTCTTTCACTATGAAATCAGAAAAATCATTGTGTGCTATCTGCAATATAGCTCTTCCTACCAAAGCCAACTCAGAATAGAAGGAAAAGACGGCTTTGTCTTTTTAAAATGTTTTTGTCTGATTCTGTTAGATTCCAAGAGAGTGTTTCATGGACGTGTTGTATATTGTATTATTACTTCAGCAGTTTTTGTTAAATTTATTACCATTCCAGGGCTGGTGTGCAATAGAAATCCTCAGAAGTGCTGGATTACAAATGAGAAAACAGTGGTGCAGAACTTAAGATTTCTCTTAGACAGAATTTGCACATGGGAAGAGTTTGGTACTTTCTTTGTCCTTGCCTCAGACCACTCTAGTTAGTGAGGATGAGCAAACCATGTGGGAACAGGTCCATGCTGGGGCAGGGGGCAAAGCAGTATAAGCTGAACTGCTGTTGCTCCCACTTACTTCAACCAGAACTGTGAACACACAGTTCTCTTGAAAGTCACATCCTGACTGACCTGGCAGTAGACATCCTCTGACTACTTGCAAGAAGAATACTAGTGAACTTCTGAGTTAGTTGGTTGGTTTGTATTCTTCCTGACTGGAGGGTAGGGAGGAAATGTTGTGCAGTTGCAGGTATAGCACTCAGTTTGGAGTGCCACAGAAGGCGTTTGTGTGCAAGTTATAACCTCCCTTTGCTTTCTTATGCAAACAATAATGAATAGAAAATATAATTGATAAACATATTAATAAGTTAGTGATTAACCTGCTTAACAATGTTGACCTTCAGATTGCCATTAGGAGGCATTTGAGCTAATAGACAGGTCTCCGTATTCATGTTCCAAGTTCCACGCAGACTTGTCTCTTCTTTACTGATCAAATTCTTGGGGGTTTTCTCACAACTGTTAAGAACTAGAAACTTTGCTCTTTAATAGCATGTATGCATGTGTTATGTGGCAAGGGTAAAGTCCATGCTGCTAAAAAAAACGCAGGCATCTCAGGTTTCTCTGAGTTTTCAGGTTTGTGTAAAGACTTTTCTGATGCAACCAATTGAAAAACAAACTCATAAAGAGTTTGGGCACAATGCCAAACAGCAGATCAACAAGCTTTAAACCCTGAGACCATACAAACAGATGAACATTTGGTTTGTTCAGGCCTCTGTCCTAAATTTACCCAGACAGTTCCAAACTGGTTTTGGTTTTGCTGTCAAGTTGCTGGATCTAATTAGATTCACCTGCATTTCACTAATCTGTTTCATGATACAATGTAACATGAGAAAATCACACCAGTATAATTTAAAGTGTAATTTAAATTGTCAGTTTAGCTAGTGTTGTCATGGTGACCCTAAATCTCCAACTCCTCCATTGCTCTACTGCCTTCCAAGGAGACTTAGACTCAAAACTTGCTAAGCAAATGCCCCTTTACATCCCAGCAGCTTGTGTTGTCTGCCTGTAACTCAGCTGTTTCAGGTCAGTAATGACCTGAAATGACTTGTGGGAATCCCACAAGTGCTATGCAGTAAGCCAGTTTGCCAGTTGCTGCAAGTAATGGATTCATTATGCTGAAAGAAGCACTACATTTCTTATGTGTCAGATGTGCAGAATCTGCTTTATCGCTAGACAAGACTTATGGATGAAACAATATGTTTTACTTAACATAAAATTCTCAATAACAGAGAAGGTTATAAAAAGATACAAGATGTGTCATTAAGATTATGCTTAGCAATAACGGCCCTTCATAGCTACTCCAGTATCTCATCCAGATTCTGCGGCTGACTTGACTGATTAGTGTCTGCAGTCTGTATTAGACCTGGTACACCTAGAAAATTTCAGGACTACATTTTTCATGTTCCCATTCATAAAGAGGGTTCTCAGAGTTATCTGGAACAGGTATTACTATCAACCATACAATCATACAATCAGTAAGGTTGGAAGGGACCTCTGGAGATCATCTAGTCCACCCTCCCTGCTCAGCAGGGTCACCTAGAGAATGTTAGACAGGGTTGCATCCAGGTTGGCCTTGAAGATCTCTAGAGAAGGAGACTCCACAGCCTCTCTGGGCAGCCTGTTCCAGTGCTCCGTCACTCTCACAGGGAAGAAATTCCCCCTCACAGTCAGGCGGAACTTCCTGTGCTTCAATTTCTGCCCGTTGCCTCTTGTCCTGTCACACAGGAGAACTGAAAAGAGTTTGTCCCCGTCCCCTTGACACCCTCCCTTCAGGTACTTGTACACATTGATAAGATCCCCCCTCAGTCTCTTCCTCAGGCTGAAGAGGCCCAGCTCTCACAGCCGTTCCTCACAGGGCAGGTGCTCCACCCCTCTGATCATCTTCATAGCCCTACGCTGGACTCTCTCCAGTATCTCCATGTCTCTCTTGTACTGGGGAGCCCAGAAGTGGACACAGGACTTGAGATGAGGCCTCACCAGGGCTAAGTAGAGGGACAGGATCACCTCCCTCGACCTGCTGGCAACACTCTTCCCAATGCACCCCAGGAGACCATTGGCCTTCCTGGTCACAAGGGCACATTGCTGGCTCATGGTCAACTCGTCATCTACCAGCACTCCCAGGTCCTTCTCTGCAGAGCTGCTCTCCAGAAGGTCGACCCCCAGCTTGCACTGGTGCCTGGGGTTATTTCTCCCTAGGTGCAGGACTCTGCACTTGCCTTTGTTGAACCTCAGAAGGGTCCTCTCTGCCCCCCTCTCCAGCCTGTCCAGGTCTCTCTGAATGGCAGCACAGCCCTCAGATGTCTCAGCCACTCCTCCCAGCTTGGTATCATGAGCAAACTTGCTCCGTCCCCTCATCCAGGTCATTGATGAAGAAGTTGAACAGGATGGGACCCAGTACTGAGCCCTAGGGGACGCCACTAGCCACAGGCCTCCAACTAGACTCCACGCCACTGATGATGACCCTCTGAGCTCTGCCTTTCAGCCAGTTCTCAATCCACCTCACTGTCGACTCGTCTGATCCTCACTTCCTGAGCTTCTCTAGGAGGATGTTATGGGAGACAGTGTCAAAAGCCTTGCTGAAGTCAAGGTATACAACGTCCACTGCTCCGCCCTCATCTACCCAGCCAGTCATTCCATCAGAGAAGGCTATGAGGTTGGTTAAGCAGGATTTCCCCTTGGAGAATCCATGCTGGCTACTCCTGATCATCTTCTTTTCCTCCATATGTCTGGAGATGACCTCCAGAACGAGCTTCTCCATCACTTTTCCAGGGATGGAGGTGAGGCTGACCAGCCTATAGTTGCCTGGGTCCTCCTTCTTGCCCTTCTTGAAGGCTGGAGTGACACTGGCTTTCTTCCAGTCCTCAGGCACCTCTCCAGTTCTCCAGGACCTTTCAAAGATGATGGAGAGCGGCCTGGCAACATCCGCCAGCTCACTCAGTACCTGTGGGTGCATCCCATCCGGGCTCATGGATTTGTGGGCCCATGGATCTGTGGATGCCTAGCCTGTCCGGAAGATCTGTGCTCCTATCCTCAACCAAAGGAAAGTCTTCCCTTCTCCAGGCTTTCTCCCTCACGTGCAGGCTCTGGGATTCCTGGGGGCTGCCCTTAGCAGTGAAGACTGAAGCAAAGGAGGCATTCAGTAATTCTGCCTTCTCTGTATCCCTTGTCACCAGGGCCCCTGCCCCATTCAGTAGCGGGCCCACATTTTTCCCAGTCCTCCTCTTGCTGCTGATGTATTTGAAGAAGCCCTTCCTGTTGTCCTTGACATCCCTTGCCAGACTCAATTCCAGCTGGGCCTTAGCCTTCCTCGCCGCATCTCTACATACTCTGACTGCATTCCTATAATTCTCCCAAGTAGCCTGTCCCCTCTTCCACATTCTGTGTACTTTCTTCTTCTGTCTGAATTTGGCCAAGAGCTCCTTGCTCACCCATGCAGGCCTCCTGCCTCTCTTGCTCCACTTCTTAGTCATAGGGATGCACCGCTCTTGAGCTTGGAGGAAGTGATGTTTGAATACTAGCCAGCTCTCCTGGACCCCCCTTCCCTCTAGGGCCTTAACCCATGAGATTCCTTCAAGTAGGTCTCTGAAGAGCCTAAAGTCCACTCTCCTGAAGTCCAGGGTTGCAATCCTGCTTGTTGCCCTAGTTCTTTCCTGCACATCCTCAACTCTACCATCTCATGGTCACTGCAGCCAGGGCTGCCCACAACCTTCACATCTCTAACCAGTCCCTCTCTGTTGGTAAGGACAAGGTCCAGCAGGACACCCTTCCTCATAGGCTCCTCCACCATCTGTGACAAGTTATCATCAATGCATTGCAGGAGCCTCCTGGACTGTTTGTGCCTTGCTGTGTAGTCCCTCCAGCAAATGTCAGGGTGGTTGAAGTCCCCCAGGAGAACCAGGGCCAGTGATTGTGAGGCTACTTCCAGCTGTCTATAGAAGGCCTCATCAACTTTCTCTTCCTGGTCAGGTGACCTGTAGTATACACCCACAACAGTGTCCCCCATGTTAGTTCGCACTTTGATCTTTACCCATAAGCTCTTGACTGCCTCCTCCTCCTCCACCCCTAGGCAGAGCTCGATGCGTTCCAGTTGCTCTCTCACATAAAGAGCAACTGCACCACCCCGCTTTCCTGGCCTGTCTCTCCTAAAAAGCACAGAGCTGTCCATGACAGCATTCCAGTCATGTGAGCTATCCCACCATGTCTCTGTAATTGCATTGAGATCATGGCCCTGCAACCGCACATGGATCTCCAGCTCCTCCTGTTTGTTCCCCATGCTGCGTGCATTGGTGTACAGGCATTTCAAAGAGGCAGTCATGCCTGCAGGTTTCCCAGGAAGGGTGTACATGGATCCCCCATAAAGTGCTTAGTTAACTTTTCTGTTGTACAAGTGGATTAGAATGCAGTTCTGGCTGCGGCTTTGAATGCTTTTTTCTTTTACAGGCCCCTTCTGACAGGATGCAAATCATAACTTAAA
Organism: Rhea pennata; assembly: GCF_028389875.1. NCBI lineage: Eukaryota > Metazoa > Chordata > Aves > Rheiformes > Rheidae > Rhea > Rhea pennata. The sequence continues at coordinate 7,863,357 of NC_084664.1, read as the reverse complement.
AGTATGTAATGTGCAATTCATAAATAATTTATTATAATCCCATTTGAAAATGCAACCAGAATGAGCTCATTTTTAGCTATTTAATTACAATATTTAAATAGAAGTGGATGATTTTCTAGACAGACATTTTCAGGGGCCTTTTCCCCTGAAGCCCCTCACCCCTCTACTTAGTAGAGAGATGGGCGAGTTTAGCTGCAATCTCAAATATACCACTCAGGATTTTTTTGAGTTTGTGCATGTGTGTAGGATAGTGTATAGGATGTACAGATCTCCGTACCTTACACTTCTGGTGTAACTTGTTCAGGGGTACATTTACCTCTGTAAGACTTTGAACATGGTATAGAATAAATATAGTCTCAGCACGGCACACAGACCTGTAAGATAGTCCTCCTTGCATTAGAACAGTCCCATATCTGACACAACAGTACAAAGTTCAGGCAGTTTGTTGAAGGCTGAACTGGACTTTTCTGATACAAATTTCTTTATCTTATCAGAAGTCTCCCCAATGAGCCAGGTGAGTCCAGGCTACTTCTTGGTCTTCAGTTCTTTGGCTCACTCTTCTTCTTCTCCTCAATATACCATTCTCAGGTTTTCTGACTGTTTTTTCTCTAATCGTTTTTATCTGCAGTGTTAGGAATGTTTAGGGTCAGAAAACCCTCACTTACTCTGTTCTCCAAATAAAATCTTTCTCTTTCACATTTTCCTAGTTCTTTCTCTGAATATAGCCACACAAATTTTAATTGCTGTGTGCACTTTGCTTGGCCTTTTGGGATTCCCTGCCACCTCATTTCCTAAGAACAAAAGAAAATTAAACTTGTTTGCAGTTTTCCCACTGTTGCCATTTCTACATCCTCAGAATGATAATTGTGCATTAAATAGCAAATGCATCTTTGCAGGGATAGTCACAGATGCATTAGGCACTATTAGTATTCCCGTGGAGAAAGAGTAACTTGTTTCAATTTAGGTAAAACTCTTCTCACAGACTTCAGCAAGACAAAACAGGCACTAGAATAAGAGCACTCATATCACCTCCAGCAGCAGTTTGATTTTAATGGTTGAAAACAGTGCCTTAAGGTACAAAAAGGCAGTATTTCATGTATTACAGCTCCGCAGATACAGGCAGAAAGCCTCTCATCCCCTCACAAGGAGACAAACTGGATGAGAGGTCAGAGACCTAAATACGAATCTTTTGCTGAGATTGAACCAAATTATCCTAAATCACGGTCTGGGAAGTTATCACTGGGACAAATGCCTTTTACTTGAGGGCCTGTCACACTGGATTGTAAATTTGCCCCACTACGTTTCCTATGGCTCTCTGATACGAGAAGTGTAGATTATGGTTTACAACTCTGTTGTGCACAGTTCACCCAGTTTTAAATGGGGCTAGTGAGGTGAATGTTGAATGTTGGCCTGGAACTGGTGCAGAATGATTTGCAGAATTGCTTTTATATGTTTAGCCAGTTGTATTTCTCATTATATGCGGCTAGTGGCTTCTTGTTCTGAAAGGCCGCTCTTTAACTGACTTGCTTTCAATGTGACCTTATAAGCCTGCAATATGTGTCTGAAAAATCAATTAAAAAAGAACTGAAATACACTCCTATTATATATTAACACGTGTCCTTGTAAAGAAAGGCCATGATCTCAGTATGCAAAAGCTAATAATTGACCAGCTTGTGGTACCATAATATTTGATCTATTTATTTTATTTGCACAAGGCATGCAAACACCTTGGAGGGACATGAAAAAAACCTGCAAAATACTCATACAATGTTTAAATAGGTACATTTGAAAATATTGAGCAATGATTATCAATGGCTATCACCAAAGGCTCCAAAACTCATCTCTCTAACAAAAGAGAAAATGTAGATTATACAGGTTAATGGCAATGCATGAAAAATAGGTTTACTTTGGCTCATTATAAGAATACAGAAAGAGCTGAAGATGTAATGTGATAAAGGAGCATGAAAAGACTGGGTTATGGTTTTCTATTACTCACAAGAAGTAAATTCAGGATTTGATTTCAGGAAGTTTCTAAGGGCTCCATGAGGCACTGAACGTTTACACAACTGTGTCTGTAAACTACTGTAAAACTGAAGCTTAACTGTGACATTTGACTTGGAGGAGAAACTTGTAGTGACTTGCATTGTTTTGGAGTAGCGAAGGCAATGAAGATGACCATGACTTCCTGTATGGATGCTAGGGGCAGAGGGTGTGTAGCCTGGGACTCTGGTTTTCTTGGGCAACTGAAAAATGGTTTGGCCTCCAGAGAGAGGAGACCCAACCCTCATTTGCATTCCTTAATTTGTGTATTAATGCTTGTTTGTCATTGGCTGGTTGTACTCCTTTTCCTTCAACTTGAATTGCCTTCTGCCTCAGAAGTATTCTGTTCCCGCAGATTTCACACCACAGCACTGTTTCTTTCCTTAAATACTCTGTGCTATCACAAAAGGGTTGTCTTCATTACAGTGCTAACTAGGGTAATTGATATTTGATCTGCAAACGGTGTACATACCAGATTGCAAAGTCATTTGTGAGTTGCCATACTCCTGGGGGTGCCATAGCTTTGGCTTAATGGTACCTCCATGAGGTACGAGGACCTCTGAAGGAATGTTCAGAACCATCTCCTGGTATGTGGGACTATTTACTCTTATTCTTTCCCAGTGAATTTTGGGAGAATTCACCATCCTTTCTGGACAAACACATGTTCTGGGAAAACTTCAAAGGATTTTGAGCATTTGAATAGCTTAGCTTCTGTCCACATTATTTAAGAGTCTAGTCTTTCACTCAGGTAAGTCAATTACTTAATTTTAGAGTGTAACTCAAGATGAGCTAGACAGATGAGCTTAAAAGCTAATTTGTGGTGCTTTCAACATAGGATTTCTAGCTTGGGAGCACCAATAATTTAGGGGTAGATTTTTTTTCTCTGAATAAGAGGTAAACTGGGGGCCATATTTGAACAGTATATTACATTAATGTCAGGGAACACTCAGCTGTGGTGTCTGTGAATTAGCTGTGAATCTGACTTTAGTCTTTTGGTAGTCACATCTTATTGGGGCTAATTCGAGATTACTGTTTGTACCATGGGACCCTACTTCAATCACCTGTTATTACACATCATATCATATAATGCCTTTAATAAATATATTACATAGATATTTTTCCCCCGGTTTCTCATGAAAAATCTTCCAGAACTCACTTGCTCTTATAGCAAAGAAGCTTCTTCTAATTCCTATACTAAATGTACACATGCTAGTTTACAGCCATTTGTTCTCATATCAATTTTAGATTTCAGCTTAATTGATTTGAGTGGGAGCTGAGAACAGTTTCAGAGTCAGATGATGCTTTCTGAAAGATGTCTGTAACTCCAATGCTCTCCAGTTTTCTGCAAGGAGAAAGTACATGTTTCCTTCTGCCCAATGACAGAAATGCTTTGATACCAACAGGTTCCTTTGATTTTCTTAGAGTAGTTTTTCAGTTTGGGGGTTTTGTTTTAATTTAGTCTTGTACCTGCTCTCTTGCAGTAGATATTAAACAGGAAAATAGCTTATACTAACAGAGATCAATTATATTAGTATGTAGTTACCCAGTGGATAAATAATAAAACAGCTTCATTGTGAAAAGACCTACTATTTTACAGATAAGAAAAGGATATCCTTCACTCAGCATTTCCACTGAAGCTCTCATTTTCTGATTTGGTGGTAAACATTTGTGTGAACTTTGATATGTTTTCAAGTATTGGGGTTTCCTTGACTTCTCTTTTAATGCTGGTGAACAGAATATATTAAAAATATTTTTGCTGGAGTTGCCCTAATTTAGTGGTACATCTGTGTTCTGGTAGGACTAAGCCTTTTACTAAGCGATTACTGTCAGATTCTGAAAAGATGAACATGAAAAGTTGTCCCTTCATCTCCAAACAGTTAAAAATGAAATGGCTGAGCTTCCACTTCCAGGAGTCAAGTCTTGCCAATGAGTTAAATGATAGCAAAATCGGACCTTAGGGATTTTAAGAGTATTGTAATTATTAGTCCAAATCCCAAGAAGTAAATTTGGAGTAAGAAATGCCAGAGTGGCATCTGAATAACAAACATGAATATTTCAGAAAATCAAACACACTGTACCAAGTACTTTACATTTTATTTTGGCAACGAGATAATATTTGTTTAATATGGATCCTGAAGTCCTGATAAAAGCAAAACTTCCGTTATGATAAGAGAGCAGGATTAGTCCTGGCTTGGGTAGATGATGGCTTGCCTCCAGCAAAAACTATCATCAGCGCTGTTTCCTCACCAAGAGTTACCTTGGGGCCAATTTTGTATACAATGCCTGAGATCAGTTTGAGATCTATGTGCCACATGCACATTTGTTTATGTCTGTGTATTAGCAATTCTGTATTTTCACTTTGGCTTTTCCTTTAATAAAAATATAGACTGTTTATAGTGCATTTTCCATATGGATGGTTCTCTTATATTCCTAATTAGGAATATATTATTTAATTACTCACACAGTGTATGCTAGCCAAAATACAGATGTGTTAGGGTTCTCTTTGGAGTTCCCAGGCACAAAACATTTGCAGTTATAATCACTGGATACTGAACAGCAGTTCAGACGAGGGAATAATGCACAGCACAGCTTACTACTGTGCAATAAAAAAAATATGCCCATGGCATCAGGAGTAGTGCTGATGGGCAGGAAAAAAGGTTTAAGGATTACAGATCTGACCCTCCCTTCACCAAGGCTGCTTTGGGCATACAGCTACTTTCCAGCACCCACCAGAGAGGGCACTCACAGGCTCTTGGGACCCCTCACCTTACAATCATCTCCATGTGGAAAAGGGTCTTGTGTGGGCCACAGTAGTGCTGGTGCATGACAGACATATTTCACTCAGTTTAAAGACCCTCCCACTTTTCCCACCTGCTTTTTTATTTTTGGTATGTACCAGAGGTCAGAGAAGATTGGGACCTGATAAAGATTCGTATTAAAAAGAAGGCAGTAAGTTCCAGGTTATGCCTGTCAGGTGGAATGCTTGCAGAAATACTTGTCCCCAAAAATGCAGAAGTTGTCTGCATTTCACAGTACTTTAATCTTCTTGTTTCAGTCTCCCTCCTGCTGTTTATTCCTCTCCAGGATGTAGGGTCTGTTCCTCTCTTGCAAGCATTTCCTGATTTTAGTCTTCTGTCATACTGCAGTACCACCTTTTCACATCAGGAGCTCTGCTCTGTTGCAGGGTTTTAGTAGTTCATGGTGTTGAACAGTGCCAGATCCGGCTGCTCTGTGAATGGAGAAGGGAGGAGGAAGACGAGGAGACATAGCACAATGCCTGGCCTTAGTGACACAGTGTCACCCAGTGCAGGTGTGCTGTATAAGGTGGTGCTCAGAGGATGCAGGTCCCTTCTGCACTTTCTGTCAGTCCTGCTGGTAAATATGTACTTGATGAGCTGTCTGTTATTTCTAAATTTTGGCTCAAACATACCCCTCTTTTCTGGTTTATTGATAGGCTGTTGTAGATATGGACTTCTCAGGGATAGCATCAGGAGTTTTGGGGGGTTTGTCATTACTCTTTTCATGTTCTTTGGCAAGATTTTTGCCAAAAAGCCTCCTTTCTTTCAGTCGAGTTGGCAGCTCTCTGTCATGTATTCCAGCTAGTAGAGCTTTCCTCATTGAGTCTTGGCTAGTTTTCTCTGTGGCAGTTGATCCTGTCTCTTCCCTTTGGAGGTGTGACTTTCCTGGTCTGCAGGGTGGATGACTTTGACATCTGTTCTTTCCAAGCAGATCTTTCTCCTCCCATCCCTTCATAATTCCTGCTGGCAAATACACCCTATCAGTATTTCCCTTTGTCCCCCATACTTTCCCAGTCTTTATGTGAGCTTCTGACCAGGTTAGAATGAGCAGTACTCCTGCCAGTTGCTTTTGTTTGACTCTATAAACTGATTGCCAAATACAGAGTAGACAAACAGCACAAATGAGGAAGTCAATCTGAGTTAAAGTAACATTTAGTGCTTCATAAATTCAAGTCTGTTCTCCTTGCTCTTCCTGCAGTGCTGAGCACCCTGAGAATAGGGTAGAGTGACTCTCTTTTGCAGAAAGCATTTAATATGTCCCAAAATGGAGGCCTAAGTTGTTATCAGTTACAAAGATAAAAAATGATTTTATCTTGCTAGCTTTCTTTTCGTGTTGTGGGAGGGGAGAGCATTCAGTAGAAAATACTCTGCATGGCCAGCATACCTCTGGTGATTCATGGTAACTATGCCTTGTGCCTTTCAAATGTCATTTTATGCCCTTCCTAGGGATGTCACAACTGTATGCACTTCACCAGTGACAGAACACAATGAAATATTTTTTCTTTTTGTTCTTGTTTTCTGCCTTCAAGACTTAAACGATCTCCTTGAGCCCTTCCCTTTCTTTCTTTAATGCCCTTTTTATCCTATTTAGTATCTACTAGCCTTAGGTGTATGTATATGGCATTAGCTTTTTCATTTTTCATTTAGTTACAATTTCATTTTTCATTTTTCCAGTTTGCACAATAAGATGTAATCAAAAGCTTAACAGAGAAAAAAAAATGATAATCTCAGAGAAGCTACACTGATTCAGTCTAACTGAGTATTTGTTTGGAGCTAGTTGGATGCAGGCTATGGAGTATCTTTGTGTTCTAGGGTCATCTCTAGACATTTGTCGCCTCTGAAACTTTTACCCAATAAGGATTTAGATCATCATCTTAAGAACAGTCATATAGTTATTTTGAAATATTTCAGAACAAAAGTTCTTCCTGACATGGAATTATAGAACCCTAAGTCTTTGCTTGCCTGTCATTGTAGCCATTGGCTAACACTTACTATGTGAGAGATTAAAAGCTATTCTTTTGGCTTTAGAATCTCAGACTGAGTTGAAAATGGATTGCATTAAATCTATGCTTGCTCCATTTTAAATACACACTTATTTTGGAATTCCATTGTTGCTATGGTAATGTGCAATCTGCAGACTTCAGCTAGGTTTATTCACTGCCGTTCATGTCGCAGAATGATTTGCTAATAATTACAACCCTTTTAACCTCAGCATTGTATACCTCGGTGTAATGTGGCTAGCACTCCTCTGGAATTCAAAAGGAGTAGTACAGAAAGGAGCGCGTTTTGTTTGTCTTTCCTATAGAAGTGCTCTAGTGATAAGCTTTGAGCAGGCTAAGGAGGAACTTCAGTTTTGTTTGCACAAAGCCCAAGCACGTAGAGAAGCCAAGGATGTAACGTCCCCAGCCTCTCAGCGCAGGTCCGGGATGCTGGCCTGAGGTGGCTCTCTGACCCTCAGGCCAGTTGGTGCAGCAAGGCTTGCATCTGTGTAGTGAAACCCTCTTACACCTGAGGCAGAGTAGCCACGTGCAAGCTTCCTACTGGGAATGGTCCCTGAGCAGAGTTAATCTCTGAACCATGCCTTGGTAGTGGTAGCTGGCTTGAGCCAGCTTGGAGAGTGGTAGCTGGCTTGAGCCAAAACCATGCAGAGACTGTGTGAACTGTTTAACAATACAGACAATCACAGGACAGTGCTTAGGTCCATGTTGTGGCTCTGTTTGGTTGGCTTGTCTGAATGTAAGTATTGTTTCTAAGAATTGTTTCTAAGAAACCTTCCCAGCATCTATCACTCTTTGTTTTGGGAAAATGGGATCTTGGATCTGATCAATGCAAACTTTGCCCCTGCACTGCCTGCAGACAGCATGCCTGTGCTCGTGCATGGAGCAGCATAAAAGCAATTCCTGCAGCACCTCAACTTTAGACAGAACAGCTAGTTGGGGACTAAGTAATGTCTAGGTACTGTTGCAAGCAAGACTAATTTGAACAGAACATGCTCTTAGTACAAGAGAAATATAATTTATTCATGAAAACAAGGCAAAGTTACCATCCACAGCTCATGGTTTCTGTTGTTTGATTCTTGTTATGCTCATATTCTGATATCTATAGGTGCTGCCAAGCTGGGTTGGCAAGCAAAGTCTTAGTATGTGTTCTGATAGTCTGGAAACCCCTGTGCAGGTGAGATTTCCTACCATTCTGGACTCAGCTGACTGGGGTCTCTTCCTCTTTTACGACATCCACAGATGGTCATCTTTGCATTGGTTCTCCGCACATAATGTGATTTCTGGTGTCCTGCTATTAGTTAATGTCATACGAGAAAACACATATGAATAGTTTTATGCATGAAATACACTTGGTAAGTGCAATTTTGCTTTCTATAAATAGAGCCTAATCCCAGGCCTTGGGCAGAGGTGAAGTGGAGGAACACTATTACAGGTATGTTCACGATAGCAGCACCTTGCACCAGTACTTTGCAGCCTGATGAAATTGAAGCTAAATTTGCAAAAGTTATATTCTTTGAGATCTTACAGACTGTCCTGGATGGACTGCTTATAACTGCTTTCTGAAACCTCAGCGAGTAACAAACTGATATTTTGGGGCAATCTCATTTACATTGCTCTAGGAAGAAAGGGGGTCTTTACTGCCTGGTATATTGTATGGAGCCCAACACACTCTATGCCAAGGAATAAATTCTGAGATTATCATCCAGAGAAGGCCATGAGTTTGTAATTCTTCTGCTCTCTGAATTCTTCCCAGTTCACTGTTGAGTGATAAACATGAAAGTATTTTCACATTTTTACTGATGAAAACACTTTTTGTTCTTGTTCCCACACATAGCTGGCTAGAAGTATGCTTCTGCCTCCTTTAAATGCTCTTTTAGATAATGTACTAAATCACACATGCTGTTAGAAAAGAAAATGAAAAGCAGATTCTTCTTGTAGTCTGTTTGTACTTTTCTGTGTCAATTTGTGGGACTGAGAAAAATCTCTCAAGATGGAGAGCAAGTATGTCTTTATAATGGTTTTGCATATAGTCTGATATTTTAATTTTTGATTGATCGGTCTAATTTGCAGGCCTATATATGCAAATCATAACCACTAAGTATTGTCTCTGGCTAACATCCAGAAAGTCTGAATCACAATTAGTAGAAAATACAACAAAGGAAAATTTCCTGTATCAGTAAGAAGGAAATTAGATGCTTTACAGGGCATTGTCCAGTATTTCTGTGATCTTCTGTACTAAGAAAACTTTTGAGGTTAAGCAGCATCATTCCAATTAATGAGAAATTTTTGTATGTAGAAATCAATACAAAAAATAGATATTATTTATCTGAGAAGGAACACTGGTGCATTGGAAGAGTCTCATGGCTCTCAAAAGCAACGTAAATTATATGAACCTTGAAAAATCAGCTTCAGGGTCTTTTATCAAGCTGTTGTGACTCAAAAAAGGAAAGTACTTTTCATATTGTGCCTAGTTGGATTTCCCATAGACTTATTTTCTGTGCAGAGGTGACCATGAGAGTACAATTCTTGTTTTACTCTTGTACTGCAGTGACACAAATGAGAACCCGAGCAGGTATACGTACCTCTCACCGCAGTGTGCAGTACAGCACGGCTCAGGCCATATCGTCACCCAGCTAATTTATTGTGATGGTATCTGCCCACGTGGTCTCAGCTCTATGGAGTGCGTGGGCAGCTGCAGCAGGAGCTGTGAGCAGGAGGACTCAGGCCGGGGAGATAGTGGGGCAAGCGCTGCAGCTGCCGAAACAGGGATCCCCCTGCCGTTCCCTGCCCCGGTGCCCGGGCCAGCCAGGCTGCGGCTCTCTAGGTGCTCCGTTAACCTGTTCCAGTAGCGACGATTCGAGAAGAGACCCTTCTCATTTCTAATGAAGACTCCTGAAACTGTTTGATACAGAGTCATAGGATCAGTTCTTAAGCTGTACACCCAGTTTAAATCTGCAGCAGAGATACTTCTAGGAACCCTGCACCTCGAAAAGCCCCTCATTTTAGCTGTTTGGGAAGAAAGTAGCAGTCAGATCAAGTTGTAGAAATGATAGAGAAAGGCCCTGTGAAACTGCTCCTCTCTCAGCTCCTCTCGTCGGTGCTACCGCGTGGGTAAGGTGGCATTCTCGCCGACTCAGCAGGTGGGTCAGCGCGGCAGCCCCGGAGTGACGACCCACAGAAGGGATAGGAGGAAGAGGGAGAGAGCTGTAGGGCAAAACGGCTCAACTGGAGCGTGCAGCTTTAAAACAGCACTGTGTACGGCCGCGCTTCGGCTGATGAGAGAGAGTTTATTTCAGTAACTACTCATTTCCCAGAAGGGCTTCTGGCAGCCTGGAGAGGAAGCGTTAAATCTGACCACACAACCTCTCTCCTTAAGCCTGAAGATTTGTCAGTCTTTGCTGCTGTTACAGCCTCCCACTGGGGACCAGAAGTTTCTTGCTCATTAACCTCTTTATCTCACCAGTTAGGCTTTCCTGGTGAGCTTGCAATTTTCCCTGCAAAGTTCCCCCACAGAAGAAAATTTCAGTTGTCATTTTGTTACAAACAATTGCTTTTATCTGTCTACGGATACTTCCTCATGTTCACTATATTGTACTTTATTTGAAAAGTCTCCCATGCAGTGTAATGGGCTTCTGCATGAAGCCAATGGGAACGTGGCTATGGGCAGACAGGTGTGGTGTGCTGTGCCCGCTCAGGCCTTGACAGAGTAGGCTTGTGTGTAGCATTGCACCCTCATATTGCAGTGTATTAATTATGTTGCATTGGGGACTGAATTAAGGAGCCTTGTGCAGCAGGACTGAATTCAGTCCAGCAAATGTGTTGAGCAGAAACCAAATGATCGACTTTATGTACACAGCAAAGTGAGCGGAAAAATGGAGAACAGAGAAGAATGGTGAACAAAAACGGAAGAATGAGAACAAGAAGTGCAACGTGAAGAAACGCAGAGAATGGGAGCAGAAAGGGATGGATGGAAGAGGAACTAGAGTGACCAACATGGACAAAAGGTAGTATACGAAAAAAATCAAAAGAAAATTAGCTATGATAAGGCATAGCAGATGTTGGGTTTATGCCCGTAACCTTCACAGATGCCAGTAATAACCATACAGACTCTCAGACCTCTGGATTTCAAGATACATTACTTTTTGAGTATTTTTCTTTCAATTCTGGAAAGATCTGAGAATCCTAAGTAAGAATATATATATACATACCAAATAAGAAATAATCTGGTTTATATGAAAAAAATACAATATTTATCCAGGTTTAACACAAGCACTGCAAAACAGACACAGACATTGTGAAATTTAGTCCCCATAATGAGACTTCTGTTCATTTTCCTTGTAGTGGCTGCAAAATCCTTATTCATTGCATGGGTGAAAATCTAAGTGAAATGCTGACAATGAGATCAGTACATGTAGACCGAAGAGAAAGAACAATAGCTATTTTTGCAGGTAGTTTTATTTTGTAATAAAATATATGAAATAGTGCTCTGTAGTACTACTGACAGCAAATTTTAAAACATTAGCAAAAAGGCTGTTTTAATAAAGAATTTAAAAACTGTCAGAAACTCACAACATTTTCATGATGCATCACTTCTTTTAGAGACATTTTACTTAAATTGAAAGTCTTAAAAAAATTCTCCATATATTGTGTGTGAAAATTCAGCACAAAAGTTAGCTGGTTAGATGTTATTTTACTTACAGCAACTGCAGTCAGCACAACAAAAGCACAAAGCAAAGTTATATTGCTATTTTATAAGCCAAGGAATGTACTGGGGGAGATTATAATGGAAAAATTGACTCAACCTGTATTTAAGGAATAATTAGGGGCAACTCCTGTGATGGGGTGTAGTCCAAAATGCACGTGCTATTTTTATTATAGGTAGCCTCAATAATGTGAAACAATTATTCAGTATTAGGGAGAAATGAAATGTGGCTCTTGCATTTGAGATCACCTTCTGCCATCCACCTTGAGGCTGAGTCCTTTTAAGTACTTAGGGTCATATTCTCAAAAGTATTTAAGTACCCATTTGTCTTTAAAATTAATAATTTAGGTGCTTACAAGTCCCCTGTTAGTAGTCAAATTGACAAGATTCTAATGTGGAAAAAGTAATTCTTTAACTCTCATTAATGAAAGCATTCACTATATTGCTTGTTCATATGATGGTTGCATTCATCCCCTCAAATTAAAAAAGAATAAAAATATGATGCCCGGCCATCTAAAATGATTGATGTTTCCTTTAATTTATAGCAGAAGCTTATTAACACTTGATTCTATGGGAATTCTTGCCTGATACTTAAATTTCAAATTCCTGAATTATTGGGACTGTAGAAGAAGTGGGACTGGTTCAGGATTTTTTTAAGTTTGGAAGATTGGTTCTTGTGCTATTTTCTAAAATTTACCTTATGCTATCCACCATTATTATTAATCTACAAGAAGAATGGATTTTGATTTAAAATAGTAAATATGGAAATTCAGTGATAATATTATAGGAGACATTTCTGTATAAATAAGGGAATAGATTATATATTTGGTAGATTTTATTCCATCTCGGATACCTGTTAATTTAATAAGGAGCAGCCCAGAGGTCTGCTCACTTTCGATACCTTCCAAAAAGGTAAAATCCTTCTGAAGAATTTCTACTTTTTTTTTCATCCTTTATTTCTTTATTTTAACTTTGGAAACCATACCAGCAATGGAGTTTTTTGATAGGGACCTGTTAAGTAGTAACTTTCTCTGCTCTTCATTCAAGGGGCCGGCTGCTGCTCTCGGACCTCCCCGCGGCAGCACTTTGTCGGCAGGCGAGTTTCCCCGCGGGTTGCCAGAAGCCGCGGCACGGACCCCTCCGGTCTTCCGCGGGGGTAGCTGCGGGCTGCCCCAGACCCAGCTCCCTCTGTCCGCTTGTCATTAGCATCCCTTTCGGCGCCAGTGACAAAGTTATGGACCGCGGCAGTCTCAGTTCTGGGTCCGTTCCCCTCCGTGCCACCCCGCGGTAGTCCGTGGGACAGCTGTATGTAACATTAACGAAGGTTCATAATTTCATTTGAGTCTGCAAGATTTCAGAGGAGTGTCTACAGACCTTGCACCTGAATTAGCTTTGTGTCTGTTAAAGCGGAGAGGTCTACGAGGAGGGAAATAAATGAGTCGTTTTTCATCACGTGCCTGGTTTTTCACAAGATAAGGAGACTTCTGTGGGAAAAGCACTTCCCCTTCTTCCTCTCAATGGATATGAATCATGTTTTATAAAATCCCCTACATTTTGTTGGCAGTGATTATGGTGTAAATTCTGTGAATATACATATGCATAGCTTTGAACTCCGTGAAAATTGTGTTTAAATGATGACATGATCAAAGGCTTGTGGTAGTAAAGGGGCAGTTTTTTTATGGTATAATCACCAACTTATGGGACATAAACTGCCAGGGGAGAAAGAGTCACTTCTAAAACAAAACCTCCTATTTTGATCCGAAGTACAGATTTTTTTCACCCCCTACATGTTTGAATCAAAACACATTTTTTTTTTTAAGGCAAGGACATCTCGCTCTTGCAGAATTTGCTGTCCAAAAACCTCAGCCCTGGGAGTCTCCCTGGAAGCCCAAGTGGAAGCAGCACGACCGGCGCACAGCCCCAGGTGAAGCACCCTTTGAAAGCTTGTCATTTCCTGATACTCTGTAACGCGAAATTGGGTTTTCTGCAGGGTGTCATGTGCCTCTTTTGCTCGGCTGAGTTTGCGCTCGCGTTTGAAGGCTTTTTGGAGGAAGGCAGCAGGGGGGAAAAAAAAAGAAAAGGCATGTTCGAGAGTGGACTGGGGCCCTCCTGGCTTTGGCACGAGTTCCTCGGCAGCCTAGTGATTTTGCCTAGCAGGAGCGATTTTGGCAGGGGCGCCGGGCTCGCCCCCGGCGCCGCCCTGCGCGCACGGGGGGCTGCAGGGGGGCCCGGAGCCGCCCCTGCCGCGCAAGGCGGGAGCGGAGCGGAGGGCGCTGCCCGCGGGGATGCGGGCGCGGCGCCCCGCGGGGCTCGCCGCGGCCCGGAGCCGCGCTCGGCTCGCCCTGCACTTCCTGCCGAGCCGCCGCGGGGCTTTCGGCAGCGCCGCCAGCCCGGGCGGCCGCCTCCTCCCGCGGCGGCTCCGCTCCTGCGCGCGGCGGCGGCGGCGGCGCCCGCTCCGCTCCGCTCCGCTCCGCTCCGCTCCGCCCCGCTCGGCGCCCCGGGCGCGCTCGCCGCGCCGCTGCCCGCGGGGCGCGGAGCCGCCGCGGGGCCCCCGCGCTGGCCCCGCCGCCGCCTTTCGCTGTTTTTTCTTCTGGGGCCTTTTTTTTTTTTTGGCGGCGCTCGGGGCTGCGCGAAGGGCAGGAAACTTTCTCGCTCCCCGCTCTGCCCCCCCCCCCCAAGATGCTCCGGATATTTTTGAAAGGGCGGAAGAGTGAGAAACCGAGCTGCGTTTGGAAGGGCATCTCATGCTCTTGAGGAGGTCCCCCCTGACACCTCGCTTCTGCGATTAAAGGCCGGAGCTGGAGAAACTCCTCCCCTTCCCTCTGCTTCTCCCATCCTCCCCCCCACCCCATTTCCTAAGGCCATAAAAAAAAAAAAAAAAAAAAAAAAAAAAAAAGAAAGAAAGAAAAAGGAGCCTGGAGTAACTGGGGACTGTGGGGAGAGGTGGAAAAGGAGCCTTCCTTCCTCTCCAGACTCCAGATCCATTGCCCAGCACCGTGCCTGGGTTAAAGGGATGGGAAGCACTGCCATGGACACCAAGAAGAAAGATGCCTCCAGCAGCAGCAGCAGAAAAAGCTCCAGCCAGAAGAAACTCATGCTGCGAGTGCACATTCCCGTAAGTTCCTCCCGGCCCTTCCTCCGCCTCAGCAGCTGGTGTGACTTGGGTGCTGGTGCATGTTTTTCTTGACATTTAGCACAGCTAGAGGCAGGGAGGGAGGCGGGAGCCGTGTTTCCTGTGCCTGATGCTGAGGTTCGGAGTCTGGGGGAAGCTAAGCTGAGCGGTGCCGTCTGTGCAACTGGCAAGTCCTGAACCTTTAGGCTGGGTTGGAGCATAGGAGTCTGCCCTGGTCTCAGCCCCTCCTGCGCAGGGCTGCGAGCCCACGGTGCCGTGTCCCGCGTGCAGCGAGTGGCGCGGAGGAGCGAGGGTAACTCGCGCTGTGCCGCTGCTCGCCTGCCCCGGGCTGTGGGATCAGCACGGTTCATGCAGTTCACACACACACTGTCAGTGTGGTTTAGCTAAAAGTGTGTTCACCCCCAAACAGGGCCTTCAGCATCCCCAGCTTTGGCTCTGGGAACTGTCCGTGCCTTGTGGCTGAATCAGAGCATTTAATCTGACTCTTCCATGTCTCGAGACTAATTCCCATCTGAATTTCACAGGGCTCAGGAACCCAGAGCTCTCAGATTTTGTCACAAGCCATCTATTTATTGCCAGAAAAGCAGGAACAGTTATATTGTCGTAGTGGAGCAGACAAATGAGCCTTGCAAGCTATAAACTGACTCAGTTTTGTATATTCACGCGATAAAGACAAGATGCAAGAAGTTGTAGCACAAAGATACAGATTAACCACAGACAAAGTTTCTATTTCCAGTGAATACTAAAAGACTGGCTTCTCTGGGTCTTCAGAGTTTACATCCCTTTCAAAACTTTGGTTATTATTTTTCTTTACTATTAACACAGGATATTCTTGTTATCCATGTAACCACTCCAATTTTTTATTTTCCATCCCAATTTGCTTTTGGCTCCAGCACTTCTGGCAAGAAATGACTTAGTCCCGACATCTTTTCTGTGCAATCTGGGTTTTTTATTTTGGTCTCTTTATATAAAAGTGGAGACAGTCCTAAGCGTGTCCCTTGCCAGGCTACAAGAGACCAAAAAGATAGTTCTGTTTCTAAGCTTTTCTTTTGTTTTAGAGAAGAATAGGAAGTGAAAGCGAATTTATTAGGTGTCTTGAGTGTGTAGAATAAAATGGAGGAGAAATACACAGCTCCTCTGTAGACTTCATTTTTCTCTGGAGTGGAATGCAAGCCCAGGAGCATATGCCAAACTCCTGCTGCATTGCTCGAGTGCATTCAAAGCTAGGAGAAATGGATCTGTGTCTGCTAATGTGGATTTTCCCCATGCATTTGTGACTGGAGTGTTTAGGCAATAATTTTTGCTGTATTACCATATTCGCCTTAACAATAGGGTTATAAAATACCAAGAAAATAGAATGTAGTATGTTAAAGGGCCACTCAGAGTATGTACCTTCTTCCTTTTCATCCTACCTGCTGCATTGGCTCTCCTATCCCTTTCCATAGTCCTCTGCCTTTGACTCAGTCAAGCCAGGAACTTCTGTGCAACTGTTTCTAACTCAGTTCAGAGAACCTGCATCTCTCCCTGCTGAAGAGCCACAGGTAGCCTGGGAGATGCTGCTGTTGCTGCATGAGTCTGCAGGCTCCATCCGATGTTTTTTGGAATACCTGCCAACACCACACAACTCTGACCACACCGGTACTAACTGCAGTTTTCCCCATTTTTATGGCTGTGAAGCTAAGGTGGAAAGCAGTGTCTAAGTAACTTGTTCAAACCTAAACATTTTTGATGAGGGAAGGCTAATGCTTTCTCCTAATCACCTCTCTAAGCCAGTAGACCATCTTTCTTCAGGAGTGTTGTTGACTCAGTTTGGTCTTGGACAGAACAGCATTAGAAATGGAGTGTAATTTTTCATGTTCATTAATCTTTTGGCTTCTTTGCTGTGCAGTTTGTCACCTAGGCAATGGTAGTTATTCAGACACAAGCCTGCAAATGCCTGATACTGCACTGAAGTCAATGTGAGTTTTATTGTTCACTTAGTTGGGAGCAATTCAAGAATCAGTAATGAACTAGCACCGTCCCTCCCTCCTTTCCATCCCCAGAATATTACCTTTCTGTTTCATTCTGCATCATTCTAGCATTTCTGGAATGGACAATTGGGCCAATGGTCTTTCAAGTTTTATTCTTTGTTCTTGGTGTTTTGCTGTTATCTGGCAGTTTAAGTTTGACTGTGCTACAATAAAGAACATTTTTCTCATTCTCCTCATTTGACAGTGGAATCTGCATTTGAAAAGATCCATTTAGTCTGTTTTTTTTCCCCTCTTTCATAACATTTTCTTGGCTCTTGTTTTGAAGCATCATTCCTATTATTTCAGTGGTGCCTGTCAGTGTAGCTGTAGTTGTCAAGGGAGCTTTCACCAGACAGTAATTTTTATTTTGTTCATCCTCTTCTTTGTTTTGCTGTGAGATCATGTTTATTGCTGAGACATGTAATTCTTGATCTTTGAAGATCATTGAGATCTTCAAATTAGGAAGAGCAGAAGGACTAATGAGGTCTAAGTAGGAAGGGAGAGAGGAGTTAAATCTAAAAGAAAGCAGTAGAACAGAAAGGTACTGTTGTGATGCAGGCTAGCCTTAAAATACATATTTACATGTAGTAATCCTGACTTAAAGTAGTGACAAATATTGGGCAAGAAAAAGTGAATAATACAAAATATACAACGATTGTGGGCGTATCTGCAAAGAAAGTTTGTATGCTTTTCTTCTCTCTCATTTATTTTTATGAGCTTGCTGTGACAATGGGAACAAAATGATCAGTTTGAGAAAGCTAGTTTTATATTGCACAGCATCTGGAGCATTTCACAGGTAAATTTTTCAAGTAAGATTAGTGAGTCATAGTACAAAAAGTCTGAAAACACTCTCCTTTCACCTTCTTCCTGTGCTGAATCTTCTCCTTCAACACATCTCTTTGGTGGCATTCATGTTTTGCTTCTAGGAATAGTGAATAGACCACTAAATTCCTGCCAGTTGGTTTTCTTAGCTACTCTCAACTTGTCATTTGGTAGTTTAAAGAGTAAAGTGAAGACAACTGTATTCTCCCCACATGGCTGGGAAGTATTTGTTAAATTTGTTAAGTTTGTTAGATTGAATGAGCTTTTTGTTTTGGTTTTGGTTGTTGCTGGTGGTTTTTTTTTTTTTTTTTTTTTTTTTTTTTTTTTTTTGATTGTTTATCTTCTTTGTAATTACACAGCTGACTAATAAACTGGTAATTTAGGTGGACCATAATATAGTTGCAGGAGCCTGTGTAAGATAGAGGTCATATCCACTTCCCTCTTTCCTGGCAGCACTTTCGGAAATCTTGAAATTAGAGAGACCCAAATTGAAATTTCTGATCGGAATATCCTTGAAATCTGCTACAGAGCCGGACACAAATCTTTGCTCTCTCGATTAGACATATCTAATATGAGAGTATTAGCATTACAGATTTTTTTAAGCCATTAGAAGATAATAGAATCTACATTTAATGCACCACTTGCTTTGAACATGTTTTAAAAACTCTCCTCTAAGAACGTGGTTGCTGAGTAGGAGCTCACGGTGGTGAGATCAGTACATTCTTTTGTCATCTCACAGAATGGCTCTGTTCTAATGGTAACATTGCTTGTAACTCTGTGTTGCTGTGAAAAAGGAGGGATTCTGCCCTGGTGTAATTCAGACAGTGCCAGTAAAGTTACTTTGTGTTTACACTAGAGAGCAGAACCTGTCTCAAGAACTTCACTGTGGCAAGTGACAAGCACCTGCTGCTCCCAGCAGGTGGGAATTGCAGAACCTTGGTGCTTCCTTGGCTTATACCCAGATATATCACAAGGTGACTTCTTAGTGCAGAAGAACAAAGGAATTTTTCACAATAAGGACAAAAATAACTGTAAGTGTCTGTAAGTGAATACAAAAACATTCTCTCTCTCAAGCCAGGGAAGTGGCTGTTGCCTCTACTACTTCTGCCCTGACAGCAGAGCCGATGCAGTAGAAGGAGGCTCCTGGAGGTCGTGATCCTTTATTACCAGTATCGCACAAACATCTCTGCATGCTTTTTTTCCATTTCTTTGCTGCTATTTTGAACAGATTCCTCAATGTGCAAATTTATGGGTGTTTTCAGGGCTGTTGTGTCAGCATGCCAGGCTGAAACTTCAGATGGCTTAAATGTTTCTAACCCGAGAGACTACAGTGTTGTTCTGACAGCTTGTGTTGGCTTCAGCTCTGCCCCTCCATCTTGCTTTCCACACTTGCAATGTCATTAACGGCTGCATGCCTAATAAATCACTGGGAAATAATTTTGTTCTGTCACAGTTTTTACAGAGTGCTTCTTTTCTCTTGGTAATTGCCAGGTGTGCTGATGAGAATGGCACTTCAGTTTAAGGGTCACTTCAGAAAGCAACAAATGAAGAATAAGCTGGTGAATTCTTCCAAAGGAGATGAGGAAATCTGCTTCCAATGTTATCTAAGAATGAAAAATGTTTGTTTTTCTGGCAAAAAGGAGGTGGGGAGAGTGGGAGTCAAAGAGGAGTGGAGATAAATATTTCTAAAGTTAAATCTGCAACTATCCTCCCCCTTGCTCTCATAGGCCATACTCTGAGTTGTCCTGAGTTTATGTGGCCTTGAAGCTTATATTTGGATTCCTTCCTAAAGGGCTGATATATTAAATATCTGAAGAGGGCAAGAGGTATTTGCCCAGGAGCTTTGAGATTGCACTCTGAATCTAACTGACAGAAAAAAGGGATTAATGTTTGTAGTCATAATAGCTGCCTTTGTAATTAAAGGAGCTATTAGACCAGTTTGTGTTATGTTTTAAAACTGAAGATACTGGAAGGTACTACTTCTTTAAAACATCCAGGAGATTCTACTCCTAAGTTGTCTCATCCAACCTTCTTTATAGTGGTGTAGGCTAGCTGGAAAGAAGTTAATTTCATTGCAGGAATATGTCATGAGTGTGGAAGAAACTGCACAGAAGTGTGGATCTTTAGGGTCTTGGCCCTCAAGGTGGATGTTCACATGGTGCTTGTTGGGATTTACTGAAATAAAAGAAAATGGGAGGCTCCTAGAAGGATCAGGATTGAGGCAGAAAATTGCCTTGGAAGTCGAGAGTGAGCTAAAGAGGAATGATAATGAGTTAGCAAAATTGTAGTCCTTTGCCAAAGAAGATTCTTGGTGCTAAATGTTAAATCACCTTTAATAGTTCCCATCGTGTAAGGTTAATCACTCCCTTTTTTAGAGAGATGGCATTGCACCAAATTGTATCTGCCTTGATGACTCTATGATTGAAAACTCTGCTAAAATGCTGTTGTTTTTTTTTCCCTGTTTGCCTGTCCAAGGATATGAGAAAACCAGCTACATTCTTTCCTTCTCATGAATCATTTCCAGGAATAAATATTCTATGGCTAATGTGTGCCCTTACTAGCACCTGGGAGGTTCCTGTGCCTGTTCACAGACCTGCAAGGTTCAGCTCATGCCCAGTTTCACCTGGGCACCACGTTGCATTCAAGGGTGATATGTATATTTAAAAATTACGTATTCGTATGTGTCTGAAAGCAGAATTTGACCTGCAGGCAGGATTCAAAGGTCATTTTGTTGATGATACTTGGACAGTCATGGGAGTAGGCTGTTTGCGGCTGCACTGGCTTGGCAGGACTAATGGGAGTAGAAATAGTCAAAACTTTACCATCATGGCTGTTGGTAGAGCACATTATGGGCCTACATGTTGAGTGAAGTACTATTTTTGAGTTTTTTGGAGAAGAGCTGAATTTGTATAAAAAGGCTTTATGTGGAATAATGAAAGAGCAGGGCTGCTTATAAGAGAAGTGGAGCATCAAGGATGACATCAGTAGTGGATAAGAGGGGTCACAGAATGTCTGGCATAAAAATACTGGACCTAGCTCCTTTGCAGAGTAAATTACCTTAGGCTGATCATCAGGCTTCCGTGATAAGGCTGCTTTCAGCACCTGATCCAGTTGCAGAGGAATGCTGTTGCAATTTTCTGTTGGTGTTTTCACAGCAGAGAAAGCGTTAAGGCCTGACGAGAAGGGAGTGTTACACAGCTCTTCAAGGACCGACAGAAAAGATAGCTTGAGAGCATCTTGAATCGAGTATGTTTTGTGTATGACTGGAAGGGAGATCTTACGTGCATGTATGTAATACACCATCAATAAATATATAATATTATTGGTGATTTAGAGATAAAGTACTATGCCACCCCAGAAATATTTCTAGTACTAGGCATAGGTAGAAATGGCGGTATATATGACAAATTCTGCTTCAAACTGCTGTATTTATTCTTCAGGTGGCTGCAAGAGCTTCAGTTTAGTATTTGCTTCTATAATACTGCTTCTTTTAAATTACTTGCATCTTATTACCTACGAAACCTTTAAAGCATGAAAGTTATTATTTATGAAGCAGAGAACCAGAACATGATGTAGTACTTTAGTCTTTTGTGTTAAGCTTTGACATGGAATATTTAGAGCATGGTGTATAAGGTTACATTTTTGTGTAATTTAGCATGACAGTAAACTACGTTACGTGAGGGTGACTTAGCGGGATGCATAACAAATCCATTGCAGTGTGTGTTTCATGGTTGTCATTTGTATCACACACCATGGCTGTTCAGACCTCATCGTCATTATTACAAAGGATACCAGGGATCTTGTGTTCAAAAACCAGAAGCTATGTCATAAGCTGAAGACTTAATCAGTTTTTGTAGTTAGGGTGATGGAGCTATACCCCATTTCAAGCTGCTGGAGAATATGTATTCATAGGTCTGAAGTGTTATTAGGAGGAAGTGTGTGCATTATAAACATTATCTGCCATATAATGAAACCATCATGAACCAAATGAAATCATCATTTATTCACTACAGACGTTGGACAGTTTGGGCAGTCTGCTTTTTAAGTTGGTAATGCTATCAGAACAATGTCCATAAGAAAATGCAGCCCTGCTTCTGCAAACAGAGGAAAGGAAAGCTACCTCAATATTTAGACTGCTGGCTTACAGCACTACAAAACACAAGATTTTCTTGCTCCCTTGTAGACTTTTCTAGTGGTCTTTGATGGATCATTTCAGTTCAGATCTGGTTTTTAGAAGCTATATGCCTATTAATTCCATTAGAAAAGATTGGAGAGATATTTTCCATGGAGTTAAAACAATCAATAGGTGCTAAGCTGGATTAGGGGTAAAATTGGAATCTAAGTATGAAGAAACATTGTAGTGAAGACAAGCCCTTAGTAGGAAAGGTATAGTTGGAAGAATGTGATGGACTAAACAGGTGCCATTAATATTGTCAATAATCTGCCAAGTGAAAGAAATGGATCGTTACCTGCATACCACTTATTTTGAATGGACTTTATATGGAAACCAGAAAAACTTCTGAAATTATGCATAGAATCCTAATGTGGATCGCATTGACTGTAGTTTTGCTACCTAGCCATAATCCTTGACGAATTTCCACAGATTCAGAACTGTTATATGCCTCTAAATAGGCATGCAACAGTTATAAATAGGTATATTTAATAATTTGCAAAGTCTCTGTTGCCCTGCTTTTGGTGACATTGTCTCTAACAATATAACTACCAACAAATAGTTTTACAGAATTGTGGAATGGTTTAAGTTGGAAAGGACCTCTGGAGATCATCCAGTCTAACCACCCAGCTTAAAGCAGGATCAGCTAGAGCAGGTTGCTCAGGACCTTGCCCTGTCAGGTTTGATTATCTCCAAGGATGAAGACCCAACAGTTTCATGACTCTGGAAGATTGTATTTAGGCAAGTGAAGGATTATTAGGATTAAATAATGTTCAGCCACTAAATGAGCACACTGAATTTAGCAGCAGATTTGGTTGTAACTTGTCCCAAAGCTTATTGCTCCCATTTGGGGAGTGAAATTGGATTCGTCTGTTGGTTGTAGAGACTTCTGTGAAATGTATTCTCTGAAATGAGAGTTGAAATGGCAGGTACAATGATGCCTACAAGGCTTGTGGAAGAAGGGAAGAGTAGAGAAGGGACTAAAAGAGATGCTTAGTTATGGTGTCATCAAAATAGGTGTGGGAGCTTGCCAGCTTCTCAGTGGAACATTGCATCTTCTGGAATGTGGTTTCATCATGTGTTACCATTCCTTTTTCATAAATTAATTACAGTGGGATTTGCTGTTACAGAGTATTAATCGAGACTCCTGTGTTGGAAGTATGATCTAAATTAAATGGCATGAGGAAAGGCAATTCAAGGATAAAAGCACTAAATCATCACCTGCATATTTACTGTATAGCCTGAGGCAGGACAGAGAGTCCTTGATATAAGCTTTGCATTGATGAATGGCTGAGGTTTCATTTGCACAAAAAATATTCCACACATAAAGTGCAAAATAATATTAATAATTTTCGTTTCACCTTTCCATTGTTTTAACATAGTTACTACTTCTAATATGTCTGTAGGCTACACTGCAGCATCTTATGGGACTTCTTTTCATCCATGATTGAATGCTGTTGTGCTAGAGATGTCTGTGTATGCATAAGGTACATATACCGGTACAGACAAACTCTGAAGAATTTAAAGCCTTGATAGATGTTGTAGACCAAAGGCATATGAGAGGAAATGATATTGTCCTTGCTGCACTGACATTCGTATGGATGGCTGAGATTCAAGCAACTTGTCCTGTGTTGTACATGAGTATGGAGGTGGGATTCGCAAAGTCTTGAGGCCCACTTCACTTCCTCAGTAAGCCCATCCTTATCTGTATTGAATTTTTCATATAAGGACCCACGTACTAGCTAAGTCATGCGAAGTCAGCAGTGATGGAAAGTTTCCCCCACTCCCGTTTGCATGTGAGGTGAAAGAATTCTAGTTTGATGTCTACAGATAATGGTGCTGTGTCCTAAAATAACACTGTTAGGACTCTTTCAGCAGTCTGATCAGGAAGACCAGGGATTCAGAAGATAAATTAGAGGAGACTACATTAACCTGCAGCATCAAAAGTGATACTTAAATGAGTGTGTCTAATTATCACACCCTCTATGTGGTTCATATGGTTATCTGAAAGCTGTGAAATGGAAGTCTTTTCTTTTCCCCTAGAACCTCTGGTGGCACATCAGATGCACAGTTCTTGAAACAAAGGGATCTACAACCATTTAGTGTGCAATCATCTATAAACTCAAACAGTTGGTGTTTGGGGTATCCTAACCAGCAGTCCACCAGGCACATTCAACCAGTAGCACTCTCCAAAGAGCTCACAGGCTTCCTGCACTCCATGGACTTGTCCTTTTAGTTGCCACAGCTGAGCATTCCCCAGTTCTGCAGTCAGTGAATGCAGGAGACAGAATACCAGCGTGGTCTTAACACTAGTCTTCTTGGATCGTCGTTGCATTAATTCTAGATCAGCTCTACCTTTTTATCGGGAAATGGAGAGTTTCTGCCATGTGACACTTTGAACCAACATTATTCATAAACATCAGATTTATGGGTGAGGATTGGCTATACATTTTTCTTATTTTTTTATATTTTTGAGAATGACTGTGCAGCTCCAAGCTATGCAGAGCTTATAATTTGTATTTTTTGCAGAGCTTATATACTATATTTTTTTCTATATTGTGTATTTAAAGAGTTCTGGCTCCTTTAACAGTGTCCGACCTGTGCAGACATCATCAATTTGCATGCAAAAAAATGCTGTTAAATGAGCTCTTCTGATTTTCAGCTACAAAATACTGAAGGCAGTAAAAGAGGAAATGCCCTACTTAACCATGTGGGCTGGTCTCCATTAGTAAGACTAAAATTGTTTGCAGTGTTGAGCAAATCATGTTGTCTTGCAGTGCCTTCTTAGCAAGAAAAGGTGTTTTATTTTCACAGCGCATGTTTTCAGATAAAAGATCTCAACAAATGAGTAATGACTCGTAACTCATTCACTTTTGATGTCTGTCTCTATAATCTGAGATACGAAAAAAAAAACAACAGATGACAAGGTAGTTAAGTTTACTTGAAGTGTCATTCACAAGATTAATCCTACAGATAAAAAATGGATGCTAAGAAACATCGTAGTTCGGATAGATGAGGCTTGCAAAATAACTTGGGCATATTAGGTCCCGTTGCCTTCGGAGATCCTACTAGCCCATCTGCATCAGGAGGTCCTCAAGCACATTTGAAATTCTGGCTTTGTCTTTCAAACCTTCAAGATGCTGACCTTTCTCCTCTGCTTTTATGCCTAGTTACAAAACAAAAGCAGATTTTCCTGCTTTTTCCGCTCCTAATAGGTTTTCAGCTTTGAACAGGGAATAAAACATTCTCTTGCACCTGATAGCTATAATAATGAAGCAAACAAAAATCTCTGAAGTCATAAGCCTGTTTTTACTGAATAGAAATTGATAGTAATACTGGGATGCAATTTGGGAAGAGGTAAGTGGCAGGTGTTCTCTCATTGATAAGACTGAAACCGATACTTAATGCAGTGCAATCCAGTGTGACCTATAATGAAGTCTATATATATCCTTATGTTTGGCAGTTGCGTGACCAGTTACTACGTATGATTAGACCTTCAAAGAGTAATTCTTCTTCTATCCACTTCAGCTTTTCAATGTAACTTTATAAAAAGCTTCACTCACTAAAACATAAGAGGATTTTTTATTTACATGTTTTTAATTTTATATATATATATATATATTTTAAGTCATTTTATATAACTTTTCAGGTGTGTTATGAACTACTGCAGGCACTTAATGTGTTCAGACACTGTAGGTAGTAATTTCAAATGTAGTTTTGAAATATGGATGTTTTAAAAGAAATATATTTCAGTGCCATAATCTGCATATACTTTTTCACACGCTATTCATGGAACAGAAATATTTGGGTACAAATGTATTTGGAATTACCTGCATTTTTGCAAATCAGTGTCGATATTGCTTTGTGGGCTACCTCTTGTCTGGGTCACTGAAAGAGGAGAGGGGAGGACTCGATTCTCTCCAAGTTGTCAGAAGCTGATCAGGTGGCCAATTTAGGTTTTGAAATTTTTACATACATATCTTTTGTAAAACTGCTCATAGTCTTGACTGTATTTGTGTTAAAGCAACAGAGGAAGGGACACACCAGTAAATACTGAAGACTGTTGGTATCAATGGCAGTGACCAGTGTATTCAGTTTAGCTGATGAGAGTTGGAACACAGGCAGAGTATTTGGGGACACATCTGAGGGTTTACCTTTTCTTAGAAGAATGGTCATTTCCCTGGACTTCAGCAACAAAATGAGAGAAAATATTAAGCATACACTCTAAGGAAATACCCATTTTGGACAGAGAAGGGACTAGTTATTTCCAGGAGTTTATTTCTAGAGAACAGTAGGCTACCTATGCTTGTATTTTATGGTCTTCAACGATTTGTGCACTTGACTAGGTTAATTTAAAAAGCATGTAAGGACTCAAGTGCAGAGGCTCTCTGTGTGTGTGTGAAAGGAAGCTGTCTCATGTAAAAACTGTTTACAATAAACTGAACGCGTTCAGTATGTAGGTACAAGCTGGCAAATTGCTCGTGTTGCAGAGGAATGAACTGGGATGGAATACAACAAGTATTTAACAATTTGAGAAAAAGATTATGGATATGTTTTTGCCTGATGTTAAAACATCCGGATTTAGTGTCTATCTGTACTAAGATTAATTTCAGTTTCAGATCTTGTGTTTTAATGTCACAAAACAGAACAACTAGCTGACTTTTGTCGACCTTTATGCTCCTTTTATATATTTATTTTTTATTTACAAGACCTAACAATCTAAAATCCAGTCACCTGGGTCAATGTCCTAAGAGATTAAGGCTCGATAATTTGAGTCTTGCTGTCCAAGACTGATGTAATGTGGACTAACTTTCTTCTTTCTTCTGCCTGCTTCCCTGTGTGCAACTGCTGCTGTAGAAGGCCCCCAAGCCGTGTCATGTCGGATAATGCATGGTCTTCAGAGCTCACCGGGGGAGAGCAAAGCCTGGGAACAGTGCGGACAGGCACAGCCAGCCACTTCCACTAATTGTTGAAGTGGATCATGGAATACGAAAGAAGGAGGGAGGGGGGAATGGAGACGTGTCTTGGTGTGGAAACGACTGTGTGAAAACAGATACGAACTTGCTCGTTGGGAGTGCATGTGTTGCACAGGAGAACGCCCACAACAGGAATCCCCTGCTTTAGGGTGCCCTTGCCAGGTAGTTTTAGAAGGTTTCTGTTTATTTAATTACCAAGTGAGACTTTCTTCGTTATTTGGAGATGTGAGCTGTAGCAGCAATTTACTGCTGAGCTAGCTTGAAATCATCGGTTCATTTTTGGTTCTAGGTATCTAGTACTGCCTAAATAGTAGGAATGAAAGTTTAGATGAATTAACTGTTAATTTAACTTCCTAGTCGCATTTTAAAATACATCCTGCTGAAGCGGAGTTAAATGTCTAAGTGAATCTCGTTCACACTGAGTCCTCTAACTCAAACCATGCTCAAGTGCTTTGCAGATGAATTACATACAACAAATAAAATGGAACAAAATGACATATTTTAGGAGTTTTATTCATAATGAAAAGCAGAATTTCCTCTCAAGGCTTGTTGCACTCAAATATCTAAACTGTATTTTGCTTAAACTCTGAAAAAGATCAGGTAAAGACAGTGACAGAGGGTTGATCACTTGGTAGGATGAGCCCCCAAATGGAATAATTTTCCAGTGTGATGGGTGCTACAAGAAACTATGAACAACTGAAAATGAAGTTAGTAAGGTTCATAAAATAAAATTAGTGAATTTCCAGTTTATTACACAGTGGAACTTTGCACAAGGGAAGTTGCCAGCCCTTGCTGTAATTCATTGTTGCCTGGAGATGGAAAACTCTTTGCATCAGGGAAGCAGAAGACATGAATGATTTGTAGGGCACTTGCATGTCCAGCTATGCCTGAAAGATCATTGTATTCATACTGAAAAATAGCAATTTCTGCAGTGGAAATGCAACAGCTGCAATTAGTAATCAGCACAATGCAACACAATTGGTAAAAGTCCAAATACTTACTTTATCCATTTACTAAATGAATCTCAAATGTCTAACTGAACCAAAAATTGCTCCTTTATGGAGGCTAAGAGAAAAGGGAATATCCAGCAGAAGCACCAATTTGTTGATTGTGTAATGGACTTATCATTAGTAACTAAATTACACTGATGCAATTTCTTTTTCTCCAAGACAGATATGTGTGCCTACCAGAGCTGATTGATGTTTAAAAGCAGTCTGAATAAGCCACAATGTATTTCAAATGGAGACTGATAACAGAGTTAAGAATGATGGAAAACTTTTTAGAAGTGGAAAAATAATTGCTAATAGCATTGCAGAAAAATGAGAATGCTGAAAGAGAGCATGGCTTATCCAATGAGTTAGATTTATCCTTTTTTAGTTAAAATTATGTAAATAAAGTGCAATGAAAGTTTTCATGATGACAGCCCTAAAGACTTATTATGGCTCAGAGCACGAATCAAGTTCATATAAGCTTCCTCACAATAGTTTGTTTTGGCCCTTCAATTTTGACAGCAGGATTGGCCTTCGAGCAATTAAACCAAAGATACTTATTGCTGTACTTATTGCTGATGGAAATCCATCTTCCTGGCACTGACTTGGGAACTTCATTTCACACCAACCTCCAAAACATTTTTGCTGACTAAGGGTGATTTTGAAGCTGTTGCTAAAAGACACTAGGTTCTCAGTATTCTTGTCAATCTCTTCCAGTTTTCACATCAGATTTCTCTTTATTGTGTATTCCTTTTTTTGTAATCCATTGATTTGCAAAGCCACTGTATCTTCCATGCAAAGAATATTCCCTTGAGAGTACCCTCCCAGCAAAAGCACTAACTGCTGTCTCTAGATGTAGCATTTAAAATCACCACAATCACAATATACAAACCCCACAAAATCAGTTTTACAGAGTTACATGTTGTATTTTTATTTAGAGGATTCTTCATTTTGTGTATGTCCCTGAGACACGGGCGAACATTAGGGATGAGTTGGGGTTGGGCTGGGTTGGGTATTTTAGACTTTTTGATGACTTTGGCTGCCCAAGGTTGGGATACCTGATGCTAATGGGAGCTGTGGCACTCCTGCTATTTCAAGGTGGATACCCCAAATTAGCATTTTAGGGGATTTAACAAGTGTTTTTTGGCCTGGTGACCTGTCCAGTGCTGAAGAGAGAGTGAATGAACCCTCTGGAAAAAGATTTCTAACTGTTTGAGTTGCTCAGCTCTAGATATGCGGGGCCTGATTCTGGTGTTACGTGCCTCAACAAGAGTATTTTCCCAGGAATCACTAAAGTTGTGATCACAGGGAGGCAGTATCTCTGCACAAAACAAAAATGTTAAGGTTTCCATTTGGCTCTCTTGCAAGTTAGAGGAATGGTAGAAGAAAACACCTAAAGCTTGTAACTGCTTCCAGCAGCTAGTATAAACAAGTGTATAAATAAGCACGGATAAATACCTCATTAGTAAATACCAAAATATCTTTATTTTTAATGTATCGTTTTTGACAAACATCTAAGTTTCTTCTAGGTATTCTACTGAGAGTTTTTTCTCCCAGCAGATAACCTAGCACTTACCACAATTCTGAGTTCTTTTTTTTAACGCCGCTATGCAAAATGGACGTTGCAAGAGATCTGTGATGGAGATGGCCGAGTGAAACCTGGGTAGGGCAGTGATATAAGGATAATGCTATGATTCATTCTCTGTGCTATTCTGATTATGTTATGGCTGTAATTCTGTAGCTGTGGTTTTTTCCAGTGGTCTAAATGGGGAGGCAGGTAAGAGGTTGAACTCAGTGTGAGCCAGAAGCCTAAAATATCTTTGTATTGGCAGAGCGCCCAGACCCGAATAAATACATCAAGCCTTTCTCTTTCACATCCATGTTGTAGAGGCGAAATGCGAGAAAGCCAGACAGAATTATGACAGACCATATTTTGTTTAAATGGAGGCCTGGTAACTGTAAAGATCCAGGGCGGTTTATAAGGCTAAATCCTGTACTTTATATGGATTTAGAACAGTCATTTAAACTAAGTATTTCTCAGTACACAGGCTGAGAATTTGTAAATTCAAACAATTTGCATAATTGATGTTTTTATATGTGCAGTATAGATACTTGTTATATTGGCATAATCACAGTGCTTTAGTTTACATTGTTTTCTTTCCTGAACATCATGTAGGAATTTAACATGACCTTTTTGATAGGAAAAACTTCTCTCTGTCTCAGTTTGTCCTTAATGCCTGTTCTAAGTAAAGCTTGGATTTTCTGAGACGTTTCCAGAAGTTCTAAGAAAACCTTGCATTTCCAACTGGTAATTAAAAACTGGCCTTGAAAACTCCATATTTTCCTTTATAGGATTTTCTGTGATTCAGGCCTTTTACTACTGCTGTTCATGAGTCTGACTGTTGCTGCATAGAACTGTTCAGAAAAATGTCTGTGATACCAATGGAGAGATGGGACTTACTCCAGAGAGTTACAGCTGGAGATCTCTGGCACATTTGGGCTACCGAGGAAGTTACAACCTTGGGCTGGAAATGTAATGGCATGTTCTGGTGATAACTTTAACTTTTTCTTGCTCTAGACTTGTTATTGTGGGAAAAATTGTGTGTAAAGCAACTGCAACTGGTGCAACGTATTTGTACATTCTATATATAATGGCAAAGTAGAGAAGCATGAATGTGCATCTTGGTTAAGTGTTTCCAAGTACATGTATTCATTAAGCTGACCATAGAAATTCAGTCAAACATAAACTCAGCTATTCCTGGTAATTCATCAACAGATTCATCTGAAACTTTGTCCAAAGTGCTAGTTTCTGAATCAGGTCATGAATATCTCATTTCCTCAACAGTCCTCAAAAGTATACAGTCCGCTTAGTGATTAAAACCAAGTCTAACCAGACTCTCAGCAACAACGCAAACTCCCAATCACAAATTTTCTTCGTCTCAGATCCAGCTGTGCTTCTACTTCCATATGTCAGGACTACAGAGAAAAAGAATATCCTTGTAATATGAAACATGGCACCCAGATAAACTTTGGTATAGATCTTGGAGAGAGCATAAAACCCAAACAGAGCACTCGCTCCACTGACCCTTTTGGCGGTTAGTCCCCCCTGGCTGGGTACAGAGTGCGCGGAGTAAACTCTGGAACTGATACGCACCTTTCTGTGCGAAAAGCTCTGAAGTGTTTTAGAAATTGTATTTTTCCATATATGCCTGAAATGTGGATAGCTCTTGGACAGAAAATAGATGCGTCACTGGCATTCAGCAGAGCTGTGCAAACTGAGGCAGTAATCCAGGAAAGATGTTTCATCTGGCTCATCCAAAAGGGGGCTTTGCTTTCATCACCTAAAAAATGCAAAGCGTTGAACAGCATTTGCAGTCAAAATTTGTTGTCTGTAAAGGCAAGTGTCATGAGGTTTTAAATGGACGCTAGGAGCAGGATCTCGGGCTTCCTTCTCTGTTTCTAAAGAAAAGCATAGGTTTGGTCATTCCCACTGTAGCCGCTGTGACTGCCAGGACTGTCTTTTGAATTAATGGTCCTGGTCTGGAGAGTAGTGTCATTCCTAGTGAACCATTAGTAGTATTAATGCCTTAATTACTCTGAAACTTAAATGTAAAAAAGCCACCAATAGTCTGACTGTCGATTCTCAGGTACATACAAAGTCCCGATATTCTTGTTATCCATATGCTATTCAGTTTATCTTCTGTAGATCATAGCTCTTGTCAGACAAGTGTACCCTCTAATATCAACCTCCTGTGCACTGTAGTTTTCACTTTTACTTAAAACATAGAGAGACCTGCTTTATTTGAACTTGCCAAAGACCTAGGTCTTGGAGAGTATCCAAGTTTTCATTGATGAGTTATTTGATCCAAGTATTTGTTTTAAAACTTCTCTGAAAAGAAAGCCTAGAAAGAGAGCCAACATAACTTAATAACACTAACACACTGCAAACAACAACAGTAATGCACCACACTTTATCTCTTTGTTTCTTCAAATTTCAAAATACTTTGCAGAAATGAATGAGTTAACCCCCATACTGCTCTGGAAGTATCATTATTTCTGATCTAAGGCTTGGAAAGCAAAAGTGTAAAAAGTAGTTTGCCTAAGTGTACAGGAAGATAGAAAATAGGGCTCAAAGGCTCCATAGTTGTGTATGTTACCTAAAGAAATGTCATGGCTAAAGCCAGATTGCTCCAGGTAATTCAGCAGTGGCAGATGACTTGGCCCACACGGGACCTGGTTCTCCGTTGACTCTGTGCGGAGCTCTTCATTTATAAGATCAGCTGTTGTGACACTGCCTTTGGCCTCAGGAGTTTACCTATGAACTGAGCTGTTAGCAGACTCGCTTACTATTTACTAGTGAACCTAGTAAGTAGATTTGCTGCCTTCAGTTGCGTACAGTGTCGGTCTGACGTGGCTGAGGCAGCCTCAGATAGCGCCGTGAGCCTGTGGCTCCCCCCAAAGTGACCGTTCTCTGTCCTTCGCTGCAGTTACAGCTGGTGGAAGGAAGCCAGCGTTAAATTAGGGGTGGGAAAGTGTAGCCTTGCCTTGAAGCGCGTACAGCTGCTCTTTGGTTACTCAGGTTGAGCGCAGGGGGAAGCAGTGTTTTGGTGTGCTCTTGGCTCCGTATAAGCACCGCCGAGAGCGCAACGGAAGCGACTCCCACTATTTTAAAAGGCAGGTCAGCAGCCTCCCGAAGCTGCAGCGGCGGCCGCCTCTGGAGGGCTGGCTGCTCTCTAAGCCCGGGGGAGAGCTGAGGAAGAGCGCCTGGCGGGAAGCGCGCCCTCGCCGTGGGAACTGCCGCCTGGACCCGCGGGCACCGTGGCCGACCAGCTCATCAGAGCGGTCGGCCCATAACTGTCTGCTTTTTATGGATACGGTAAAAGTAGTCTTCTAGGTGGCTGAGGCAAAGCCAAGGGAAGAAGGGACTCTGTTGGTGGCTTGTTCTCAAATGCCCCACTTGAGAACGAATGATGCTGGTATGTTCCCTTCCCCCTCATTTTCAGGAAGCTTTTTTTTTTTCTTTTCCTTCTGTGTCCTGTTTTATTTGTAATTTCATTTTTAAAGCTTTTCCTTCCTGTTTTTGTGCTTCTCTTAAGTATATTTCACACAAAAGAAAAATTCTTTCAGATCTGTAGAAATAGCATTTACTTGCTTGCTTATTTGGTTTTCTAAGCTATTTAGTAGGTTGTAGAGACCGTTTCTAGCTGTCGAAGAGTTTAGGTAGCTAGGATCATCTTGATTCCACTTTGGAGTTACTATATGACTCTTCATCAAATCTTGGGCCATTTCAGACTCTTGTTTAAACAGATGATATACTTTTTAATGGAAATAGCCCATGTTTGTGACATACATGTATATGGGTGTGCCTGCATCCACACACATTTCTGTGCATGTTTGTGCATATAATCCACACAGCACATTTGATGTGAGGGTTTTGAGGACAGCAAGCATAGCATTATGGAGCAGGGTCTTCTTATGACAGATTGAGTGGTTCTGATGTAGGTTTAGCCAAAGAATATGGTTGGCGTAATCTGAACCCTGAATGGGTTGCTCCCTGCGACTCATAAACACGTGTTGCTTACTAGTCTCTTTCCGAATTTGGAGAACTTTCTGAATCATCCTGTATTTTTATGTTGATACTCACATTATACAGAGAATGACCTATTTCCAGATGTCTACAGCCCTTCTAAAATCCCATTTGTTAGACATCTGGACTGTTTGTGTTCTACAGGTCTGCCAGCATCTTGTAGCTCCCCAATAGGAGCAAAACTTTTGTGGCCTACAAAAACTGCTAGAAACAATTATACTAATTATTATTAAACAATAAAGAGCCTTCTTTTAATCTGTCATTTATTTCCATTTCCTGCTGTTGTGGGAAAATCTTGTAGGCAGCCCTCTCCTATACTCCTTGTAATAAATTTCATCAGTCTGAAGAGCAGTTGTTTCTTGTCCCTATTGCTCTTGTTAGAATGTTATTCTAGAATTTCACTCTTTTCTCTCCCTAATTTCCAGTCTAAATCTATTCCCAATCAGTTTGTTTCCATTTTATAATGGCACCTAAGAAATGTCCTTTGTCTTGTTCAACTTATCCATCAATAACCTGGATGATTTACTTTTCTTCTCCCTCTTTGGTGCTTATGTATCTTATGTGACTTTAGAGCGAAATCACATACACTCTCAGCTGTCAACTGTGAAGTGAAACAAGCCAAACTCTTTTAGTCAGGTCCCATAAGAGACTCTCTAGTACTCTGATCATCAAAATACTCTTTCTGCTCCCAGTTGAATTAACCTTTCCTGAGCACAGATGACCACAGCTGTACACATTGTTCCAGATGAGTTTTCACAATGCCAATATGTTCTATTAAAGGTTTTTATCTGCTCTGGGAGCTTCCTGATGCATTCTGTAATCACATGTGATTTATCCATAGCTGCATTACAATGATAGCTCCTAGTTAACTTGAAGATGACTGCTACACTTAGGTTTGTCTGTATCCGGCTGTTGAATGCTGAGGTTTTAGGGGAAATTAAAGTCCATGAATTTAGGGATTAAACTAAATTTATTGAATTAAATTGATTAAATTAAGTTTCATTTCTGTTCTTCCACTGACTGATGTTATCCAGTCCTTCCTGTGAGGTATTCTGGTGCTTCTGTAAGTGAATGAGCCCCGCAGCTTGGTATTATCACCAAGGTGTCTGCTTCAGGTTGAAACAGTTTGAGAGAAACTTTTTCCTAAGGGAATAAGGCTATTTCCAAAAGAATGGAGAAAAATACATTGTTCACCTGTGTTTGGTAATCTGTTTCATCAAGGAGCTTGTTGCTTCTCTAGTTTGCACTGGGAATTTGAAATTCATGTTTGTCCTCCCTGCTGCGCAGGGTGCTGGCAGAGAGGCAGTCTCCTTACTCTCACCTCTGATAGCTGGCTCTGGAGCGGCCAAAGCTGGCAAAGAGAGGTGCAGCAGAGGGATGTACATGGCATGGCAAAGGGTTTGCCATGTAGAAACTATTCTGGAAGACTTTACTAAGAAGTCTGTCTTGCAACTCTTGCATACCTGTCGTTAGGCCAGAGCTAAGCAGAGCCTCACGGAGATGCCAAAAGAAAGATCTGTCCTATCCAGTGACTTCAAGGTCTTACTGGCGGTGACAGATCTTTTTGATTCAACACTGTGTATATATTTTTTAATTGGACAAATCATTTATTTTTCTAACCTCTCCTTTTTATAATCCAGATTTTATCTAAGGCGTAGCTTGAAAAAATGTATGTCTGGGAAGAACATCCTTCAAAATTTGTTCCCTAAGATAGGGTTAGTAACTGTGAAGTATTTGTGTAGCCGTTGCTATAGGTTGTATGCACTATGCACCTCTTGTTACAGCAATACAAATGAAGATGGATCAATTTAGAGCAGGAAAACAAATTATGTAACTAAATTGTTAAAAATATGACAGAATGAAACACTTTGTAAGGGCTGCATTTGTCATCCTTGCAGCAGTAATAGCTATCTAGAGGTTTAAATTTACAGTAGTGAGAGTGATTAGGGGAAGCAGATGAAGTGGATATTTGATAGTTTAGCTAAGACAATATGACCCTTGGAGCTAAGCCTGCTTAGACTTTGAGGTTGGTCTCCCCCTGTTTAGGATGATCTGCTTTTCATATTTATACTTGTTTTGAAAGGGTATATAGGTCTTGAGAGGAACTGAGCTCATTTGAAGTAGAAGTTGCTCAGATTCTGCTTCAAGACCTTTGTCAGCTGGCCTGAGATTCTGATAATGCTTGGAATAATTTTTAAAGCTTTTTTTTTTTTTCCTTTTTCTTTCTGCTACACTTTGTAGACTTTTCTTATTCCTTGCTTTCCTTTCTTATCTCCATATTTTTATTTTTGCTGTTTGTTTTCCCTGGTTTGTTTGAACAGTCTGAGCTGTACTGTGTGTGTATGTAATTTTCAGTGGTGATATTCAAGGGAAATAAAAGGTTAATATAAGATCTGAGCAAATGATGATCTGTTTCCAACAGTGCTACCAGCTGAACACACTTTCAGCTGCATTGTGTGCTGAAAACTGATGACTTACAATTGGCTGAAGCTGAGTGGGGCTGGAGCATCTGTTGTGTAGCAGAATGGCAGAAACTTGCAGAAACAATTCTTTTTGTTGAAACCGAAAAAGAATGTCATTTTTTCCCTCTTCCTATGTAAGTAGGTGCTCTGAAGATTTTCTTGTGCTGTTAGATGCCTGCTGAGAAAGTAGCAAGATTTGAAGAATTCAGGAACAAAGCTGTTTGCATGTATCTGTAAACTAATGTATTGACATATTGAAGCAATCCTTTTAGTAATGTTTGGGCTTTTGTAAGGATTGTTTTCCCCTGTGGATCTAGTGCTTTTGGAAAAGGTGCTGGATTAACAGCCCTGTAGACTAAGGTTGTCCATTTTCCGGACAGCATGTACTGCCCAGTCTATGGCTAGTGTTGCCTTTGGCCCCCAGGCCAACCTAGACCCCCTTGAGAGGATGGTGGGTGTCCATTTTGATGTCTGTTCAGCCCACAGCCATTCTGTGGAGCTGTGAGCTTGTATGCTTTGCTGCAAGCTGTGATCGTTATATGTTGCAGACCGGGGTCCATTTGAAGTTTAACGAAGTACAAATTCATCTCATAGTTGTTAAGCTGATTTATGTGGGCATTCTCTGGGAGGGCTGCATGGCATTTGTCACATCAGGAGAACTCTTTGTGTCTCTGGGGCCAGTGATTCTCAAGAGAAACCAGCCTTAGCTCTCTTGACTATGTTCCTAACAGCCCCTTTTTACTGCTACGTTGTCTCTATGACCAATACAGTTCTCCTGGAGAGCATTTTCTTCTGGGCAAAGATATTTTTATGCTATTACCTGGACCCTTTTCATCTCTGCTGGCAACATGACTGCTGCTTCCCCTGGGGCTGCAGCATGCGCCCTGAAATGCGTCAGTGTGCACTCAACATCGCCAGTAATGCTGAGCATTTTGTTGTTTCCATAATCCGTGCTGACTCCATCATGTCTGGGTATTACCAGAGAAGTACTCACCTCTTTAGCAATTGCATACGGTCCACCAGCTCCTCGTTCTTGCCTGCGTCATCACATGAAGTGGCGTTAGAGCTGGCCGGACCTTACCTCCAGAGAGAGGAAGAAACAAAGGAGAAGGAAAGCGTAAGTGACTTATCAGCAAGAAAGAGGATTAGTTTTCTCGCAGACTAAGCTGCTAATGCCAAATGACATAAAGAAAGAGATAGGGGAGCCACTAAGTCTCTGAGGAGGGCAGTAGAGACAAAGTATGCTCTCCAAGGAGGATGCAAAAGACAAAGCAAAAACAATGTAGTTATAGGAAGAAAAAGAATAAGCCTCTCCAAGAGGAGGCTTAGCAGAGAAAATAGGCAGCAGACAGCAAAATCGTGCTATCTGCATCCAGGAACCCAGGCCCAGCAAAGGATGAATATCATCTTCCAAGTAACAGAGATAAGATCCGTAAGCAACAGAAGAGGAATTTAACATGAAGGAATCCTCCGGGTAGGGGCCCAATTTTCCCTACCTTCCTTCAAAAAAAAATTTTTTTATAGCAGCACTGCTTAAAAAAGTTACTGCACTAAGTTGATCCAGAATGAATTCTCTTGTATTCTATTGATTGGTACCAAATAATTTCCCAAGGCCAAAGGTGGAAAATGTCTTTTACTGATACCACTTCTATTTGCTGAAACAGGAAGAAATATATGAAATACCAAACAAAGAAAGCCAAGAAAAAGTGTCTTCCCGAAATAAAAGTACTGAAAGATTGATACATTAAGTAGCTGGGAAACCTAAATCACCTTCATAAAACACTGAAAAAAAATGTAGTGTAGTAGGATTCAGTGAACAGACTGAAACAGAGGTGACAGAAAATCTGACCATTGCTGACTGGTATCCATAAGTAGTATCCATAAGATTATCTATGGAAAAAGAAGCTCCAGGTTAAAAAAAAAAAAAAAAAAAAAAAAAAAAAGTGTTGAGATACCTTACTGTTCCTGAAAAATCTGCAAACTTTGTAAGAATCAGATGGGATGTCCTGAGTGTTGTCCAGCTCTTCAGTATAATTACAGGTTGGGCATGAAAAGAACTAGTGGAAAAAGCAAGAACATCTTGCATTAAGCATTGACCAAGATTTCTGGAGTTGGTAATGTCTCTGTTAATAAAAGCTATTTTACCTAGATTCTCCACTTCATCTAATAATACTGTTAATGGAGATCTGAAACAGCATAGGTTTCATCTTGTGTATTTTCCCCAAATTAACCTCATTGTGTTGAACTGCAATTTTAACATTTTAGAGAAATGGAAGCGCCAACTGATTACTGGATTAGCTACCCTGAGTTCTTGCTGTTAGTTTTGCTATATTTATCATCTGAGCTTCTTGTGTTGTGGACAACACTAAACAGGGCTGCTTCAAAACAGAACAGTCGACTTGTTATTAGTAGTTTGTTTGTTTGTCCTTAGGCCTATTTATAAAAAGAGCCCCAGGGAGGGAATTCTGCCAGCAGTCCAACCACTAAACAATTACAGATCTTTTCTCGGAGCAGTGTGTTCAGATCTATGCAATAATTCAGCAGCAAACTATGGTCCCATGCTCACATGTGTTTCTTGTGTGAAAGTAGCCATTTTTGTGTGGAGACCTAGTTTAATAAAATAAAAAGCAGTCTCAAAAAGCTTCCATGTTAACATGTATGAAAATAAAAAAAATAACTTCATGGGGATCGCTGATCATGGTCAAATAAATACTGACAAAAACTATAGACAGATTGAAGCTTTAGACCAGGAATTTAAGAGACTGGTACTGAGAAAGTTACAGACTTTGCATGAGGCTGCCTCGGCCAGAACGCTTTGCTTGATGAGAAGTACAAAAGTCATGAACTGAAATACCTCTGTCTGGAGAATGTGTTTGTTAACCAGATTGGTAGTGTTTCAAGGGTTTGAAATATTATTTCTGAGCTTAGAATATTTATCTGGATTTGATAGACTTGACATAATATTTTGGCAGTTTTGCATTTGACTTACATTTTAATCCCTAAGGCATATCTGACGTTTGGGATTTAACCGCCAAACCACTATGAAATACATTAGATGTTTTAACATTGATGTATATTCTTCCTTGGAGGGAAACAAAGCAAACTTGACTGGTTACTGTCATGGAGGAGCATGAGAGGGATGTGCTGTCCCTGAAATATGTTAGACTCGGTTTATTATTATATAAATCCACACCTGAACCTTTAATCCCTCCATTCATGTCTAAATATTGAGGCAACTCCTGTAGTTTAAAAGTCTTCTGCAGTACACAGGGACACGAGTGGAAATGCAGAATCCCTGTCTGCTTTTCCTGTGTGCACGTATTTTTGGAAGAAATGCTCTGTGGTGGAATGAGAAGCATGACAGAGGCAGGGTCACTTGCTCTGCTCACAGCTCAAGAGTTTTTATCCCTAAGCCCACGGGCCAGAGAAGCCACAGGAGTTCCCATCCTGGCTGCTCTGTTCTGCTCACGGTGCTACTTTGGTTAGTGAAAAAGACTTCAGATACCAATTTTTATATGCTGTGGCTCAAAAATGAGGTCAGCCAGTATTGAGAAGTGTGTGTATTTTCACTGGGAGGTGAAGGAGATGGGAAGGAATCCTCTGGCATGGCTACTTAAAAAAGTTTTTTTAAAGTTTTAAATATAAGCCGTGTACTGTTCTAATGCAAACACTGAATCGCTGTTATACTGCTAGCCTGTGGAAGGAGCATGAGAGGTAGTTGTGATTGCAGGGAAATCAGTGCGTTATTCATGTGTACTCAAAAGTCATACAGGTGAATTTTTTTTTATAATATTTACTTTGTCATGTGCAAGCTAGTATATAGTATTGGACTAATGAACAGATGCAACCTTTAACAACAAAAATGTTAATCAAATTCTGATTAGGGGCCTTTTTTCTTTATTAAAACTTAAAAATGGGGAGCTGAGCAGAAATGTAGCTCTCAAAGTCTCAGTTCCTCTTTTGTGCACAGAGCCCTTGCTGAATGCTCTAATCTCCTTTCCTTAAAGACAGATTATTCAGTCACTGCTCTTTATATAAAGGGTTAATATCTGATGATGTTGAAACCAGTCTCCTGTTTACAGTCATTGCAGAACTGTAGTATGGAAATTTCCATCTGCAGCAAGATTAAAAAAAAAAAAAAATCCCTGCTGATTTTGTGAACGTTTAGATCCAAATAAAGAAGTAGTGGCTTAATCAAGCATATTAATTTTGATTAATGCATACAGCATGTTCAGCCAAAGGTCCGAAAGATTTAAGCTAGCAGCCCCCATCCTTTGAAAGCATTAGCATTCACTGCTACTACAGTGGGCAAAAGTTTTTCAGTATCAGCATAGGAACCACGGTCTCCCTTGCAGAAGTATCTGTGCTGCTGACCTCTGATAATCTTTGTAAGGAGGTTTTCTAAAGTGTAGTTCTTCCTTGTTTAGGGAGATATGATCAAAGTAAAAACTTACTGACTTTGCAACTATTGCTAGGAGCAGCTTAATTTTTCTTGTCATGCTGACATGGATTATTCTTTTGTATTTAATTCTTTCATCTTTCTGGGCAGTGACAAGTATGAAGTTGTCAATACTTTTGGAGAGCAGTGTTCACAGTGCAAGATGTCTATAATAGATTCAGGTCTTTGATTTGGTTATTTTGAGAAGGCAGAAAAGATCTGTGGATACTATCAGCCTTTTGAAGCAGCCGGGCAGTTGCTTAACTTCTCTAAAAGTAAGATCAGTGCTGCCTGTTTCACATACTGGATCTTGCATATGTGAAGAATTACTAGGACTGGTTTTCTCATACCACTTCTGAGCATGCATGAACAGCCACAGCTACCTCTCATGGTCCTTCCACAGTCCAGCAGTGTAAGAGTGATTTGGTGTCTTCATTAGACACAGCACACTGTAGTGCTTAGATTTAAAACTTACTTGCATTAAAAACTTTAATATTGAAATTTTCAATTAACTCTGGATTAAAAAAAAAATACTGATGGTGTTTTAACTTCCTGATGGTATCACATTACGAAAAGCAAATTTTATGATAAAATTTCCACCTGTGGTTTTGGGAAGAGGATCCTTCCAAGTACCACTGTTGATGCTTTTAAGTTGCGTGTGTGCTAAGGTTTGTCACTGGGCCAGTCGGAGAAGGAGTACTGTATATGTTTGTGAAACTGTAAGCTTGGTCTGCATGCCATCGTGAGGCAGGAATCTACTGATCCTTTTATTGTGGGCTCTGTGTTTAGTGCTCAGCTGTGCACCAGTGTGGACTGCTACCGAGCTTGGCAGTCTCAGCCAAACCGTGCTCCTAGGTATCTTCAGGCTATTCTAAGTGACTGTGTATTTTTACATGAGACCAAAGATGAGGGTGTTCCTTCTCCTCCTTCTATTTTGCACTTAGGACAAATTGTAATTAATCTTCTGTTGTCTTTGTAAACCTGAACCAAAAGTTCTGCATTAGCAATACTAATCGAGGTTAATAATTCAACATTCCAGTGATTTTATTTTGAGAGGCCTTTACAAACATTACAGAATTAACTCTCACAATGCCTTTGTTGTAAACAAGTGTTACGCTCATTTTTCAGTTGGGGAAACCTTTTGCTGGAGTGCAGAACTGTGTTATAAGTATGAATAAAATGAACAGTGGCATTGAGACCTCCTCCAGCAGTGCTGATTGGCAGCACAAGGCAGGAAGACTTGGGAGTTCTCCCTCTGGCACTGGAGTAAATATGATAACAGATGACATTTGTGTTTTTTGAGAAAAGCAAACATCTCCAGACAGCATCTGAGGAACCGGTGTCACATGTTTTACCTGTGTGCTCACACCTACAGACAACCTTCTATAGGAGTAGTATGTAAGTGGCTGGTCTCGTTTTTTTGCTACGTTCATCTCGTTAGAGGTTTGGCCTTGTGCTCGCTTGTCAAGAGGGGTTTGCCCAGGGAATGAGGAAGCTGTGGTAGGATCAGAACTTGCTCTTATCCAGCTGCCTTTAAGCTGCCAGCCTCCAATTGAAATGTTATTTATGATGCATGGAATAATTAATGGTGCTTCGACGACATTATTAATTTTAGACACTGATTTACTCAGTCAGCAGGACGTGGAGGAGTTCCTGTGGTAGCATCCTTGTGGGAAAGGCAAAGGGACACTGAAGAGGAGGAGAATGTGGGTGTCAGAAAGCCAGATGAAATTCCAGGATGAATAGTATTCTTGCCACTATGCTCAACGGTATTTCATAGATGCAGCCCTTGTCTAAGGATGCCTTTTTTTAAAGGAAGCTCTGCAAGCTACTGTGTGTTAGGAGAATGCTCTTGTGCCAGTGTTTAAGATATGGCATGGTCCCTCCAGCTTCACTGATGGTGGGAAAAGCAGTGAAATGGGAGGAAGGATTATGTGCTCCTTCCCATTCCTGACGCCGCTGCTTGAAAGAGCAGGAAAATCTGTTTCACAGCTTTTTTCCCCAGACAGTTCCGTCGTTTTTGTTTGTCACGGTCTACTTTGTACAGAAATAAAAATGTACAGTGGAAGCGAGAGTACTCAAAAAATGAGAAGGAATCCACAGCTATGAGAGAGATCACAAAAAATTGTCCAGACTTTATGATTGCAGGGAGATGCAGCCCTTAGACAGGTCTGGGTGGTCTTGTGTTGCTTTGCCTAGTTGCATTAGTAAAACAGAGTTTCCTCAGATTAGAGGTGAAATCCTGGCTGTGGTCAAGTCAGTGGGAATTCTGCCACTAATTTCAGTCAGAGCGAGAATTTCTCTAATCTTGTATAATCTTCCTTTGAAGTCACATGGATTTTCAACCAACAGGTTATACAACACCAAAACAATTCACAGAATATATTTCGTTTTACTAGTATTACCAAAACTGAGTTGCAAACGTGTTTTCCAAAACCTGAGGTGCTATTGTATTAAAAATCCATTTTTTTTTCTTTTTTGGAATACAGGGCTGTTTGTAGAATCATTTTGATGGTGTGGGTATTTTTTTTTCTTTTGTTTAAACTCTTGGTCTCATCTCAGAGCTGACTATGCTTTGAGCAGGAGGTTGGGATAGAGATTTCTGTAGGTCCCTTCCAACATTTTCTTTGGTGACAGTTAGTTTTATGATACTTGGAGTTGAATGTTCCAGCCTGGGAATTGTTTAAAGTGGCAGATTAAGAGGTTTATGAAGAAGTTTGTCTAAAGTACTTAGGAATGCAGGATTTGCAATAGCAGGTGAAATAATTTGTCAGTTAAATCTGGTAACCTGCCTCCAGCAATTGTTCAGTATCTAATACCTTGGTGAAAATTTGTTCTCTCTTCTCAGGCTGCCTTGTACAGTTGGACTGGTTACTTGTACACTGCATTATAGGCTGTGGGAAGAAGTAGATTGTGTTTTAAAAGAATCATTAAGCTTCTTGAACTGCAAATTTGGCCCATATTTTTAAATACAGAATTTGGTAGAGAAGTTTCTGGACTGTAAATAACTTCAGTTTAGTTCTCCCCCAAAAATGGGACTTCTGGCCCAAGCTTCGCTCTCTCATTTCTCCAAAGTAGCATGCATTTTTCTGTAGAAGTCAGAACAGTTCAAAGGAAGATAATAGATTAGGCTTGGTAATTCCTCCAAGGAGCACTTTAAGAAAATAATTGATAAAACTGAGAGGTGACCAGAATTAGAACTTAGTGGATTAAAATTTGTTTGGAAATAAGCCCCATGAGTAATGAGAAGTTGGCCATGTTGCTTGCTACCACTTTTTGGTATCCTTAACTGATAACCAGAAAGGGAAAAATTGCATTTGAGGCTTGGAGAGTTGGGGGCTGAAGTGAGCATGTTTTGCCCTGATGGCTACCAACCCACTTTCCTCCATCTGCCTGATAAATCTCCACACTGGGCCTTCCTAGTCTTCATGCTGAGGAATATCTTCATGAGACTGGGATGGAAAGATGAACGTGTGTAACAGGATAATCTCTTTGTCTAGTTCCTGAACTGCACCGAGCTAGGAAGCGTGTTTTCCCGCAGTGCTTTCTTCCTTCATTTTTTCCCCCATCCTTCTTCTTCTCTCTCTCTCTTCTTCTTCCTTTTTTTTTTTTTTTTTCCTTTTTTGCATTACCAGTGTCAGCACTTGAAGGAAAATGTAAAATGGCCAACTACTGTTGTGAACAGAGCAGGGTTGCTGCCGCATGATTTGGCTGATTAGGCATTGTACTGTGCCCATGTTTCACCAGTTAAAAAGTAAGAGGAGTAAAGAACTGTTGAAAGAGCTTTACATTTTGGATGCCTTGAGTTCTCTTTCCTCATTTTTGCACCTGTAGTAAAATATTTTTAAAGATGATGCTCACTGCTTTGACACTAATTTAGCCAATGTTTCCATGCTTTGAAATGCAAAACTTGTTTAATTATTAAATGTCATATTTTGCCCTTGTACTCTCAGCCCCTATTCGTTACACCAGCGTTAACACAGCAAGCCCACTGGGGTGAGGCAGGGCTTTCATCAGCGTTTCTGCTCTCTGTGTTCAACCAGCACCACCGTTAACGCAAAGCTCTGCACTGAGGAGAAGGCTATAAGCAGCGAAGCAAACGAGGGCAACAGCATGGCTT
The DNA here is from genome assembly GCF_028389875.1 of Rhea pennata. Classification (NCBI taxonomy): domain Eukaryota; kingdom Metazoa; phylum Chordata; class Aves; order Rheiformes; family Rheidae; genus Rhea; species Rhea pennata. The sequence continues at coordinate 7,819,110 of NC_084664.1, read as the reverse complement.
ACAGTGACACCCGGTTCACCTCTCCCAACTCCAGTCTTCATCTTCTCATGCAACGTGGAGCTGGTTGCATACGGGTGTGTTGACTGAGGGGTATTAATGAGTCAGGACGCTTAGATTTTGCTCTTGAACCTCTGACTGACTTTACAGCCAGGTTTTGTGCTATGTTCTCACCAAAAGTAAAATGAAAAGTTCTTATGTATTTTGCAAGATTGCTAAGATGTAGCTAAAGTATTTGATGAACAGTTTGAGAGGGATTTTAGCCTGATTGGAGCATTTTGCTATGTAAATATAATATATAAAAAGACCTGATCAAAAGAAATCTACTTAGCCTGTGTTTGTAAGTTAGCTCTCTTTCCCTTGTTTTTGCTTTAGGGGAGGTGCACAGTTTCTACCAGAGAAATGCCAGGAAACTGTTCCTGGGGCCAAAGAACAGAGGGGATTATGCAGACAAGGACTTTGGAGACAAACAGGTTGGCCGTTCACCTTGGGCGTAGAGGGTTGGCTAAAATCTGCTATCCACCAATCTCAGTTAAAGTTCAGAGTGCATAGGGGAAACTAACGGAGTCAACTTGGTAAAAGGGGATAGGGATATCTATGTTCATTTGTTCATGTATTTGATGTGGTTATTTGATAGATTAATTTTGTAATTTGCTGAAAACTTACAGACTCGCATACAATCCTGTATAAGGGAAAATGTTCTCTAGCGTGAATAATTTGAATACATAAGCACTGACAGGAAAACAAAATGTGTTTACAAATTTTATGATTGCAACAACTTTTTTAAGACTGTAGCATGTAAGATGACTATTTCAACCATTGCAGACCAGGACTATTCAAACATATTTTTGTCTCTCCATTTGTGATATGTTTTGAAGAGAGTCAGGTCTGACATTACGAAAACTTTATTGAATTCCTATGATGCATCATAGTTGTGTGTCTGTTGTGAGAGAAAACAATTGGAACTAGAATGGATTCAGCCTCATGAAGTCAAACAATTTCTTAAGCCACGTCTTCTCCATGGAACACACCTTCTAAAAACGTTGGGCTGTTCAGTACCTCAGGAAATCACTTAGTCCAACCTTTTGCATGAAAGTAAGATCAAGTTTAGCTAGACTGGAATGAACTCATGGATGGCTGACAAGCCATATCGAGCCAGCAGGACTGATGAAAGGAAGGACTGCCTGCTTGAACAGCACATGTTCTTGAACAGCACAACAAACTGTCTTGTCCTGAACTGCACACAGACAGATGTACAGGTTGAGGAGCTGCCTCTGCTGAGTCCAGATAGGAGGAGGAGATGGTGCTACAGCCTCCCTCTGTACATGACCAAGGCCTAGGAGCCATCCCTTCATATATGTAGAACATGCAGGATGTTACAAAACTGGGATCCAGCCTCCAAGGCTGACAAGATCTGGCCATCTCTAGCTAAACCATTTCTGATAGAAATTCCAGCAGTTTTTGCCAGCTTCCAGAAGCAGCAGGTTCTGCAGCATCCTTTGGTAGGCTCTTAAATTTTTTTCATTGTCTTGACAGAAAATTATCCCTAGTGTCCAAACTGAATCTTCTTTTCTGCAAATCGAGCTGATTATTTTTGTTCTTGGCTCAGTGGCCATGGAGACTACTTTATCATTGTTGTCTTTAAGACAGCTATTGACACATCAGGATACAAGTTCCTCCTTGTCTCTTTTTTTCCCAGTGTTAAAACCCCAGTCCTTTCAAAATATAGACCATATTTCGTAAACCTCTTACTGTTCTCTGGACTGTTCCATTTTTGGTGCATTGTATTTTGAAAAAGCTTTAGACAAACAGGATATAGTAAGGGTCTCACGAGAGTCTTGTGAAGTGGAACAATTGCCTTTAATGTTGTCTGACAGTTGTCCTGCTATACCAAGTATGGCATTTGTCCTTTCTTGCAGCTGTTGGTCTCACGTCACTGACCTGTGCTCCAGTGGTCACCCCTTTTAGCAGTCCTGTTAGTAGCTGGCTCTTCCCTGCTTCGAATTTATGCGTTTCCTTCCTCCTCTCTGTAGTACTTTGCACTTTATTGTGTGTCATTTCATGGATGTGTGTCATTGCTCCAGTTGGACATGATCATACTTGTTTCTCTTGCTGCCCCCAAGAAATCTCAGAAACCATGCAGTCTAAATGAAATGCAGTTGTTTTCAAGTATATTCTTTAATATGTCATCCAGGTGATAACAAAAAGCACTGACTATGCCCAGGCCAGCAGCAATGCCATGCAGGTGTCTTCCAGCTTCAGCAGCAAACCATCACTAGTTACTGGTTTCCCTTTTGAGGGCTATTTTCTGTCACACTTGCATCTGCTTCTCCAATTCCATTATGAGAATGTCCTATGGAAAAATGTAAGAAGCTTTGTTGAATTCACGATCTGCCATATCTGCTGTTTCTTCTTTATTCATAGGCTATTTACAGTTTCAGAGTAAATTAGATTAGTTTGTGATTTATTCTTGACAAAACCATGCAAGACATTTATCTTATTCTCATCTGGGTAGCTGTGGTAATTGATTGATCCCCCAAAAAATCTTGAATTATAAAATAGGGCTGTGTCTACTGCTCTGTAATTTGTCATTTGAAGGATAGGAAATACTGCAGTTGGAAAGAAGAAACTACAATGCAGTCATGTTTAATATATATACATGTAATAAAAATATGTATAATATGTGTGTACATATATTTATGTATATATGTTTGAATATGCATGTATTTTCAAATGCTTTTGTTTACTGCCTGTTACAGATGGAAAAAGAGTTAGAAATTTGCCCTGCAGGCCTTGGTGGTCATGTAGGTGAAAGCATGACTGGTATTTGAGAGAGGTGTCAAGTATGTTTTGTGCTGGAAGGTCGGAGGGGAAAGTCTGTTTATTTCCTTTGCAACAAGCATGTTTGAAAAGCCTCTTTAGACAATTTTTTTTCTTTGTATGTGCTTCAAAACAGCCAAGCTTTTTATTATTGCAAATGTAAAATTGTTCTATCATGTAGTACATCACATGCCTCTAGGAATAGTCTCTAATTTATGTCTGCTGGGATATCTTACAGCAGCTTGGAGTAGCCTGTGTGTAAACTATGTTCTTTCTTAACTACCTTTTTTCTTTTTTTCTTTTTTTCTTTTTTTTCGTATTCTGCAGTACTCAAATGCCATTTACAAGCTTTCACTAGGCCCAGGTACACAGAGTTAAAATCTTGAGAAGGGAGTCTTGTCTTCTGTTCTGTTGATTTGGGACGATGAGAGTCTGGGATGTGGACATAAAACTGGAAAATGTCACCCCCAATGGCTCTGGTGGGCAGAGGAAAGGAGAGAAGCCTTCGGTTTATTAGGCAAGCAGGCAAAGCGGGTTGGCGGATCCAAAGTGCCGCTGTCTAGTCCTGCCCTCGGTTGAGTCTGTGTATGTTTGGTAAAGAACCCAGCACAATGTGCAGCTGTTATTTTGAACACTAGTTTAATTGAACATGTTGGTGTGTGCGCGCGCGCGCGTGATGAATTCCAAAGCCATCCTTCCTCTGGCAGTGGAGGCAGGCTTCTTTAGGGGAAGGTGGCCGTTTCCCAAAAGCTGCTGGTGCACTTTTGCCAGATTCAATAAAGTAAAGAGTATGTGCATGTCTTCATCCCTCTGGGCAATTCTCAGCCTTCACTGAGTTATGAGCTTTGCATAATGTTTTGTTTGAAGTCCTCAATTCTGTAACTGTATGTAATCTTCATATCCGCAATTATCCAGGTGTTACCTTGCTTCCATTTTAAGGAAGTCATCCACTCTCCTCCTAGGAGGCAATCCGGTTAGCAACACAAAACAAATATTTGCATTTCTCCAAGAAAGCAATGAAAGTACAAGTAAATTGTTTTGGAAAGTAGCATCACTATAGGCAGTAACAATGTTCATGAAGTAGTTTTGAACATGACTGAAGTAAAAATGACATTGATTGGATTTAAGGCCCTAATCTCTTTCCTTTGCACATGGGTCTTATATCTCTTGCTAACTTTAATGAGACTTATTTGCCAAGACTGCAAGGGGAATCAGTCCTTAATTCATCTCACTGCTGAGCTGTTTCATTAGAAGGTATTCCCATGTCTTTCTGTTCAAATTTTTGTTGATGTTATTGACATAGGAACAGACCTAGCAACAAGGAATTCATCACAGATCTAATAGCTGCAGTGAGAAATGGTGCCTGGATAGATCTGAGAGAGACATGTACTGACTAGTGCATGACTAAAGATCAAAAACTCATTAGCTTGTACTCACTCAGTGACTCTGAGTAAATTACTTTTACTCTCTCTTGTTTTCTTTCTTCATTTCTAAAAAGGAGGATAATTTGTCGTTATCTCCCTAATAGAGCTATTGTGAAGATGAATTAGAACATGTTTGTAAAACTCTTTTAAGCATGAAAAATTTTATTTATATATTATTACTGCTATTGTTACATACCATATTAACCCCTTCAGCCTTTTTTTTCCTGAACTTTGGTATTAAACTTTGGTCTATAAATATCTTACACGTTTCCATAAAAATGAATACGTATAGAGTGGCTTCACCAAATACTTGCAGTGGCTTCATAAATATAGTAACAATCTGCTAAATCCAGAATACTCAAAGAACAACCGAGGAATCATTCACAGCCTGAAAAAATCTTTATTTGTGGATACTCTCTGTCTTCACCTTTACAACATTTTTTACTTAGTTGCAGTTCTTTTTCATACCAGTTCCTACTGTGTGTTGCAGAGGGTACTTATGCCTATTAGCAGCTCGGGAATAGAAAGCAGCAGTCCTGTCACTCCTTGGCAGCAGGTGAATGCCTCGTCTCTTGAAGGGTCTTCCAGTTCTACATTCCTTGGTAACTGGCAGTTCAGCCAGGCCTCTTCGCTGGAGAGCTTTTCTGTAGGAAATTCCTGACTCGATTTCAAGGAGTAACGGGTTGACTTGAGAGTTTCCTTCTTTTCCCAGCCATGCACCAAGGGTTCGCCTTCTGGGCTGGCTTGCCTCTAGAATTTTAGACTTTTTTGGCTGGAAGGTGGCATTGTTTAAAAACTATTCAAAATGGTTACAATATAGTACCTGCAGTGAAGAAAACTAAATTATCATTTTCAAGAGCTGACGTGCTTGAGGAAGGTATGGTGTTTTTCCTGGATTCACTCTTGGTTGCTATAATTAATAAAAATATTTATATTTTTAGGTAATATGCAGCTATTTGTGGTCAAAAGTCCTCACTGATCTCAGTAGCAAAACATGGCCTGTGGAGCTTGTTGCTTTGTGATCTTCTGTGGTGGTTATTGGCAGTATAATACAAGTTATTGACTGCTATTAATATGTTATTTGTTAGCATACAATACTTGAGTCATCGGTCACTGGGAGATTTGCTGTGGATCAATTTTGGCTGATTTGGCTCTATGAACTGAATTGGTGATGTCTCTTTGGCAGAACTTTAAAATTTATTTTATACTAATTAAGATGCTTAAGAAACTTACTGAGTTGACCATAGATTGCCAACCCTGTTTTCCTTTTCTTGTGTTCTTGCTACATTCCTACTTGGAAAAATGCAGCAAATTACATATTGTCACTTCCTTTTGTAGGTATTACAGAATGTCTTCAGTCAACAGTTAGTATAAATCTCAGTTGCTCAACCTCTGGCTCTGGCCAGCAGTGATGCCTATGAAGCACTACATGGGTGCACAAAGTGTTCCTGTCAGCTTGGATTGGTTTTGTGGATATGGATGATCGGTCTTTTTTGCCTTGCATTTCTCCTACAGGGATCTTTATCTGTGTGTTTGGGTTAAACAACAGCCACGAGAGAGGGAAATTCTGCAACCTTTTTTTAATGGCTATTGGCATGTACATGTTCGAGCAAATGATAGATTTGGTAATTTCTGAGTGGTTTTGCTCTGCTGGTTTACTTCAGAGTAAATGATAAATGGGGATATGTCTTTGCACAGGACTAATTCAACTGGTTGGGTTAGTTTTCTGTTAGGATACAGAAGGAAATACTGGAATTGCTGGGAGATACCCTAGAAGCATTCTTGCACTCCCTGAAGACCCTGAGAAGACTCTAAAGGCAGGAGCACCTAGGATGCCACCTGGGAAGGCCTGACACGTGGCTTGTGGGAGAGCTACGTAGGGTTTTGTTCTTGTGCGAGCACTAGCAGGAGGTGAGTCCAGCTTAAGTAACTGTTGTCACTAAGAGCACTGTGTATGCCTGCTGTGGCCTCTTACCTTCTCACGTGGAATATGGCTAAATGTAATTGCTCGTGATCAGGGAAGACATGGTTCTGGTCTGGAACTTTGTCGTAGTGTGAGCTCTTACCAACAAATTTCTTATATTTACATGTCTTGAAAGCTACAGGCAAGCATATGTTTATTCCTTTATACATCAAGTGTTCACCTAGTGTCATATTATTTTTATTTTGTAGTAATTGTGCCTGTTGGCACAATTGTGTCTTGTCCCTGAAATAAGTGACTAGGTAAACTGGGTCTCTTGGTTAGAGTCCTTGACTAAGAGTTTTCTCGATCCAGTTTGGATATACAGTCTTCTACTGTCTTTTCAGCTTTTCTGTGGGTGGATCTAAGAGTTTGGGTCTGGGATATGATGCTTATTTAGGCATAGCTGTCTCTTTGGGCTGCTGTTCGTATATTGGGCCAGGTTGCAATTATCTTCAAAGCTTTGGTTTTGATTGGCCTGTGTTTGGGCAGCAGTCATATTTCATGTGACCATGTCCTTCTCTCATATTCCTTTAGGAATATACATGAAACTTTGAGCTTTTAGCAGAGGTGGCAGGAGGCAAGGGATGAGGAAGGCTGAAGTTGGGCAGGTTGATCCTAACTTTCCAGCCCCTCAAGGACAAAATGCAAACTTTACTTCATAAGCCTAATCTTCTACATGGTAACAGCAATAGGACCTAGAAAGAATGTAATCGAGATAGAGTATATACATTTTAGGACATGTTTGGGGAAATAATATCCTACATGTGAAACTAGAGTGTGAGCTTAAGATATGGGGAAGTGATATTATTAAGAAAAGAAGTTAAAGAGTTTGTATTTTGTATGTTTTAATTTGAAGGACGAAATGATGAAAGAACAGAAAATAAGAGAGAGAGCAGAAGAGGTGATAATGAGAAATAGAGGTAAATGTGTTACTGTCAAAATTTGCCTGCTACATTGATACTAGCAAATCAATACACTAGCTTAACGAAAGGAAGTGCTTCCTAGCATTAGGTGGTTTGAGTAGACACAGGGCATCATAAACAGATAATGCCAGTTTATATACCACTACTGGGTGAGGCAAGCATAGCACCCCTGCATCACTGCTTTCCATCATGGCTCTAGCAGCCCGTCTCGGTCTCATCTATACCAGTAAGCTTGATTAATCTGTGTTTCAAACTTTATAAATCTTTCAGCTGACTTTATAATTTCCTTTTATATCTGAAGAAAAAGTCTGTATGAAACTGGAGATATTTGCTTTTCATTGGGGAAAATATGTGTGCTTACTGGTGGATAAACCTAGAGGAGAAAACGTGTTCCCAAAGTGTCAGTAGAATTTCTTGAATAATTGAGAAATACTAGAAAAAAAAAGAAATAATTTTGCAATATATCTTTTAAAAAGTAAGGGCCATGAAAGATCTGTAAGGCAATTGAAATCTGAAAGAAAAGAGGAAGAGATTCAAAGCTGACTTTCTGATGTGGGCCTAGCATCCCATGTTTCTCTCTGCTTTTGCCTGTTTCTCCATCCCACAGTGTTGCCTTTTGGTCTTTGTTTCTTTGTTTCCTCAGTGCTGGAAGCAACGAATCGGAAAGTTTCGGTCAGAAGAAAGAGCAAGAAAATACTGAAATCAATTGAAATATATTAGATTTTAGGACCGTTTGGGGATGACAGACTGGTATTATGCTAGGGATATTTGGTTTTTGTTCAAGAGCATCTGCATTAGGAGCATGGAGCTATGAACGCTGTACTGAAATACTGTACAGTTACAAAATCAGGCCTAAAAAGCTGAGGTTGCCAGTACAGCTTTGATTCAGCCTTTCTGTATGTATGACACAAGGTGTATATGCATTCTTAAATTAATTTGAACCTTTTTTCAACTAGCAGCTCTAACATTCTTTTACTGTAGCTTTTTACCCCAGTTTCCTAATACTACACGGAGCTGAAGTAACAGAGATTCTGGAATGTGTAACAATATTGATTTGCAGCTTGATTCATAAATAGTTCAGGTCACTGTAGCCAAAGTCCAGACATCTGGTACCTGAGCAGACCAAGTGAACTGCTAACAGAGGTCTGTAACTCCTGTTACTTGAGAAATGACAGATGTGCTTGTTTCTAACATTTCTGCTGTTTTTCTCCATCCTCTATGTCTTGCCTCATATTCTTTCTGCTCTTACCCATTCCTAAAGACATTCTTCTAGCTCCAGAGCCATTTTTCTCCATGTTCTCCTGTTCCCTGGCCTCTGCTCATGCCCACCCTTTCTGTCTGTTTCCCCACCCTGTTCTTCTGTCCCCTTCACTTGTCATTGCTCTTTGACTCTTAAGATAGCTCTGTCCCTCTCTTTCACTCTTCTGCTTTCCTATCAGGCTTCATCATCTTCCTTTGTCTGGGATCAGCAAAGGAAGCACTGAGAGAAAATCTTTTTGATATCAGTTTCTGTATCTGGGATTCTTCTTATTATAAGAGATGCAAAGAGCAATTTTGAGGGAGGTCCTGGCCAGGTCCTGGCCTGTATCCCCAGGCTGGGACATGCAGAACGGATTAAATTTTTTGATATTTTTCCCTTGCAGATGTCTACTGAGTATATGTGAACTATGATTCTTGCTAATTGAAGATTCTAAGTTTTCCCTTTTCTGAAATATATGATTTGTTCTAAGTTTGCATATATTGCCAACATTAAACATCCCAAATATTTTCCACAATTAAGGCTGAGGATGGCAAAACACTGCCAGATACAGTCTACCAGAACATTTCACCTCCCTTTCTTGCTTTTTCTAAGGGCTTCTACAGCTTGTCTGTATGTGTCAGATCACCTGAGTGGGGAGTAAGGTCATCTTGGTGCTCATCATGTGAGTATGTCACATCATAGTGTGAGGCAGATGCTTACATGTTGGTCACCTGACAGGAGAAGGATTGGACAAACTGCCCTTCAGTGGCTCCATGGAAGTCCACATAGCCTGTGGAAAAGATACAGCATTTCCTTGCAGATGGAAAGTTTAAGTTTCTGTTCCCTTTCATGAAAAGTCTCATAAGATCTTACTTTTTTGCCAAAGTAAACTGATGAGCGATACCTTATCTGCAGCTCTATTTCTTTGGGGTTTTTTTTTGAAGCTGACAGTTGATTTCCTTCCTCTTTCTCTTTGAAGATCTGATCTCTTCTTTTGTTGCTGTTTGTTGCACTGTTGACCCAAGATCTAGCAGAGTTCTCAAACCTTTGCAGCTCAGTGGTTACAGAAAGCACTATAAGTACTCAGGAACTAGGGAAGCAGGCCAGAAAATAAACAGCTATAACAGCCGTACAAAGAGCTGGGTTTTCTTTTTCCTTTTGCACACAGATTTATGATTGCCAAATGTCCACGTAAGGCTTTGGGTCTGAGTTGCTTGATCTTTTGTTTGATGTTTCAAACAAAATTTGTTCATGATTAACATGGTCTAAACATGTAGTTTCCATTCTTTCTCTTCACTAACCTAGCTATGCTTCAAACTTCTTTGGTCTTTGCAATAGTTTGTAAACTGTTTGTTACATAAATAGTTTGCAATTAGTTTGAATTCCTCCTAAGTTCTTCTCAAGCACATACAAACAGGAGGCAGAGAAATCAAACTATACTGGCCTGGCCTACTCTCAGTGGGAGATCTTGCTTTGCTATTGTCTTTTAGAAGTAATTTGTTTGGCCATATTTGTCTTTCATGGTTGGGAAAACCAGTGCAGAGTTGCTTGAATTGGCCAAGATACGTATTAGTAAGGAACATGATGTGCATTGATTATATGTTGTTTTATTGATAATTACAAATCCAGGAGGATTTGTGCTGTTAATTTAATTCAGTATTTTCAACTATCCTAGTCCAAAGTAACATATAAAGATCTTACACACTTATACCCCCAGAGTGTTGAAAGAACATTGATAAGGTTACGAAGTCAATACCTCAAAACTTAGGAAATGTTAGATACAGGTAGCTCATCCAACTTACATTCCTTTTTCTTCTACAGATACATTAGGATATAATCCTTGGCTCAGCTGTCCACATGTAAATCTGCAATATACCATCTGAGTTGTGCGAAAGTATCCTGCCAAGCCTTCAGCTTCCTTGCTTGCGTGTACACTAACGTTGTGTGGCACATACAACCTTTTGTCCTCTCTTTGGATAGTACAAAGAGTACAAAGAGGATTAGCAAGTCAAGTACAAAGAAGATTAGCACAGCCTCTGTGAAAGAATGCCACACAAATCTGTGCTGTCTTATAAAGCACAGGCCATATGTAGAGCCTGTGGCAGATCTGCCAGCCCCATGTCTTAAATATAGTTATTTAAGTTATTTATTTGTCTCAGATGACAACAGGGAATCTCTGTTTAGGTAACTGAATGTCACTCTTAAACTCACCAAATAGTAAATGGATACTAAATGCTAGATCATGTGTAGACATCTGTGCTGAGACATCTGAGTTTATTTGTCTTAACCTTGAGATGACCCCTTCCCCATAATGTCAAATGACTCAATCCCATATCTTTACTTTCTGCAGGAGGAATCAATTCTGTTCCATGTTTTGGAGGATGCTGATAGTGAACAGACTCTCCTACCCGTTCCTGGCAAAGCTGTCTCACTCCTCTCCAGTGCCTTTCAACCTGTCTATCTATGTGTACCCTCTCTACATCATGACTTTCCTAATCGTAATTTCCATTTTGTGGACATCTGAACACAATTTCAATCCCCTTTCCCAGCAAGTGTTAGATTCTGTCCTTTACTTCTCAATCCCTTGCTCCTTTGGAGAGATTTCCAGACAATTTAGCTATTTAGCTGCTTATTATGGAGTCTGGCTAAATTCTCTGCCAGAGTCTTTCTCTTTTTTCCTTTTTTTTTTTTGATGTTAGTTGTCCAACCGCCACTGCCAGTCTCCATTACTGCCAGTACTTGTCCAGTGTAAGTGTCAATGTGCCTCTGTAGTCTAGCCAAATTTAAATGCATTTTTGTAAGAACAACATAAGTTTATTCCTGATGCACAGCCTGTCCCTCCAAATTGAAAGTCTTTGATCAAAAAGAAGGAGGAGCTAGAAATTTCCCTCTAAATTTCACAGGAAATTTGTTTTATCTATTAGGAAATGACATATTTTCTGTGACACTTTTTGGAAATGTCTGAAATACTTTGGCAGAAATTTTCCCAGACAGTTCCTGTTTGGGGCAGACATGGCATTGGAAAACTTCTGCCCTTTCTCATCACAGTTTGGCAGTGATTAGAGGCAATTTGAAACCAGCTCTTACAACAGGAATCGGCAGACAGTAGATGTAGATGCAACCCCCGTCTTGAGCGTAGTGATAGATGAACATCAAGTTTATCACTCGAAAGCTGATTCTGTAAGGTATTACAGCTGCTAGCTTATACTGGAGCATTTTCAGTAGTTGACACAGGAACTGCCTCTCAGTGATTTTTCTAAGCTTAAGAAGTTTAGCAGTGAAGTACGGTCATCATGCGTTGCTCTGCATTGTCCTGCTACCTCATTTCCTCTGTGAAAAAAGAGATGGGTTTGGCATGAAAGCTTAGCTTAAGCAGCTGAATGTTTGTGGTTACATATGGAGGAACAAGCTGAGCTGGTGGTTGCTTAGAACAACAAATTGATCCATGTGCAATGGTGCTTGTCGCCAACGAGAATGTTGTTGTGGTTGGGTATATGTATGTGTGTCAGAAACGTGCTGTGTTTGCTTTTTTCAGTGTGGATAACTTCGATTAATTCTTTCTTAAGAGGTGCTTGTCTGTCAGAATTGATATTGGCTGACTCCCAAGACTGAATAGTAGGGCTTCATGCTAGAAGGATCTACAGGACATCTGCTACACCCCTTACACACACACACACATGCATGCACACACCAATCCACAGCTTATTTCACAGCTTCTAATAACAAAGTTGAGACCTGTCATGAAAACCGAAAGCCACAACCATAAGACACTCCAAGAAGGGGCCTAGAGTAATCAATATTATTTGGTTTTTTTTGTTTACTTCCAAAATTATTTTCCTGGCAGGAGGAGTTTGTGAACTAAATTTCTCAAGTGGCCCTGGAAAAGGGACCACACACAAAAAAAGAAAAAAAAACCCACTTTTACATTCTGACTTGGAGCAGGAAGAATGGGAGAAAGGGAAATCCTTTATGTCCCCAAATCCTCCACTTGCTTTCCTGAGCATGTGAATCACCTCTTCTTCTCTCAGCAATCCAATATTCAGTCCACACAGGCACCTAACGTTTGTTAGTACATGAACCTGAAACTGTAGCACTGAGCCTTATAAACCCATTTATTTTTGTAAAATTGAAAGGAGATATGGATTCAGGAAGAAGGTTAGCCATTTAATATATAAATGGATGTTATTCATGTTAAGTTTTCCATGGATGGCTTTGAGTCACTTGTCTAGGCAAGCCTTGCCTTGGAAAACTGCAGCTAAAGTGACCGCAAACAGCTACATGAAGGCCACTGGGATACTGGCTGGGCTGGCTTTCAGCTGGGATGTTGTCCAGAGCCTGACACAATACCTGAATCATCATTGACTGGAATGGATGTTGGACTGGGCCCTGGGGAAGGAAATTCCGCTCTGGAAATGCGCTGCTAATACCTCTGGGGTGTTAGGAAAAAGCAACAAACTCCAAAGTCTCTGTAGATAGGGCTCTGGCCGTATAGCTCTGTGCTGCACTCCTGTCGATGTTACAGGCTGGCCTGGACCAGTCTTTGGGCAGGACACTTGCTAGGAACAGAAGAAGAAAGGGAAATAGGTATTAATCTTGCCTCAAAATAAGCAAATTATTAAGATCCATACTAATTATAAATGTAGTCCCGGTTGGTGATTGCTTCCTTCCATGACTTTGAAATCAAACAGTTGAAATGGAATACGACAGCAGTTTTAGGGGGTTAATTTTCTTCTCTCAATTCTCTTCTGCTTCTCTTCTCTTCCTCCTGCCCTAGAGAAGTCGAGATAGCAGTGTATCTACCAATATTTAAGATATTGTCATTATATTATACAATTAAAAGTCTGACATAAGAATATAGCTTCTAAAAGCAATGAAATATTTTGTTGCAAGGTTCAAGTTAAAGATATTTCCCATATTCCTTTTGAGGAATATGCTCTTATATACTCAGGAAGTCTGCTCTTAACGTTTGAGTGCCGATAATAACAGTCAGCCTATGAGCTGTACTGGGAATCCATACTGAAGGTCCTAAGAGAGGTAATCAGGCTCTAACACCAGCGAGTAAATTCTGTAGAGAAAAACATTGTGCAAAAGCTTTAGCTGAAGTGAGAGTTTCTTACACATGCCAGTATGCTGTCAGGGTTTCAGCAGGAGGTCCCCAAGGAAAGGTTTGCCTGAAGTTTGTTAAATTTTCATATTCCAGGCCCATTAAAGTGGAAAACTGAGGGACCAGGACTTAATTTCAGAATGAGGTAAAAAATCTTCTTTGCATTGAAGAAAGAGAGGCAGTGGTCTTGGAGAAAGAAATATATTCAGTTGTAATTGGTTGGAAATGTTTATTTTGTTTCTGGACATAATAATTGATGTATTATGTTATGCTCTCAGTGTTTTCACTTCAAGTGCTAGGGAAGGGCGATCCGGGACTATTTTGTAGATGTGATTCCTCCTTTTTTTTTTCTTTCTTTCCAGAATATCTGAGTGTTTATGCATTCTTGAAAAACTGCTGCTAATAATGCATTTGTGTAATAATAAGCACATTCTAAAATAAATAAAATTATCCTTTCAGAATATTTTCATGAACTGTAGGGGTGGATTGTCCTTGGCAGGAGCATGGTGGAAGTAAGCAAAAGAAAAGGCAAGGCTAAAGGGCTTTATGGGGTGGTTTGCATAGCCCTCAACCTCTCGTTATTGATTGAAATCCAAAGGTACTCTTTGTCATACTTATTTCTGGTGTCCTGTCCAAATTCTAATTTAGGTTTTTATATGATGCCCATCTAATATTGCATTATTATCCTTATATCATAATCACACCTAAGCTGTGCTTTGTAATGTATAATCTTCTGTAAAAAGGCGGTATTGCTGAATAGCGTATAGTCTAAAGAAGCAACAAGCAACAACAACAAGATGGGAGGGAAGAAATTAGAAATGTGAGACAAAAGAAAAGTTACGAGATCAACTATTAATGAACTTTCCTTTTCCATAATAAGTACAAATAAGGAACAGCTGTTACCATTGCTTCTTTTTCTAAACTGTTACTGCTGCGTTTCTCTACAGTCGTGGCTGCACAGCCTGGTGTGGAAAAGGTCATTCTTGCTGATAAGCCTGTAGAAGCAAGTGATAAAACCTGCCAGATTGAAACGCAGTGTTTTGCCAAGGGCCATGCAGCAAGCCAGCTTAGAGGTTGGGAGTGGGACCTGAGGCCTCCACGAGCCTCCTGCTCTGATGCCCAGTTCTGCTCTGGTTGGAAAATCTGTAAATTCTCAGAAATACTAGAAAGAGAAGGAAAAGTCATTTTACCAAGCACATAAGAATATGCTTTAAATTACTGAACGTTGCCTAAGAAACAAGATTTCAGCCCCCAACCTTCAAAACAGATGATCCTGCTGTTTATGGGACTTGTTCCTGTTCAGAAGCTAATCTAGTGCCGACAGCTGCGAGGAAGCAGTTGGGTGCTTACAGTGTGATTTCTGTAAGCTACAGCAAGTTTTCAGACCTACAGTATCCAATGAAGTACTGCAGCATAGTGATTCAAAGAGGCACAAAATAACAAAGTGGTGTTTTGAGGTATGGAAATGGCCTTGCCATGAATGTTTGGAGAAAGTTGGATCATTTTGATCCATTTTTAGACTGATATGACACAACTTAGCATTTTGGTTGCAACCTTGAGTATTTTTGCAGCACAATTACGTTTTTGGTTAGAAGTGATGATAGATATGAACCTGGGATATCACTGCCTACTTCTGTTTTTCTCTAAGGCTGTTTCTTCAGCTGTACTGCTTGATTTTACTAATTTAAGTTGCAGCTGGAAATGAATTTCAGATGTCCACAGGCTAATAAAGTCAATGAAAATGTTCTTGATGGGATTTTAATATTGGCACACCTTGTAATCATAAATACTATCCTGGGAGAATTAAAGTAAGTGCCAGGAGGTTGCCCATAAAATAATCAAGCAGAATGACTGGATTACGTCTGTAGATAATGAGCAGTAGCTGTTGAGTCGTAAATTAAAAAGGGTGACGCTTAAAAGACAGACGTCCTCGTGAGTGGAAAATGAAGAGGCCAGACAACCTGGTAAGGTTGGTATGTTATTTGCCAGTTCACAAAAGCTGTCTCAGTTGTCCCAGATTTGGTGCAGTAAACAATAAATGTTAGACAAATAAGGAACAGGGATGTTAAAAGGGAATTGCAAACAGAAAATGCTCAGCTAGACATTCAGGCAATGAAACCAATTGATCCAAAACGCTCCTAGCGCTCTGCCAGCCCCCGTACTTCTGCTGATCCGAGAGGTTTTACTGTCACGCTTTCAGGCTCAGCTCCTAGCGGGACACCAGCAGGACGACTCTTAATGTTGTAGCGTGCCTTGTCCTTAGGTAGCAGAACAGGATTTTTGCTCCCGGTGGAGCAGAGCCTTTAACCATGGCTCCTTGCAGCTTTGGGGCGAGCTTTCGCCCCCGGATCGTGGAACGAAAGGGAGCAGATGCAGCTCTCCCGGCAGCTTGTGCGGCCGAGCAGCACCCACAGCTGCCTCGGGCGCGGGGCCGGGGCCTTGTGCGCGCGCGATGGGTGTTGAATTGAGCCCTGTTGGTGCGATAATGATGTTGGGCTGGTTTGCAGAGCGCAGGCAGCTGGGGGCTTGAGGGGCTCCCCCCGGCCGAGACCGGGCTGTTGGGGACACGTCTGGAAGCCCGGGCGTCTGCTGACGAGGACTTTGGTGTTAGGAATGAAGCAAGTGATGCTTCGTTTGTGGGTTCTCACTAGGGTAGCTGCCGTTTTATTTATGAGTTTAGGCCAATATCTTGTCAAATGTGCAAAGTGAAAAAGAAAAGAAAAAAGAAACAGAATTTCTCTATTTTCTTACAGTTGCAGGAAAATGCTCCAAGTACATTTTAAAGAGTTGATTAAACCCTTCTTAAACAACCCTAGGCAAGATCTGATTGAGAAGAGAGATCAGACAGCGTTCTGCAGCCTCAGGCCTTCAGGGGCATGCAAGAGTTTATACGAGTTGTGGCTAGGAATAGCACAGGGATATCCTGCCAGCCTTCATCACAAAGCCATTTTTCATCCCTTACAACGTAGATGTATTAAGGAGTACAGACCATGGAAGATGGGAAAGCCTAGAAATATTCAAGTGTGACATTAGCTTTTTTATGTATCTGTATATAGCTTTGGGTATTTTTAGATATGTGTACATATTTGCACAAACATAATTAGTCCTATTGATTAGGATCAGGGTTTGAGTAAGATAGATCCAGTGGTAGTTTACATTCTTTTATTTGAAAAAAAAACAAACAAACTTTATTGATAAGCTTGAATGATTGCTTTCTGTGCAATGACACTTCACCTTTGCAAAACATAAAGCACTAAAGAAATGAGAACAAACATTTCTTCTGCAAGGGTCATTTGTACTTTTTTTCTTATTGATGTTGGTTGTTTATTCATTGGGTTCTTTAAAATTAACTTGCATTCATTTTTCTTTAAGCAAATTTTGTTTCTAGGATGTATTTAGAAAGCCTGTGGTCAGAGACTTTGAGAGCACACTTTTCAGCTGTGGGTAGATTATTTTTAATTATTACTGAAATGGTAAAAATAGGAAGGAAAACCTATGCTCGCTCTGTGCTCTTATTTGTGTTTTGTGTTTGTTCTATTTTTTGCAAATAAGGCCCTGTGGTAGAAATCAAACATTTCTTAAAATAGCTGCACCACCACCAGGTGCTCCCTCTATCTAGAATTGCTATTTGCCACTTTCTGCCCATTAAATGAGCCCTGAATTTTTATCAGAAATGGCATCTATTTCAGAGCTCATTTCAAGGAGGCTTCCACTGTGTTAGAAGATGCCACGGTCACAGAGCAGGCCTTTGCCTCTTGCATCCTTTTGGGCAGCAAGTGCGACTCTGATGAAGGCCCTGAGCTTCGACTTCAGGTACCTGCGCTTGGGACGGCTCCACTGTGCCCTCCTGGAGCATCCTTCCCTGAGGGCTGGGCATCCCGCCGATGCTGCAGGGACCGAGGAAACAACCTTCGCCAAAGACGACGTCATTTGTAGTTTTCAAAAATGCCGTATTCAAAAGCATTGGGTAAAAAAGGGCCAGGGAAGGCTAAGCCCGATCCCGACTGCAGACTGACCTTCACGGGGAAGGCGTCTCTGCACGGGCAGGACCGGCAGAGACCGTGCCCGCAGCGCAGTGCCTGCGAACCCGCCAGCGGGCCTTTCCCCTCCTGCCAGAGAGCCAGTTTCTGAAGCAGGCTCCTTAGCACAGCTTCCTTTGCTTCGTGTCACAAAGCCGCAGTGCTTTTATACAGACTGTCCTTCCTGTACCCCCCTTTTCGATAAGGCAGGCTTACTCTCGGACAGGTAAATTGCCCGTCTATATTCCAGAAAGTCCATGCCATCATCTGTAGTTACAGTTTAAAAATGTGGCTTCTCTTTGCTCTACAAGTAGCATATACTGTGCAGATAATTATTCATAAAGCCTTCGTGGCAGTCTGCAAATGTCCATATTGCTCATACCCACTATATTCAGCCCCCAACCCTAGTGTGTCTCTGTAAATCAAAATAAGTGGGTAAACCGGTTTACCTTATTTTCATTAAAATGTCATATACATTTACCATATTCTTTGTGGTGAATTTGTAGCTCCATATAGGGTTTCTATTAATAATGGTGTACAATTAAAAGTATTTATTTTATTGCAACACTGACCTACCTGAAGTGCTGCACTGAAGTGCTGAAAAAATGGACTGCCTCCATGTAGAGATCTTTGTTCTTCAGCTTCTAAACCCTTGATGACGTTACAGCTGCTCATTTCTATATTTAGACAGCTGCTTTATCCTTTTCTAGGTGGCCTCTGATTTCAGTTCAAAGTTAATGGTTACTATTTATTACACACTTAAAAGTTGCATGCAGGATAGTCGGTATGTGCACAGCATGCTTTGGAAAACACAGAACCTGCAATCCGAAGAACAGGCAGTTCCTAGCTGTGCAAATGTATAAATACGTGGATAACTTACCTGTGCCCTGGATGTATGGGGACAACTTAGATGAAATAATTCAGCGTCCAGCATGACCGAGCCCTAGGATGGGTGATAACAGTCATGAGGCTCAAACAAAATAAAGCAAGCTGTGCACCCTGCAGAAACATCTTAGTTCCTGAAGAGCTCCGCTCTAAATTATTGTGGTGGGATGTTGTCTTTCTGGTAAATTATTGGTGCTCTCCAGAGAGCTGTAGATGTGCTGCATCATTTTAGATTCTCAGCCACAATCTGTAGACTAGCCTTAAGGGCTTTAGGCAGTTTGAGTACAGCTCTTCTGAAACTTTTTTAGGTGGAGCTAATTGCCATCATCTTTTTCTCCATGTTCCACCCCCTTCCCTGCTTCCCTGATTTTTTTTTTTTTTTTTTTTTTTTTTTTTTGGCACTGGCTCCTCCAGCCCTACTGCTGCCACAGCTCTGCAGGACAGCGGGGCATGTTGCCGTGAGAGGTAGTGCGATGCCGCCAAGGGGGCTGAGCAATGAAGGAGGCAGCAGTAGAGCTGAGGCATCTCTTCATCCCTGCTGACATTGCTATATCCTCATGGAAGCACTGGTTCTTGGTAGCTCCCATTCCAGTAGTGAGTTTAGTTAATAAATTGAGCAGAGCTCACTACTTGGTCTCTGCTCCATGCCTCATCTTTCACACTGTTCTGTGCTACTCATGAAGGCATGTGTCCCTGGCTGGAGAGTGATACTGTGGAATATGATTTTTAATAAATCCCCATGAAGAGCCTTGGGTAGGCATGCAAAAATACAGGGATTTTACACTGAAGCCCATGGTAGGAACTCTTACTGCTAAAGCCATAAAATGTTCACTCATTTCTATATACAGCAGTATCATCCTTCTCCTGTTGCCTCGTGGAACTATTTCTGTTTATGACAAGGACTGAACATAAAGATGTTTCTCAGGTAAGCCCCTAAGGTGTACAGTAGAAGCAGGGTAAGAGATGGTCCGTGTCTTTCAGGACTTTTAATGTTTTTTTTTAAAAGAAGGAAAGTGCTAGGCCCTCTAAGCAGGCCTATGCAATGTAGTTCAGGTTGTACCGATTCAGCAGTTGCTACCATTGAGTTCTGAACAACTCTGATTCCAAAAAAACCCCAAACATCATTGGCACCAGTAAGCATCGCAGCACTGCTGAACCTCTCCAGCAAGGGTGAGTGAGGTGTCCTGGGGCTCTGTGGAAATCGTGAGGTTATTTTTCTCCTTTCACTGAGTGTCCTGCATTGATTTTACTCTCTGATTTAGTCTTCCTCAGAGATCAGAATATTTCTGAGGGGCTTAACTTCTATCGTACAGGGTTACAGCCCAGTGTCAGTTCTTCACTCTTTGAGTTATGGACGTCGTGTCCCAGCCCAACCCTCATAATTCTCCCATGTCACTCAAAGACTTCCACTGACCCTGATATAGAGCAGTTCTGCTCTGGCACTTCTCCAGGAGTGCCTCCAGCCTCATCCCCTGTCCCTCCCACTGTGACAGGACAGAAGCTGTATCTGCCTGTCTCCATGGCTGAATACGTGGGACAATATGGGGACAAGTGGCAGGTGGGAAAGGCAGTGGGAGCAGGGCGCGAAGCTCATGTTGCTTGTACTCCAGTACTGTATGAACACTTAATCATTTCACTGTCATTAGGATTTGGGTATATTTGTAAACACAGAATATACGTGGCTGCTTTAGTCCTGCTGACAAGCCAGGCAGATTAATTTGAGCAGGTACCACCTGAATACAGCTCTCCTGCTTCTGGTACCCGAGCTGGTCGAGGCGTCTCCGTATTGCGCTGCAGTCTGCCGTCGCTGCGGAGGCTGGCAGGGTGCTCTCTCCCTCGGGAGAGGTGGGCACTTACTCACTGGGTTTTGCTGCTTCTCACATGGATGCTCTGCTTCTGGCGTGTCAACAGTGAGTCATGAATTCCAGCTATTCGGTTCACTGCTTGGTAGATCATGCTGAAAAATTACAAAGAAAAAACTGTGACTGCTTGAGATGAGTAAAGGGATGAACCATGGATTTGGTTTTGCAAGGGATATTTTTCTCTGTTTCTCTCCTGCTATTTTGTTCTCTCCCTGCCACCCTAATATCTAGTCTTGCTTGATTTTGGGGCACGAACTCTAGGGTTCATCCTCACCTCATTCTGTCAGGGTGTTGGGGATTAAGGCTTTCTTCCTGTACTCCTTTATTCCAGCTCTTGCAGATCACAGCTGCCCTCTTCCAAAAACCATTCCTGAGAGGCTGATTTGAGTATCCTGCTCAGAGCAGTGTCATGGTGCTCCTCAGGAGTTTTCTCCTTCTCTCTCCAGCATCTCTCCCCACCCCATCTTCCTCTTGGGCAGTGTGAGTTTTCCAAGCCTTGCTGTGGCATTTCCTGACTTTCAAGGAGCTGCTTCTCTTACTCAAGCTTCTCCCAAGCATTTTGGCTTCCTGGCTTCAGAACTGTGTGTTGCTTTTGGTTGCTACTCCCTGTGCTCAGGAGCTGTTTGCAGGCATGGGCTCTAGGGCAGCCGTGGCATGGTCTGTGGTCTTTGAAAAAATGGAAGGAAACTTTCTTAAATCCTCATAGGCAGGAACGAATGCCCTGCCACGCCAAGCAGGCTGCTGCCTCGCAGTGCCTCACAGATTACCTTGGTAACTGCTGCCACATTTCTGAGCAGTATCTGGCATTGCAGGCAGCAGCTCCGCTGATTTCAAGGGTCTGCTTGCTTAGCAAGTACGAGTAAATATAATGGAGGAAGGCCCTATCTACTCATTTAATTTATGTTGTACTTACAAAACCACTAAATCTAGGTGAAAATTATACGGTATAAGTAACACAAACCAATAGCAAGTAAGACATTTTGAGTCTCCTCTGGGTAACTATGCAAGGTGGCTATGCTGCTGGTTTGAAAGGTATGGGACTATGGGCTTGTACTTAGACTAAAAAGAAGAAGAAATAGAGTAGGTGTGTTGGAAGAAAATGAGTGAGCCCTATAGGAAGTCACTGAATGTAATTGAGGATCTGGGTCAGGAGTCTTGATCCCACAATTTGCTAAGGGGTCAGCACATAGCAGCCTCTGTGCACCTGAATCCTGTAATTTTTCTGGCTTTCAAATGGAAAAACAAGATCTAGCTGGTAGAACGCTGGCTCTGCCTCAGTTAGTTTCTTAGGTTTATATTGGTAAGAATGTGCTAGTTATGAATTTGCTTTCTCTGTATTTTGATTTTTGGACCATCTGTAAGTGTTTGATTGATTCACTGTAGAAGGTGCAAGTGGTTTTTCGTGATTTTCCTCCACAGAGTTACTGCCCTATAAAATGTGAAAATCATATAATCATTCCAAATATGTTAATGTTCTAGAAGTGCTCTAAAATGAACATTTTTTAGAAGACATATTTATAATACAAGCAATGACTGATGGGCTTTAAGCACAAAGAGTTAAGAATGTGAAGAAAGTTTTAAAGATCTAAAAAATATATTTGAATGCTTCTGACTGCTAGAAATTAATGTTGTGTGGAAAGTTGATTGTATAAAGGGTTTTCTGAAGGCTTATAAATTGTCCTTAATATGTCAGGAAATGTCTGGAATTGTGGATCCGTATTCTTGCAGGCTCTTAGAACTTGTGATTGAAGTTGTAACCATGATTTAATGGGGTTATCTGGACGATTTCTCATGTTGCACGTGCTTGTGCAGTACGTCGCACACTAACTCACTGCTGCTCTGTGGCCTGGAGGCTGCTACGAAGCATCAGTGTCTCAAACTGGAGCATGGGCACCTGAAGCCACTGTGTAAAACAAATTATTTGTTCAGAGATCAGATTTCTTTTCCCTCAGATCTTACCTAGCTACCTAACCAGCCACATCTGAAGTATTTGATCAGGGAATATTTCAGCTATAAGACAGGTGTTAATTAATTAATACAGAGTACATAAATATTTACATAATTGCAATTTTTCACAACCCAGGTCTGTGAATTCAAGAGTAGCTTGGGGTTCTCCGGCATGACACACGCTCTGTAAATGTGAATAGACATTAAATAATAGTGAGAAATAATAATAATAGAAAATCTACCTATTTTTCATCCCAGAAGAGTGAAATAAAATGGCAAATGATTAACTGGTTTTCATGATGTCAGAAACTGGACAGAATCCAAAAACTCTTTTAGTGAATATTTATGAAATGGTATTTAAACCATTAACTATGCAGCTTATCTGAGATGTAGTTGTGCAATCTGTTTCTCTTACTTCATATTCTTTATCCAAAGGTGGGGGAGGAAAAGGCATGTTTTCAAGGTAGAATTTGTGCCAGATCTGACTTTGAGACTCAAATCGGTGTTGAAGATTAAAGAAAAAACCCTGAATAGGTCTGCGTGTTTCTTTTAATTGGTTACGTGAGGCTGAGTCCCATGAGTGATTTGAAAAGGGATGATTTAGGGATATGAGACATCTTCCTGGCTGTTAATACCCATTTTGTTTTATCTTATCTGTAATCAAAATAATCATCCTTTTAAGTTACCTATCATGGAAGCATTTGAGCTGAACCTTTTTTTGCAATCTGTTTTTTAGGAGAACCTCTTTTATTCCAAAAAGAAAACAAATCTTCCTTTTTGCCCTTTGTAGGCCAGCCACAGGTGTCTTCCTTTCTCCTGTAGCTCAGGTGGGAGAGACACAAATGAGTTTCACTTGCCCCGGATGGTTAACCAGTTTCTCTGGTACTGCTGGAACAGATTGATGAAAAGAAGTTTGTTTTTTTTCCCAAAGTATTTGTATGTTCTTCCTGCTTAAAATATCTATTTGCCTAGGAAAAAAAAAACCTTCAAAAGGCTGAATATTTGTTCCTTTCTACCATTCGTGTTAAAAAAGGCTGGTACTGAGCTGGTCTTAAAACGGTGCGAGTAATTCCTGCCATTTGTGAGTGGATAGTGTGTGCCGTTTCCTGCTCTCCTGCTCGGAAAGGAGTTGTTTTAGCGGGAGGAAGTGCACTCAGCCCTCCGAGGGGAGCTGAGGACAGCGCGGGGCGGCAGCGGGACCTCTGTGCCTGTCGCTGGCCGAGAGGGAATCGGCCTCGGAGGAGCTTGGCGTTTGCTTCAGACGGAATTAAGGGCGGCGTTGGTTGGATCCAGTCGCGAACTGGGGTGCGGGCTCCCGCGATGAGCTGTGCTGAGCTGCGAGTGGGCGATGCAGACGCCGAGCCGGGTCGCACCGTTTGATTTAGAAACTGGTAGCTATTAAAGAAAGCTTCAGTACGTCATCAGAGGCGTTATTTGGGAACGGCAAGAAAGGGTTGGCAATTCTTCGTGGCTCAATATTTGACTACCTGTTTCTCCAAATAGGTGTGAGTTCGTTACCCAAGTATTTTGATGCTTTTTGTTGAAATAGTGGAAGCTGCAAGTTTGATCTTTGTCTTTTGCCTTAACATCAGCTTGTACTACAGCCCTGACCCCATCTGCGGCAGGCTCTGATAGTGTCTTGGCCAAAAGGTACGGCCCTCTGGTTTATTTCTTTTCCAGTAAAAGACGCTTTATAAGGTTGTTTGGCAGCATAATCAAAGCTGAATGTTATTATAAAGAGGGATTTTTCAAAGAATTCCTACTGAAGAAGAAAACTCAAAAAATCCCCTCTATCCTTCAGCAACTATTTGGAGAGTTTACGTTGCTGCGCTAGCATATGTTCTTGCTCATGGTAATAGACCTTCTTGGATTTTCAAAATCTGGTTAATCTGTGCTATTATCTTTTTTTTTTTTTTTTTTTTTAATGCTAACATTATCCTTTGCATTTAGCCAACACATTCTCCCAATGAGATCTTTATAGTAAATTCCAAAGTCGATTAAGTCTTGTTGTGTTCACGTTGCAGACGGGAAAACTTCAGTGCAGAGAAATAACATGACTTTTGTGCAGGTACAGCATGGACAGCACGGTGAAGTTGGGCACGGCGGTGTTACAGTGCAGCAGCTAACGCTTTTTGAAATGCATCTGCTCTGCACTGCCTTCCCTGGAGTATTAGATGATGATGCAGATGCAGCCCCAGGTATTTGAAACTTCTGCTTGAAAATAGGATCCCTTTTCCTCCGATGGCATTAAACATGTCTGTGGTGGTTTGAACTCCCAAACTTCCCTGTTCAGCAGCGGGGGTGTTTCGTTACCTGCTTGCGCGATGCGCCGGCGTGTCGCTAGCCCCCCTTGGAGTCGACGTGCCGGCTTGCTGCATTCCTGTAATCGAATCGCTCGGTGTCTGAAGCGTTTTTGGCATGCAGCCCGCGGCGAGAGGGAAGACTGTCGCCTGCGCTCTCCGGAGTTACCTAGCGCTGCCTGCCGTCGCCGCGCCGTGCCGCGAGCGAGGCGCGCGCCCGGCCCCGGGGCCCCATCTGTTGCAGCCTCGGCTGCGGGAGCGGAGCCTGAAATGTGAAAATCCGCCAGCCTGTAGGGAAAAAGCTTCTCGTGCAATTCTTCAATGGACGTCTCCGGCCAGACTGCAGGATTTTTCAGAGCTGTAAGTCAGCGTGTATCTCGATCAGCTCTGGGTTTCTTCAGTTTGTTTTTTTTTTTATTATTTGTTTTTATTTTTTCAAGAGGCTCGTAAAGGGAGTAGGTTTTGCATTCATTAAGGTAGAGAAGCCTGAGTGCACTGCAGGACTCTGCTGAGAAGCGGGCATTTTTCAGGCTCTGTAAGAAATGCATGGTTCTTGGGTATTTTGTTTTTTCATCTTGTTTTGTCTCTTTTGTATGCATGGCTGGCACAGGCTTGTTGTCCTGTTTTTAGAGCATTTAATTACAATAGATATTCCAAGGCTGAACAAAACGTTCTTTTATCTAGTTAAAGAATGTAGCTGTGTTTTTTTTTTCCTTGCATAACTTTTCCTTGGTGTTTTGGAGAGAGAGATTATCTTTTTGGGGTGTTTATTTAATTTCAGCCTAAAACCATCTGGTCTCTGCATCCTGCAATGCCTGTTTTCTCATACTGATCATCTAAGAGAAGGCTGAACTGCTGTGCAACTAATTGCTGTGGCTAGTCTTTGCAAACCAAAAATCCCCTTTTGTTGGTCAGCTCATTGGGTGGAAGCCTTGTTTTGTTATTTGTCTTTCTTATTTTGATATTTGATGACAATTTGTCTGGATAAAGATGCATATTGCAGGCTTCATGTGCTTCTCTCTTATTTTTCTGCTACCAGGCTGAATGCTGAGCATACACCAGTTTGCACTGCAATTAATGGGCCTCTGAGATAACGAATGCCCAATGGGGATGATGCTGACCATTTCCTAGGGTTGAACCCGAAGCAGCAGCTTGAAAGGTGCCCCATTAGTGGGGTGGTGGGAGGAGGTTGGCGAACCGTAACTGGAATCTAGGCTGATGCAGGATAAAAGGTGTTTTGCCAGCTCCTGTTTGCTTTGCTTCTTGGTCACTGCTTTTGCCAGAGGCCACAATTTCTGCTGCAGGGCAGGTTGGGGGAGATTGAGGTTATCTGCCCTTGGGGAACACAGTCCGATAGCTAAACCCCCTGTCTGGGGCAAACAGTCCAAATCTGAGAGGGGCTGTAAAACAGAGGTTGAACTGACTTAGGGCAGTTGCTGAAACTGGGAGTTTGGAGGCCAAGAGCATCTGCAAGAAGAGGAAATGACTGGAAAGAGGATGAAACGAGTCGTGCTGACATTGGGCCAAAGCTTTGCTTTTCAAAATGCCAACTTGATCAAAAGGGAGGCAGTAGGAAACCCAGAAAAAAGGGATTCGGTTGCACTTCGGTTTTCTCCAGGGTTTACTGACAGTGGAATAAAAAAAAATGTTTATTTTGAAAAATGGTGGGGTTTTTTTTAGTATTTATTTGGAATTGTAGCAATATGTACTAGTATGCCTTACAGTCAGTCATTAAGAAGAAATTAGGCAAATAAAGAGCAATATTGGTGTAAAGCTTTAAAGGTAAACTGTGGAGCTGATGGAAATCACTTTGAACCTGAGTTTGCTTACGGCAGCAAACTGGTTTTCCAGCAGGAAGAGAAGATCCTGCTGTCATTTTAGCATATTTGACTAGCCAGATCAGTCCAGTGACTAGCTGATCAAGAAATATTTACTAGTTTAAAGTCAAGAAAATTAGTGGGAAAACTGTGAGAGCTTGCTAACATGTATGTATATACCCAATATATGATTATATGGGTTTACCATGTATATTTTCCTATATGAGAGCTTGTTCTATATTTGCGTAGAAGTAAAGATTCCCCTGTGGGAAGATGAGATCTAGCAGCTGTGTATTCTTGGAGGAAATAGTCACCAGTGACAATCTGCTCGTGTTTCTCACTGTAGATACTAATATTTTGTTTACAGAAGTGATACGCAGTTTGATAAACTTACTCTCTTCTTCTAATGTAAGAGATACTTTTCTAGCAAGTATTTAAATACTTGTAATATCTGGCTATGTGCGGTTTTAAGTCCTGTTTCCATCCTATTGGAGCTCAAAACAAACATGAATAACATTGGATTTAAATGCAGACTAAAAGCTGTAGAGCTTTTAGATAGATATTGATGGAAATTATTGTTTTTGATGAGAAAAAGTAGCCAATATATTTTAAAGGGACATATTACTTGCACAAGCTTAATTTTTGATAGTGAGCAAAAATCAGTGTTTTTCTGTGAAAACAAAAATAGAAAGGCAAAGAAGAATAAAAAATACTCCTCTGACTCAAGGCTTCCTGCTCGTGGGCTTAATTTGCCTTGAGAAATACTGGTTTGCTTCTCTCGCTTAGGTTTGCTTCTCTCGCTTAGGTTTGCTTCCCTCGCTTAGGTTTGCTTTCTGCTTGGGTGGCCGTTTCTCTTCCGTGAGGCTCCCGGCGAGGCTCCTTGGCGCTGCGGGTGTCCGAGCCCGGCGCAAGGCGCGTTTCGGGCGCCCTGCCAAGGGTTGGGGTCGCCCGGCCCGGGGCTCGGAGCAGCCCCCCGTTAGGAAATGGCCTCTCGTGTGTCGGGCGCGGGCTCTCTCCATCTGTCACCGTGGCTAAAGTGCCCTGCTCCCTTGGAAATGTTTCCCACGTGCTCCGAGCAAGATAAAAGTCCTTTCAACACGTTTTAATGTACAAACTGCCGGCCAAATCAAATACAGATTTGCCCGTTTCCGCTGACATGTACCTGCCGGATTTCTGAACCAGTGCACCGGGCACAAGCGATTTTTAGCAATGTGTGTATGAAGGTGTCCAGCCTCAGTTTTAAATTGGATTTACCTGAATATAAATTTGTTTGCTTGTCTTTTCTTGATGGCATGTTCACATAGGTCCGCTGTAATCAC
Source organism: Rhea pennata (assembly GCF_028389875.1). NCBI lineage: Eukaryota > Metazoa > Chordata > Aves > Rheiformes > Rheidae > Rhea > Rhea pennata. Next base: position 7,791,490 of record NC_084664.1, on the reverse strand, counting down.
TGAAGCTTAAAACGGCGCATAGTGAGATGGTTGAAATTACCCTGGTGTTAAAGGAGGCAGAAGTAAATGTAGCTGTTTGTAATTCTTTCTTCTTCAACTAAACTAAGCAAAATTTCTAGGGGAAAGAAACCCCCCAGCATATACCAATATGGGAGCCCTATAGCCCTTGAAGGAAGCCTGCAGTTCATTTGGAGAAATATCTGCTTTAAGACTTTGGTGTTGCGTGTACAGTACTCGGGAAGAAGTTAGCGTGTGTTATTTCCGTCCTTCCCTTTCCACGCGAGACTTATTTCCAAGCTGGACCCACGGCGAAAATGTATTTTCTACCTCAAGTGGGCGTGAGGGATCCCGGCGTTGCGCTCATCTCGCTGCTCGCAAGACTTTCCTGCCGGGTAAGTATTCCACCCGTCTTTGTCGCCGCGATGGTCGTCGTCCCACCTGGGTACGGGGCCACCTTCGCCTTGAAACGGGTGAGTTTGGAGCCCGCTCCCGGTTGCTGCGTGGACGTGCCCGCAAGAGACCGTCCCGTCTCTGAGCAGCTTGCTGTCTAGATGGGAGAGACAGGGGAAAGAAGTGATTTTTAGTCCCGTTTTACAGGCAGCGGAGGGGGAGGAGCAGAGGGCAGGCTTCGTTCGTCCCCTCTTGGATCGTCCGACGCTCAAGCAGACAGTCTGGCCTCTCCCTGGCGTCCCCGAACGGAGGAAACCGGAGCGAGCTGCCCCGAGGAGGCGCCTCCTTCTCTCCGCCGCCTGTCGCAGGAGCCTGGGCAAAAAGTGTGGGATGCATGCCGAGCATTTCAGATGGCTAAAATTAGGTGGCAGATATCCTGTCCTCGATGCCTTCCCAGAGGTCGAGCGGAAAGCCAGCACAGGCAGCCAAAGTCCCACCTCCGAAGTCCAACTGTCAACTTATTCTGCACTGGCTTTGCAGTTCCTAAAGCACTTTGGATTCCCACAGGACAAAAGATGTAACTTATTAGTTTTGCATGGCAGCACTAACTGGAAAGAATAATAAAGGTACCGATTTTCTTCTCTGCAGCTCTCAGCATCTCTCAACTCAAAGCCTAGGGTGGGAGCCCAAGGACGTAGAAGCTGAACTGAAGGCAGAGCCCTGTAGCATGCCTGGGACCATTTTTTTTTCTAGATTATCCCTGAGAATTTGATCTTTCCTCTGTCCTTGAGGGTTTTTTTACATTGTCAGCTTCAGCAAAATCTACATTTAAATGGAAACATCCATTTAGGGAGGAATTTATAGTGGTAAGGATCTTTTCTTTAGGGAGAAGAAAAAAAATTACCTAGTTTAGCGTATGAACTAAAAAGAGGCAGTATATTTTGTGTGTGGTGTTAAAACTCTAAGCAAAGCAATAGCAAAGCATCTGTAAACTTTGTGGGCATGAAATTGTTTTCTGTAGCTGCGGAGTGACATAGCAGAAAGGCATGTAGTGGCGAATCGTCCTCACCATGTGCTTCGTGTGCCGTCTCCTTTGAACTCCCATCCGGCTCTTCAGCACGCCGAGCGCAGCGCCGTCCTGTTCTTCTTTTCCTTACCTCATTTTTCCTTTGCTTCTAAATGTTTTCTTTTCTTTTCTTTTTTTTTTTTCAGTTGAGGGACTACTTGATCAGAGCAGGTTCCTCACTTCTCTAGCTTTCCAGCTATGAGCTTCCTTCTAGTTGCTAAGGTTATTCGTGGTTATTAACCGAGAAGAACGTAAAGAGGAGGGAACAAGCAGCGGTCTTCTGAAATGCAGTGCTCCGCAAGAATAGCTCCAGTTCACGTCGTTACGGCAGAGAGTTTCTGGTGTGAATTTCACAGTTTTTAGTCATGCATATGCAAGGCAGAACCCTACAAGTCTTTCGCAATTAAAGCCAGCAGTTAAAGGTTTTTAATTCTGATTTTGTTCTGTTTTGCTGTTCCCTGAAGAAGTGATTTTTTCTAAATGATTTTCTGAAATCCCCTCTGTGGTCCCCTACAGAGCTGAGGGAAAATATCAAAATGCAAAATATAGTGACTTTTTGGTAGCTGTGTAGAGATGATTTAGAAAGACTCATGATGATCCTTCCTTTGAATCCCCTTCAGATTGCCCCCATGCTGTAGCATCTCAAGTATTTTCATTATGTTATGGCAAAGTCATCATTTGTTTCCTATGGTTCTGCTATTTCACTGTGGCCAAAGTTATGTTTTATAGAAAACATGTGCCTTTCTTGCCTTTCTCTGCAAACACTGAGAGATACTTTATCTCATTTATGTAAAACAAATGTAAGTACTGGAAAGGAATTATTTTGGCATTGAATACATGTGTGCTACCTATAGTAGTGTGTCTTTTGGTTGTTTCTCAATGCTCTCATCATTCTGACTGACCATGTTTTCCAGGTCTGAGGTATGTTATCTTCTGCTTTTGCCTTGGCTCTCTTAACTTTACCTGTTTCTTGGATGAAATCTTTCACCAGAGAAAGGTGCCTTAGGTTGAGCACTTCAGAACAGGCTTAATAATGAGTTTGTAGCCAACAGAGTCCACGGAGCATTCATCGTTACTCCCCAGTTTGTAGGCAGCTTCATCCTTGCAAATCATGCAAGCATGAAAAAGGCAACTGAGTTCTCCCATAAGTTGGATGTGTGTGAGAGGCAGCCTCGGAGACATTGTGCATGGATTACAGTATTGGAGAGAATACTGAGAATTTTGTTGTTTTCTTCTCTGGCTTGCCTGTTCTGCTGTTCTCTCTCTCTCTCTCTCTTTTTTTTTAATGACATTTTGTTATTTACGCTTTAGCTTGGTTGTCCATCTGCCGTTGTAATACACATGCTGTCAGTCACAGCACTGTGTGGTTCTTAGTGTGAAGAAGCTGACAAACCAAGGCTGTCGTGTGCATGGGGATCTTACTCATGCTTTGCTAGAGATGCCCTAGCGATGCTCTGTGATTTACTGATTGGCTTTAGGGATAGAGCAGTATTCTTCATCACAATATTTCCATATAGCCCTGAGCTCTCTGAATATTACAGATCTCATGGGATTCCAAGGAGAACTGATTGTATCCCACACCAGATCTGAGGGCTCTCTCCAGGCTATGCCCACCTCCTTTTCAAAGGCTGTATCACTGAACCCACATAGTGGTGCTTCCTGGCAGGAAATCAACAGTCTTGGAAGAAAAAAACAGTTTTTCCATGAAGAGTGTAGGAATGTGTTCTAGTGATGTAACTCTGAAGTTAAGAGAAAAACAAAGAGCAAATCCACAATCTCAAGGCAGATTTTGTTGATGAACCTCATAAGCTTTCATAAGGAAAGATAGATTTTTGGTGTAGACTGCTGGAGCTTAATACCTGTCAGAATCAGTCAGGAGGTTTAGAAATGACGAAGGCTATACTGGGGGCTGGCAGCATCCCATGATCAACGTAACTCAGGAAAAATAGTTTGGAGTCTTTTTTTTTTTTTTTTTTTTTTTTTTTAAGGAAATTATCAAGGAATGAATAGTTTTATGACTCTTTCTCTTCCCCTTCGCTTAAGAAATTCTCAGCAGCTCTTTGATGCAAAGTGGTAGCAACCTAAGCCATGCAACCTGGGAGAAAGGGGGAGAGATGGCCTAAGCAGCTATTTAGTTCTTTGTCCGTTTGTGGCATGTAGGATGGTTTTCCCATGCAGACTCCCGTGCAACAGGATCTGAGCTGAGACTGCCAAGTTTTTGATACAAGACATTGTCCCCAGATGGATGATGATTTTCACAGACCAAGATCTAGGTTGGATTTCAGCCAGCCATAATTTCCTAACTTTTCAAATTGTATCTCTACGTTTCTTCCAGACAGATCATTTGCTTTAGGTGCTTTACTTCTGTTATTTCAAGTCTGATGCTGTAGCCACCTTGACATTGAAGTGTGCACAACTGTTCCTGCATGGTCACCCAGGTGACAGAGCTGCCTCTGGGCATCCTCCTGCAGTGGACGAGCCTCTATGTCTCATTTCTATGATCTCAAGCCCTCCATGCCAACTTGATCTTTTTTTTAACTGAATAGCCTTAAAAGTAATAGAAATCAAATTGAAAGAGCGTTGTGAAGTACAAAGCTGGCTTGCCCAAATCTAACCAGCTTTGTGCATCTGTTCCTGCCCACTCCCATTGAGTCATACTGAGACTTAGTCACCAGCATCCTAAAGTCTCGCAGTACGACTTACATCTCTCTCCAAAACACATGCTGCAGTCTAGATGGTATGGGGGAGGGAGAGAAGCCAAGCAATGAGCAACCTTCCCCTAAAGGAATAAAACAATGTAGCAAGTCTTATGCTATATTAGGCTTAGTATATGAAAACAAGGAAAATAAAAGGATAACAATTTCTGTATAAGTCAGGTATGAATCTTTCTTTGTGCAATAGTTGAAGGATTTGATATAAATCCCACAGGGCTTCTACATATTGTTCTCAAAAATGAAAATTCAGTCAAAGCTACCAAGATATTCCCTCTCTTCCTTAGATATCAGACTTTGTTTCAGATTCTGCTCATGGGCTATTAGCGTAGGTAGCGTAATTGCTATTCAGAGTTTTACATAGGCGCCTGCGATAGATACAAATCCAAGGTTGATCTGACAAAATCTGCTGGTGCTTAGGTTAAGCTTAAAGAAACAGTTCACAACTAATGTTAAACAGAAAGCCTGACTCTTAGCTTGGAAGGATATTTGAAGTAGTCACAGTTCAGTAATGACAGCAGAAGGACAGCCCCCAAGAGCCCTTTGGGGTCTGATGCTGAGGAATGCAGTCTGCAGCAAGATCAGGGCTTTTGTCAGCACTCTTAGCTTAATCTGTCAGTATCTTATTTTTCTTGTCTGATTAAAGGAGCTGTCTTGGTAAAGTGTTACCTCCTGCTTTAGTTATGTTGTACTAAGAGAGACTGTAATGTCTGGCAGGCATTTCACATCCTTAAATTTGTTGCAATCTTAGCATTTATAAAGAAGACAAGGAAATAGGAAAACAATGTCTCTCTGGTGACACCATCAGCAGTCAGGACTGCATGATGCTACTTACATTAAGACTGTTCGAAACTGCTTATAGCAAAGGCCACCAGCCTTGAGTCATGGACCGACCAGCATAGATGTAAGTCTTCACACAACCAGGGATGTACTCTTGCATGGCTGTGTCCTGCATTTGAAGGAACAGTTGTGATGGATGACAGTGGGGAGCTGCTCATGGAAGTCTTTTAATACCCATCCCTGAAATGCATGATGCTAGTGGTATATCTGGAAGGGACGTACTCATTCAAATTATTTGTGCTTAAATGAGTGGAAAATGTTTTCCAGTTCACCTGCTTTGGTGAGGTGGGAGTTGCTGCTGCAAGGTAACAACACTTGAGGCCGTTTCTTCACCAACAGCATATAGTCAGCTGAGCAAGGAAGCACTCAGATGAAATTAGTGAAATGTCTGGCTATAACAACTGGAAATACTCACCACACAGCAACAATACTCATCCTCAGAGACTGGCTATTCTTTGAGAAGTAGTATGTTTGCTTCTGAAAATCTGAATAGTATTTAATTGTCTATGCTTTAAAAGATAATGTGAAAAATATTTTGGTCAGATTTCATCTTTAAAAAATGTCAAATATTTGTATCTATACAACCTTTAGCATAGGGCAGTTAAAAGAATGTGAGTTACTTATGCTCTTAGAAGTCACATATATGTATTGTATTCTCTTGAATGGAAATAGTATAGATGTCCACCAAAAAAACATCAAACCTCTACAATGTCAGACACAAGTCTACATGTGGGGATCCTGTGGCTTCAACTGTAGAGCTTTAGGCCTTTTTGCATAGCTGTAAGTTTATTTTAAGGTCTCCATCCTTTCTAAGTACCATGGCTGTATGCAAAGAAAAAGTAGTTGAATATGAGTTCTTGCATTTGCAGATCAGTATTGGCTTTTTCTTAAGGTTTCTTGGAAGGTCTAATCCAGCACATCAAGTATAAGAGGAAGGCCCTTCTCTGCCTTGCCGTTGCTCTGGCCTCAAAGTAGTTAATTCTGCAAGTCAGGAGGATGGGATCCTTGAGGCCCAGAAAAGGTCTTTCCCCAACCCTGCACACCTTTAGAAATAGGTCTTTGACCTGTCAATCTCACCAGGCCCTAGAGTGCCTTGCTGGCTCCTTGGCTTCAGCAGTTACAGGAAAACTTTATCAGCCTGGTTGCCAAAGCAGCCTTGGAACAAAACAATAATGAAAAGAGATCCCTTTAGTTCTTAATATTTTGTTTACTGGATTCAAGGCTTCAGTGGCCTGTTATTTAAGCTTGCAGCTTCTGCAACAGAATTGCTGGAAACCCTCTTTTGACACTAAGGTCCCCAACTGCAGCAGCAGCCAGACCAGCGTGTCTGGGCAGGCCTTTCTGGCAGGAACCCTCACCGGCAAGGAAAGAAGCCGTGAAACCAGCTGGAAAAGGTGAAAAATGGCTTGGCCAAGCCGATCTTGTTCCTGTTGCCATTTGCTATGCTATGCTAGCTGGTGCAGTTACTGTCTGTATCCTAAAATACAGTTTTCCTTCCTACTCTCCAAAACAGTTCTATGAAAGGGATGTTTGTGCAACTTTGTTTTCCAAGAAATCAAAGAGCAAAAATATATTTTTCTTTCTTTTAAGTAATTGTAAGCATTTTGGTATCAGAGCCCTGAAAGGAATAAGGGAGGAGTCAAGAAAGAGTGAGAGCACTACATATTAATTTTTGTGGGAGCAAGGACCTCTCCTTTAAGTATGTGGGTAACCCACGGAAGAATCACCTTGGAATTGGTCTCATCTTTGGAGACAAAATATTCTGAGGCTATTTTCAGGAGTAGTGTGAAGAATCAGTAACCTTCCAAGTGTATGGTTGTCCCCCAGAGGAAAGAAGAGGAAGAGAAGGTGAGTAAGTGCACTGGCAGACAGAGTTATTCTGATTTATCCCCTGGAAAAATTAAAGCAACAGTCAAGCCTAACCAAAAAAAAGAAAAAAAAGAAAAAAGAATATATATATATATATGTTTAGTTGCTTTTTTGTATCTCTCTACTGTGTCTGTGTTGCTGTTGGGGCCATGCATAAAATTCTGTGAGTGACTCTTGTCTCTTGTGGTAGCAACAGCAAATGTCATGGAAAATCAGCTGTTTAGTAGCTGTTGTGGGAGGTTGCCCTCGCCGGTTGGAAACTGGTTGATAGCAGGAGCACAGGGCTATAGCTCTGCTCTGCCACAGCTCTGCCAGTCCTCTGGAAAATGCAGGTATGGCTTTGATATCCTGGCAGCTGTCTTCCTCAGTGAATATAGCATAAGCTACTGTGACAACTTCTTGTAAGTAAAAGTCAGTTGAGTGCAAAATAAATGTGAAGTGGCCTTATGGCTGTAAAGTATAAACTATACAAGAGGTCCTTTTTTTTTTGAATTGAGGATGACAGAAGTGATACCTGGCCGTTGGAGTGACGTGAAAGACTGACTGAGATTGCCATCGTCATAAAAATGTGAGGGAAAATTTGAGCATTGCATCACAAATCTGATTTGGCATTAGAGTTGAGCTTAAAAAAAAAAAAAAAAAAAAAAAAAAAAAAAAAAACAGACTTGTTTTTTGTCTCCGATCTTGGAGATTCCCTTCTGCTTTCAACCATAACCAAACGAGACATCAGAAACTCTCTGAAGAAGAAAAAACATTAAATTTGAAATATCGCAAAAGGCATTTTTCAGAATTGAGAGTCTAAATTTCACTTCTGTGGCAGAGCTCCCTCCCCACCCTCAGCAAAAAAGTTTTCTCCAACATGCTTCAGTTCAGTTGACAAGTATCTTTCACACAGTAGGTCTGCTTCGGAAGTACCACGTTGCAGGTGTGGTGGTTTCTCTTCTACTCGACCTGCCTCTTAGAATATTTTCCAGCAGGCTAATTGCCGTTATGTTTTCCGCTGTTTGGAGGATTTCCTCTTGGAGTGAGGGAAGAGGAACAGGAATGTAACAAAAAAGGCTAACAAAACCTTGAAAAATAAACTTTTGCATAGTCTTAATTCCAAATCAGTACCAGTTGGAGCTGAAATCTCTGCCAGCCTTTCTTAGTTATCGGGACTACCGTAGTCTGTGGTCTCTACAAAAGTTTTCTGTCAGAGGGTGTAATGCTAAATCCGACGGATACAGGGAGGCATGGCGTTTATTCTTCCGTTAGGGCTTTGCAGGCTCCTTGTGCCAACACGTTACTGTGCACCTTTGGCAGAAGTTTTTAAAATGTCTCTCCAGAAACACGTGATTTTCTAGGGCACTTATTCCAAGGACAGTAAAGCAGAAGTGGAAGGTGTTAGTGGATAATACCCATGCTAGGCCCAGGAGTGAGAAAGCTCAGTCCAAGAATGGCTTCTCCCTAAGTTAATGGCAGAACAAACCTTCGATGTTTATCAGCTGGCATAAGATCAGAGCAGCCAGATATGTGGCAGGAGCTAGGGCTGCAGCACCGGCCAGTCAAGATGTACTGCCGATGACTTGCAACACTTTTGGAACAGTTCTTATCATTTCTTTTTTTAAGAGATCCTATTTTTTATAGGAAAAAAGAGATACATTAAGCATGTGCTCAGCATCTAGTCATGCATGCTTCTGGATGAAGAGGAACGGGAAGAAGAAACAAGTATCTATTTTGTATTCTGCAGAGCTATGCGTAAAGAGGAAATAAGTATCTGACATTTTCTTGCTTAACAAACTGGTTAGAATCGAGAGAGCAGTGCGTGCAGCCTGACCCTTGAAATACGCATTTTTTCCTTCTGTAAATGGTTATCTTTGCATGTATAATGCTATGAAGGAATGAAAGGTGGAAAAAATGTTAGGCAGGAGCCTCAGCTTGGGACTTTTTCGCAGAACTGAAACTATAATTATCTGCCTGTTTAAAATGTTCTCCAGCACAATATTAAGAAAGGTCTCATGCAAAGAGGTTCTGATATAGCCCAGTTATTTCTGTTTATAACTAGAGGCCTACTGTTCTGCATTTGATGATGATAGACAAAATAAGTATACCTCCATGATATTTGAGAGGTCCAAAGTAGAAGAGAATTATTGGGTAGGTTTCATGATACTTTTAATCATTAGGATACAATATTTGTATATTTTTAAGCTTGGGATTGTAAGTAGCAACTGAAATTTAGGTCCTAGGAAAAGAGTTATATCTACCCCTTCCTGTTTTTGAAAATTTCTGCTCAAAAGAGAAGTTATGGTTCCTTTCCCAGATGTTCCAGATTTCCTGAATCGCTTGCTCAAGCCTGACCGCTAGATATAAGTACCTGCTTAAACTCAGTTTTTTCAGTTTAGCCTCCAGCCTTCCTGAACAGCATGTGAATTACAAAAAGTAGTATTATAGGAACGTTAATATGTGCAGCTCAGAAGAGTTATTTCTTTAATTTTTTCCCCTGGAAAAGCACATAGCACACATAAGAGTTCATATTCTTTACTATCAAAGATGGGTAAAGGAAAATGATGGTAAATCCTTTGGCTAAATTAAAGTAAACAGGAGGGGATGTGTTTTTGTGTAACTTTCCATTAGGTTCCTAAAATTCTTCACAGAGATTCATCATTTAAGTCTTGTAGTAATCTGTATGTAATAATATAGTAATTCAGTTATTAACAGTGTTTATAAATGCTGTTTATAGCCAGATAGCTTTATATGGAGTATTTAAGTCATTTTTGGTCTTCATCAATTGCAAGAACAAGCCAATTATTACAGAAGCTTTTATTTAAGACCCTGTGGTGTCTGGTTCAGCCTCGGTCAAATCTGATAATGGTGAAACTTTAAGCCAAACAGAATGACTCTGCTTTTGGTTTTGAGATACTTGTTTACATTTGCATTTGCAAATGATTGCAATATGAAACATATGTCGGAAGGTGCTGATGAGGGTGGTGTTACGTAGTTCCGCTGGTGCTCGGTAGTTTGGTCCTTTGTAGATAGTTCCCATTGAACTTTCGTAGATGGAGCTTGAGGCATAATAATTTGTGATGAATACTTGGGTTTGTGGCCTAACGACTTGGGACCAGTGTGGCCAAAGGGAGCTGCTGCTTTGCTTTTCTTTTAACTTGGCATGAATTACTCCCATGTGCTTCAGTTCCAGTAATTCAATATTTTGTTCCTTATTTTTGTTGTTCATTATGTAACCAGAATATTTTCAAACACTTGTAAGGATTTTGCCTGGGTTGTACACATTTTTAAGCACAGTTTGGATTTAGTATGATTACACAATGTGATGTGATTAGACTTGTGGCTGTTCTGAATTCTGAAGGCCTTTGGCAAGCAAGCCATGCAGCCTTCTCAGCCAGTGGTAATTTTTAATTAAACTCTATTTAATCTCAAATTAAGCTTATGTGAAATTGCTATTTATTTATGTTTTAAGCAATTTTAAATGAGATGCAGGTGTGGTGTTAGCAAAGGACTGAATCATTGCATTTAAAGGGTGATGCCTTGCATCAGAGAGATTCTGTGTTAAGGACAAGGTTTGGTATTCAAGCCTCAGTTTTTCCCTTGCAGATCTTTGGCACCGAACATCAGGTGCTATCGGTCATATTGGTCATCACTCAGTATCTGCTTTCTTGATCGAACTGCTGCTTAACTTGACACTTGCAAAGAAAATATCATTATGCCTCTCTAAAAGTCCCAGGGTTGGAACACAAAATAGCATAAACAGAGCAGACAGCAGGAGGTGGAATATAATTGCAGTTTGTTTTTGCTAAAGACGAGCATGTGTCCTTGTCTTACGGCCTGATTTTCTTTGGTCTCATAGAATTGTGTGAGCCTCTCTGAGCTGTGAAAATGGGTTGGTTATTTCCTCTCTGCCTGCTCTGTCTTTTTCCTCTTTGCTGTGTATGTTACGTATTTTCACAACATTGACATGTTCTCATTCAGGTTTTGTTTATTGCCATAAATACTCTTTAAAATGAAATTATAGTCTCCACTAAAGGCAAGATATGCCATTTGCTGAGCAAGTGGCTCTATTTACATGGTAACTTCTTCTGAATTTTTTCTATGGGATTTTGATACCTCTCTTTGAGAGTTCTACCACAGGACTTTCAACTCTGGCTGTCCAGATGCCTTTTGCAAGGTGATGCAGTGCAAGCACTGCTAGGGGCTCCCTAATCACTTATTACATTGATTTCACAGGCAAGGGGAATCATCAGAGCCCAAATTGTTACTCACTAGTAAATGGATATGGATAAACCAGTGAGCATTTCAGAAATAAAACAGTGGACTTGAATCATGGGGTTATCTGGTGGAAGGAAGAAGACATTAATACAAGGCATCACTTTTTCCTCTGTCTCCTGACAGGATCTCAGCTCGTTTGCCATGCCATTCTTGGATGGTGATGTGGAGAGCACAGACAAAAATGCTTCTCGCAAGGTAAGATATTTCCAAAGCTTTTTCCTCACTGTAGTGGCTGAGTCCCTGCTTGATGCACACAATTATTAAAAAAGCCTGGAGTTTTAATCTGACCTGCTTTACCCATAGCCTCTTGGGAGAGGCACACCTGGGCAAAGGCAGTGACTTGTGCAGAAGACCTTACCATGACTGTGCTTATGCAGGGAATCCTTTAAAGGATGGCGATGTCTGTGGCGGTATTGCTTTAAATACTGCAGATGTTCTGTGTAACACTGTTGTAATTCAATGAAGTGACATTGCATAACTGTATTCTTAAGAATATAGTAAGCTACCAAGATCTGTGGTGTTGCTGCAGTAACACAGTGCCGAAATAGGAGTCTGTGGCTGCTGGCCGGTTTTCCTTGAATTGCCTTCTACAGGCTGCACTCTGACTGGCCGGGGTTTGCTTAACTGTTCGTTGTCCTTGATCTATCCATCCTTGCCTCTGGCAAAACAAACCGTGTTCATTTGCTGAAGCCAGAGCGGTAAATAAGGTGGGAAAGTGTCCCTCCACGATGTGGGATTAACTCAAGGTTATCCTGCTGGAGGCATTGCTATGCTTTGTTTTTCTAACAGGCTGCTATTAAATTAAACCAATACATTCACAGAGTTGCCATGCTTTGAAATAATGAGGTAAGCATATTCAACGGATAACCTTAGAAATTATTAGACAGCGCCCACACATTTTCAGAGCAACAAGAACTGTAGCTGGGATCTTTCATGTTCAAGTCCTGGGCTCATAATTTTCACGGAGCTTTGAAATACAAGTTGGTCTGCCAAATGTAAGCCTCCTACCAACCAAGCTACAGGCTTAGGGAGTGACTACTCAGAAAGCTGATCTGTAGCTACACAGCAGATCAGTTTGACTTGTGACAATACTTACAAGGGTATGGACATCTGTTAAGATTAAACCTGCTACAGGCCATTTGTCACAGTGTCAGCAGTTGTAGTTCAAGGCAGGTGAAGCAATAAATACCTTCCTGGTGAAGCTAATCTGCATCTAGAACACTAATAATTTAGCTCTCTTGGCAGCACAAGTTTCTATTCCTTTGCACCTCACAGCAAAGGACAATTGTTTAAAAATCTTCTGCAATCCATCAGTAGTTGAATATGTTTATAACATTGGCCTTGTTCTTTTCTGCATTGGACCTTTTAAGACTGTGACGTAGGAGTTCGTGATGGACACAAAGGAAATCATGTAGATGTCGGGGAAGCTGAAACAAAGTGTTACCAAAAGACACTTGTTTGATGGGTTTGGATAAAGTGAGCAATACGATGTTTTTGGAAAGTGTTGTCATGCTGGAAAAGGACAAGTGTTTCTAGGTAAAAATTGATTTCTTCATTTATCACTTCCGTTTCCCAAAGAATAGTGACAAGCTACACGAGTTGCAGTCCTCAAAAAATATACCAAAGCTAACCTTGTTCATGGGCACTACTGTATGATGTCTCCTAAAAGTCTGCCTTTAGCATTTATGATGCCTCTGTGTTTTCTCTTAGTAGTCGTGTGGTTCTCTTCTGATGAGTGGTTGTCTTGGCGAGAGCTAAAGCAGCATCTCAATAGTCACCTGTTTTTGCAGTTTCAGTGAATGATATTTTTCTCCCTAAACTTGACTCAAGTTCTCCTAACAGAAGTGGTGTTCACTTCAGAATAGCCAGAGAGGGGCTTGACATCTGAAATTGCTTTTTAAACTTTTTTCGTTGAGCGTGTAAGATCCAGAGTTTCTAATATTGTACTTAGAGCTCTGTTCAGCACATACAACAGAACGGTAAGAAACCAATTGACTCAGCCAAACCAAACTTCTGATAAGATCATCCGCTAAAGTCCATTTCCATCCATCTCATCCTAAGTATCACTTTTTTCCTCGATGCATGGGATGGGATCTTTGCTGTTAGTGAATGCTGACCCACATCAGACTGCAGTATTTTATGTCATTCTGAGTAAAAGTATGGCCATCTCTGCTGAGGCTACAGAAAAAAGTGCCTGAGTTACTGTTCACTTTCTAGTTAAATGATTTTGCTTTGTTCAAGTTTGAAATCACAGTCTAATGTGTAACTTCTGTGTACTAAAAATATTAAAATTAGTATTAAAATACTAATACTAAATTATTTCTTTAGTAGCGTGATTTTTCTGTTAACTCCTCATATTGGAGAGCAGCAATTGATCAGGGATCTCTCTTTGCACTTAACTTCTCTATTGCCTGGGCTGTAGATCAAGCTAGAGGAGAGCAGTTCACAACCTTTCTTTCTGACCTACCGTTAATTTAATTTGGCTGGTCTTTGTGACAGGCTTTTAGAAACTATATTAACATTTTTCTCAAAGATTCTCGTCACTCGACCACAAAAGTGTCTCACATTATCTGATGACAACAAACCTCATTACACAGCTAGGGAACTGAAGTGCAGAAAATTCTTTGCTCAGGTTCAGGTAGGATTTTTTTGCCAGCTTGGTGATGTGCCATGCATTTCCTGAGGCCGAGTGCCTTAATCACTTATCTCTAATGTAGTTTTTAATATGAGCAGTAAGTGATGTATTCTTCCTTTATGACCTGATGACAGGAAGGGAATAGGGAGCTTCAGTTTTCCTCTTTCTCTCTTCAAAGTGGAGATTATAATCTGCTGCTCTGAAGACTCTTGTGTAGAAGGTTTTGGCATGATGTGATGCATATAGGTAGCTCTTGCAGCTCTTGTTCCTGTGGTAGACACTCTGAGCCTTCCTGTATCCTGACCGCGTACATTAATCCTTCTGCTGGTGGCTTCCTCCAAAACAATTGGTATTGTTGACTGGCCAGTGCTCCTGGCTGGGACTGTCCTGAGATGACTTGAATCCTTCTTAGAAGGACTTTAGAGGATAACTTAATACAGCAGTATAGAAGGGATAACCAGGAGCTGAGAAGCAATTAGATATACTGGAACTCTTCAGTCTGGGAAAAAGACAGTGGAAGAGGGGCCTTGCAGTGGCCTGGGAAATCGTGAACGGTAAGGAAGAAGAAAACAGAAAGCAAGTCTGGTTTGACAGAATAGCGGTCAGTGATGAGTGCCCCTCTGTACCAAAAATGGCATTATCCGTTTTAGAGGTATTGACACCTTGAATCCTTCATCTCAAATGTGGATTACTGGATGAGATGTAGAAATTATAGGAAACCGCTAGTCATTGCTTTTGGTTGAAAGCCAGGGATTGTGAATGATTTAGAGAAGAAAATGACATGAAAAGAAAACTGTCCACAGGACAACAACTTGCAAAGCATGTATAGAGGAGGGGATAGGAAGAAGAAAAGAAATCTGAGCAAGTATATCGATCTATTGCTTTATGGAAATAATAGAATTGTCATAAAATATGAAATAAAGTTTAGAAAAGAAGTGTTCATTAGCAGTTCTTTTCTCTGCATGGAGAAAAAGAAGGTGAGATGTTTATCTTGGATGACAATGGTGACTGTCCTACTAATTATTTAAGCGTATTCGAAACAGAAGGTGCTAAAGGTAGAAATTTTAAAATTAGATCCAAATAACTCAGAAAAAAACAGTATTGAAATAACTGTCAGGGCTTTCTCTGACACACTGGTGCTAATTATGAATGACTCTTGGAGCAGAAGTGAAGTTCCAAAAGACTGTAAAAAAGCTGCCATGAATATTGTGTTAATATTCAAAATGTTTGCATTTAGGATAATTTACAGGTTTTTCAGTCTAACAGTAGTCCTGGTTAAAACAATGAAATGTCTAATGTTGGATAATTAATGATGCTGTTACAATAGACTCAATTTCATTGAAGTGAAGTAAGCGCAAATGGTGCTTACTGAACAAATTTGAGTTTTTAAATGCAATTATATATTTGGATGAAAAAGGTAATAGAATTGGCATGACATATGTATAAAATCAGTACTACAGTATGCTTTGATTTGAGAAGCTAGAATGATACTAAATAAACATGGAGTCTGTTAAGTGAATAAAAACTGAGCTGATCAAGTAAATTGAGGCTGCGGACTGGAAATTTTGTAGGCAGACAAACATTCTGTTGCTATACTATATAACACTTCATCAGTGATCTGAAAGAAATATAGACTCATCACTGATAACATTTATAGTTTGTACAAAAATGAGAGTGGAAGACAGTGGTAAATAATGAACAGGAAACTCTCCAGTGCAGCATGATCTGAATCACTTAAAACTCATTTTGCAAGCAGCAGAACTCATTCCAGTTGGGTCAAACTGGGATGAGTTACACCTAGGAACAAATGATGTGAACTTTACTTCTGGGAAGTTTTTTATGGCTTTGATTAGGTTTTGAGTATAATGGTAGAAAAACAGTTCTACACGGATTCTGGATGTGATACTGGGGCTAGCGGATTAGTTTGTTTGGTTTTTTGGATGTACAAACGAAGGAATAGGGCAAAAAGTAGGCTGTTACCAGTGCATTTGGCACTGTCTTGCAGTTCTGCTGTCAATAAAGAAGGAAAATGTTGACGAACCGGGATCAAAAAAGAACTGAGGAATGACTCCCATACTGAAGGACTGGTTCTGGTCCCAGCATTGTTTTTCTGCTTTGTCCAGTGACTCATAAATGGGAACTGCACAAGCAACCCTTGGAACAGGGAGGAGAACCAAAAATCCTGCACTTTTTAAGTCCCCCGTCACTGGCTATCCGAGTAAATCTGCCTTTAGTTTATTTTTCCCAGCCTTTTAGTTTTCTGTTTCTTTCAGTGAACTGGCTTCAGCGGGAAGGGTGGGGAGTGTATCCTGGACAGTGCTGGAGCCACAACACGAGGCACGGGCGGCGTGGGCCGCGGATGCCGCGAGCCGCGGTGGGAGGGCATGGGCGACGACTGCTGCCGTGCTGGGTGGGTGGCTCCTTCCCCTCCGCTGCCTTGAAATAAATGCAGTGTGGAGGCAGAGGTTAGGAAGTGGAGCCGGGAGCCTCCTGCTGTCACCCAGACCCAGCGAAGTTTCCTCACGCCTTGCCTTTCCTCCAGCCTGTGCTGCCTGCGCGCAGTCCTGCCTGCTGCCCCCTGACCCGGATCGTCCCGTACAGCAGTGCGGGGCGCTCTCATAGCCTCCCACGTCCGCCAGCCTCATCCCATTGTGTTTTAATTTTGGGAAGTGACATTGTGTTTTAATTTTGGGAAGTGACATCCCTGATCCCGTAAGATACTCTGTCGTCTCAGTTGTTATTGCTCATGGGCAACCAAGGATGCTAACGGTGGCGAATGTAACCGCACAGTGTCTGCGAGAGCACATCCTTCATTATCGTTCAGCCTAATCAAGGCAGCTCTTATGAATCTATGAGCTCTTTTATTCCCCCAGAATGAGAGAATCATCCAATTAAGTTTATCAAAGAGCTTTTTTATTGAGATTCAGTGGAAGGGCAGGAAATAAGTGCAGACTTCTATCTGGTGTGTAGTCTCTAATTGTGTTTACTGTCCCTGTCAAGGATGGTGGGAGGCAATTCTTTTCCTGTTATTCTCCTTTCTTTCTTTCTCCTTTTTTATTATTATTTTTTTTAAGTGGAGAGGCATAATAAAGGTCAAATAACTCGCTGTTATAAAAGCAAAACAAACCTCCAGTGCTCCATAAATGTTCTAACTATTCAAAATGGAGCAAAAAGGAGGCGAGCTCAGGAGCATTTAATACCTTCAACTTAAATTTAGAAGCATTTTGAAACATTATTTACTTTGAGCCCCTCCCTGTTCAAGACATTTTTTTTCAAACTGTTCTGAAGGTGAATATAAATTCACAAGAAGCTGAATCAGGGCCTGAGATTTTTCGGGAATACTGAGAACTGCAAATCCCATGGCACGCAGGAAGGTGGTTCTGGTAGGAGTCAGACAGCTCAGATCGGAGCCATAGATATGTCCTGGGAGAGACGAATCAGTGGAAGCTGAGACGGGAGGATCCAAGGATACTTTAGCCCAGTGGTTCCTGATGTGGGCAACAAGGACATCCTCGTGAGAAGGCGATGTGTCTACAACAGGTCAAGGATGTGTTCCTGGAGCAGTCTGCAGGGAAGCAGAGGGCTGGGAGGAGGTGCTGAGGCAGGGGCAAGGGCAGTACCTGGGTTTCCTCTGCTCCAGTACAGTCTCTGCCTGGTCTTGGCCTGAGTCTTCTTGGCAGCACTCAATCCTGCCCATGTTCCCATTCAGGCATTTTTTCTTGCCACAGGGCCTAGCCGTGTTTGGTGGGACTCTTCCCTTCCCCGCAGTTATGTGGTTCTTAAATTCTAGATCGGGAGCAGCAATGGATTCACCTGGAAGACTTCAGCTGGTAAAACAGAGAGCAGGGATCAGATCTGTTACACAGTGCAAGAAAACAAATTACTATGTCGGGGAGACTTCAGTGAGTGCATGAGAAGAGGCCAGACTGAGATAGATAGTGTGTGGATGATGGGAGACTAGTTTGTGGCAAAGTATGAATAGTTTGGTCTCTTAGCACATAGTATTTGGGATTATCATGTGATAGTGATTAAATGTCTTCATCTTCAGTCTTTTTGGTAAAATAAACTGAAGAGTTATGAGTTAGGTAAGAAAATACCTAAAGGGAAAGATGATCTGCAGATATTGGTGGGTGAAGGGATAGCAGTTTCCCCAAGCCCATTCCTAGGACTGGTCGTTGCCAATATACCTGAGACAAAAAACCAGAAGCATGCTAATGAAATTTGTTGATGATGCAGACAGAAGTTTTTTTTTCCGTCTCTCCTGGGATGTACCTGCAGCTCTCTGGGCTGACAGAGAGAAGGACCTTCTGCAGGAAGATCTGGATACCTTGAGAATGGTTGAATCTTAATAGCACAGGAGACGTGGTTGCTCACTCGGGACGTGTCTGTAGTAGTAGTAAATAAAACAGGTCAGGGACCATTCTTTTGGCACGGGAGCAGAGGGCTTTGGCCCAGCTCCTGTCGTGCAGCTGTACTCATGCACTCACTAGAACAAGGTGGCCACATGCAACCTGGGGCTGTCGCTGGCCTGTGCTGTCCCTGTGCCCAGGCAGTATGTGGGGAGTTCTCACCGCACAAGGTAAATCCACCTCGGGTTGCGGGTTAGCAGGGCCGGACAACTGCAGGGCGGCTTGAGGCTGCATCTAGCTGTGTTTCACTCCTTGGTTGGGTGTAGTCTGGGACTCGTAATGGTTTATGCCAGGGTTTTGTCGTCTAGGAGTTTATCTTTTGAAAATGATGGGGAGAAAAGATGGAGCTTTGCTGGCCCATCACAGATGGCTTGTGCCGACAGTGCGTAGTTGTGAGAAAGGAAGAGGGGATGAGGAATAGAGAAATATTCCTGCATGCAGCTGAAATGACAGAGGGGAGCTTTGAGGTTGCTGTTACCTAGCTGCGGACTTAGGGCTGTTCCGGGCACTACTCGCTTGGAGCTGAAATTTCCACCTTTCCAGCATAAGCAGTTTTAAGGTTTAGGGAATGCACGCTTAGGCACAGAGCTCCAAGTTCCTCTGTATGCTCTCCATAAAGCCAAAACTAGGGATATTGCGTGTGTGTGTGTGTGTGTGTGTGTGTGTGTTTTTAATAAGGTGAGCTATCATAGTACTTAGGGTAATTTTTCAATTTGTTTGATTAGACCTCGTTTGTGCCTTGATGTGTATTGTACTTTTATTGTTTGTTTGGATTACTTATCTCCAAAAGCCTAATTATCCGGTCAGGGTCGGAAGAGCCACGGCACCACGTGTATTGATTAGGTGTGTTTCATGTGTCTACTCATGCCCGCGGTGCTGGTTTTCCTGCACCAACACAAGATGATGTGAAAGGGTCATTAGTGTGGGAAAGTAGATTGCAGTACTTTTTTGGCCTTTGCAACACAGCTGGGAAAATAGTTGTATTTCAAAAGCACATATGGGAGTTTTGTGCCCACCTGCCAGTAGTAAATTCAGGAAATGAATCCAAAAGCACGAAGAACAGGCTGATGATGTATCCAGCTCTATAACCTTCTTCCAGCACCACTGCTGGAGTCATTATATCACATCTGCGTGAGGCTGTGTAGTTTATATCTCAGCGGAGACTCTTCTGCATTTCCACCTGAGGCATGAAAGTTCATATTGCCTTTTACATTCATATTCATATTTATGTGTATTTATATTCGTATTGCCCTCCTACTGGCTTTTTTATATGCTGTGGTAACTGTTGTTGCTGTTGGTTTTGCTTATAGAGAGGCACCTAATCATCTTTTAAAACTTGTAGTCCATTAGCCTCAAATAATATTCTATAAAGGAAATACTGCTGCAGTTCCCAGAGTAAAATCACAGGTATTTATCATCCTTGATGGTGTGACTTGTGTATAATTAACGTACAGAATAGCTGGGAAGGAGCTCGTTGTAGTAATTTCCTTTAATTTAGTAGCACGCACATGTGTATTTAGCAGTGTGCCCCCTGGTGCTCAGACGATTAGGTAATTCTGCTGCCTAGCGCGAGGAGAGGAAAGACGCTGGTTGTGATTGCAATAAATAAAAACATCCTGCTGCTCCTATGCAGATTTTGAGCACAATTTGCTTTTACGTCTGACTTGTACTTACAGGGGATGCTGCAGTCATTTCACAAATGTTCTTTGGCGTTTTGCATTTCTAGAATTGCTTTCGCACGTTTCCGTAGTTTTTTAGAAGGGTCTCTCGTGAGTGTTTTCCTATAACTAAATAAGCATGCACAAAAAGATGCATGAAATATTAAAGATGGCACCAAAATGCCTTCCTTCTCTTAGCTTTACAAATTTCATGGCTTGTCACTTTAGGAAAAATTACAGTGAAATTGCCCTCCTCGAAACAGTTCTGAATTACAGCAGTCGTGGCAGATTTGTGTCGTACTTAATAGTGAGCTCAGAAGTGCACTTTGCATCCCCAGCTGGCAAGCAGCGCCGGTGGCCCCGTTTAAATCGCAGTGCGGAAGGAGGTGCTGTTGCGTGGTTTGGTGGTTGTTCCCTGGGCTGTGGAGTTGCGAGGAAAGCGATGTCTAGGTAGGTTCGGACGGCTTGGAGATGATACTTTAATGAAGTTAATGAGCGTTTCTGAAGAAGTTACTGCTCTGAGGCTGTTTGCCCGCGATGAATGTGCGCTTTGTTGATCGGTTTGCTTACAGTGCGGTGATCATCCCCGGGCTCCGCTGAGGGGTGGTGCCCTCTTATTCTTGACGGGTGCCACGAGACGGTCGGTGTGCCGGAGGACTTGTCGTGGGGATAAAGGAGAGACTGGCCTCACGACAGAATAGAGCCGGGTGCCGGGGCGCTGCAGCCGTGTCCACGTGGCTCTGTGCCCCTGCTAGCGACCCCCTGGGTTCAACACCACCTTCTCTAGCGAGGGACCGGGCTCTCTGCAGGCCCTTCCGGAGCTCCCCCGCAGCAGGTCGCGCTCGACGCTGCGGTTCCTCTGTCCCATCACACGTGGAAGGAGCAGCTGGTCCACGAGGGCCGTGCAGGGGAAGGAAAGGAGTGTGAGAAGTGTGATCCCGTGGTACGGAGGGAGCCGCTACCTGGCCATCGTGCTGCTCCTGCGTATTTCTGCGAGCATGGGCTGGAGCTGGGCCTGGAGCATACACGGCGAGATTTGAAAGGGGAGTTACCTGCTGCTTATCTATTTTTAACCCAGCTGAAATCGGTCGTTTGAGTGTATATCCACAAGCCCTTTGCGGACCTGAAAGGGGACGTGTGCACCCAAGAGGTTTTCTGCTTCTTTCATCTATCCTTTCGTGTAAACCGTTCCAGTAAAAGTCAAACCTGCTGCTCCCTTTTCCCACAAACAAGCCTTGCATTTGTGAGAAATGATCCCAGACCAAAAAAAAACGTTTTCTGCCCACAGAACTATTTTGTGCATCCGCGAGGAAATAAGCTCTATGTATAGCCCGTGCTCAAGTAAACCCCACGGCGGCTGGAGTAGGCCTCTGAAAATCGTACATGGGGAGACTTTCATCTTTGCTTCTTTTTTAGTTTGTTTTGGGGGAGGTTTTGCCCCCTCCCACTCTCCAAGCCTACACAGTGCATCCGGCTGCAGGAAAGCCAGTGCAAGTCCTGATAGAGATATAGTAGGTAGGAAGGTCGTACCCAAGGTGCTCTGTTTTGGGGCCGGAGCTAAAATCCCCATGTTGCTCTGCCCGGCGTTGTATAGACCTGTCGGGAGGCTTGGAGACTTGCGCTGTCTGTGCTGTGGCTGCGCAATGAAGATTTAAGCACCCTAGACAGGTCCTTAAATTCACAAGGAAGATGTCAAAGCACTGCGTTCATTTAAGGAGGATGATTCATTGCCCTGGAGGTTGCCAGTCACCCCTCGGTTCTCCAGCAAAGGAAGAGGGAGAGATGCGTAGCAAATAAAAACAATAAAGAAAACCCTGATTATTATAAAATCTATGTAGATAGGTTGAATTTTTATGTAAGATTCGGGGCATCTTTAACAGCAGTGAGTCCCAGGTATTGGGGAAGGTGAAGTCTGTGGAGACAAGTTCTGAAAACCTAATGGTACAAATTGAATTGAATTAATGGTGTTTTTTTCTTTTTCTTCCTTTTTTCTCTCCTCCTTAGGTCGAAGAAAGCTACTCTACAGGCAGCCCTTCAAAAGGCCTTTTCTCAAAAGGGCTCCAGAACCGGCCTTCCAGCCCTGTTTCTGCCCCTGTGAGGTCTAAACATAGCCCTGGCTCACCCAAAACAGTGTTCCCCTTCCCCTACCAGGAGTCTCCCCCACGCTCCCCACGCCGAATGAGCTTCAGTGGGATCTTCAGGTCCTCCTCCAAAGAGTCTTCCCCCAATTCTAACCCGTCTACCTCTCCTGGGGGCATCAAGTTTTTCTGCAGATCAAGAAAAAGTAAGAAATTGCTCATGTTATTTCAGGAAGATACACAGTACCTCTGGGCTTGGCCCATTCTTTACCTGCGGTAGTGAAGTAAGTGCAGATGAGGCATGTGCTAATTGTTCATTTTTGCTTTCACGACTGCGTGTTTTCGATTTCTGACATGCTGGCTGTCAGCTAGGGGATGACTTCTGCAGGGTGGCATTTTCCCATGGGCAGACAGCTACGCAGGGCTGAGGAGGAAAGTCATGCTTCAGAGCTGTGGTTAGAAATCCTGCTGTCTTGTTCGTGGGAGTGTCACGATTTCACAGCAGTTGCCTCCTTTATTTTGGGCACAGATTTTGCCTCTTTGGTAGCCCCTGGGCTAACACACTGTTTCTGGCACTCTGCAGTGAGCAAGGTCAAGAAACCGCTATGATTTTTAAACTTCCTCGCTGAATAAATGTTCGTAGTGCAGGTCTACAAACAGACGTGTCAGCTCTGCCTAGGGTAGAGTGGAGATAGGAAGGGGAATGAGTTACTGGGGAAAAAGAGGAATAATTTCATACCGCTGCATTTTCAGTCTACAATGTTTTCCTTTATGTGAACAGAAGAAATAACTCAATGGTAAATTTTGCCAAACCTTCTGTGACAATATAGGTACAGCATTAATGATGCGTATATCTAAGTGCTGAATAAGTATCAGCTGATATTTGCCTGATATATTACTGCAATGCACTGATAGTTTTCTGTGACTTATAAATATGATGAGGAGGAACATTTTCATTTTTCTTCATCAGGTTTTCCCTTTAAAATGTTGGTTTTAATCAGAACGAATGATTTCATCGTGACTTTTGTGCACATATATACACAAAAACACTTGCGCAAACCCACAGAGGATTTTTATTTATGTTTATCAGGAGTTCTGGCACAACTTAATTGAAATGGCATCTTTACTGTCCTTGCGTCTCTTTGAAATGCTTTCAGGAGACTGAAAGTAGGAGGAGAGGCAGTGTTTCTGAACAGAGACTCCAAGCGGACAGCCAACATCGTTTCTGTTCAAGGACATTTGTTCTTCTCATTTCTGTTCAAGGGCATTTGTTCTTCTCTACATTTTTATTACGTGCCTCTCTTTTTCAAGCCTCACAGCAATTAAGGTCCATATAAGCTCTTTTTGATAATCCAGACAGACTTTAATGTTGCATAGGCAATATGCTACTGATTCAGGACGCGGAGAAGAACTTGCAGCTGTATGACTAATAGCAATACACGTTGCATCGCTAAGCCATCTTGTGACATTTTAACTAAGTTGTTCAATTAAACACAGTGCTGTGGTGCAGGACTGGAAGCTTAAGTCCAATCCTAGCTAGGTGGCCTGTACGTCAGAATATTAAATAAAGGAATCTTCCAGGAGTCAGCAAAGTCCTTTGATAAGGTCACATCACTGTAGCAGGAACAGGTTTGGAACAGGGCCATGCTATTTTAGAGCTAACAGAAGATATCCATGACCCTCCTACTCAAGAGATGGTTGCAGGAATTATGCTGGGCTTGAGTGTTTGTGGTGGTTTGTTTTTAACGCAGGAGGAACTGTGTCTAGGAAGGGGTACGGTGATGAAAGCTCGTACGTTGATAACTCTTTCCATTCTTCAGCCTTCCACAAAACAGAGCACTCCTTACTAAGAGCTTTTCCATCACTTAGCTCTTTTACAAAGACTTAGGCAGAGACACAGATTTTATTTTGAATATGCTAAACAAGGGCTCAGGTATTACACTGTTAAGGTTTACTATGTTTAATTGGATTTAATTTTATTTAATAATAGTTATTTAATATAAATCTACTCTTGCAGATTTTCAAAGCTTTACTGGACAAGGCCCTGAAGTTGACGTTAGCTCTGCTTTGAGCAGGGAGGAGTTGGTCCAGCTCCTCAGACATCCCTTCCAGCCTCAGCTCTTCTCTGATTCTGGGGTATGCTGCACTGGAGTTTCCCCTTTTGCTATATAGTAAATTTTCACTTCATCCAGACTAACTGCAGTTGGAAAAAGAACGAAATGAAAGTTCCCCGTCTTGCTTTTTGCTTTACCTGACTTGAATCCATGCTACAGTCATTTCCCTACCGTCTTGGAGCAGTATGTGGGGAGAGTAGATGCTGTTTTCATTTTAAGTAACAAACCCAGTCTTTCCTCCACTTCCTCCTCCTACGCATTGTTCAAAACTCCAACTAACCTGTTACTCTGTGTATTCCTTGTTTTTCTTGGAAGCAACTTCTTCCTAGCTTGTTTTCATTTTAAAGGATATGTGTGGTATTTAAAGCGTTCACTTTCCCATGCAGTTTCTCCTTTCCCAGCAAAGTTATTTTGCCTTCTGAATGTATGCAGTTTAGGAAGGGCATTAATGGTTAGCATATGACAATGTTAAACTAGAAGTTGATCTGAAGGCACAAGACTTAAAGCATTTTCCACTCTAAGGCTGGAAATTAATAACACTTACTCACTTTTAATATTGCCAGGCTTGTTTTGGCAATTGCCAAAGGCTCCTCTCTGCTTCACTTCCCTCGCGGTTACCCAGTGCAGCATCAAGTACCCCGTAACCCTCTGATCTGAAAAAAGATTTGCCTTGAAAGGAAAAATATCTTCCTATGAGTTTTACTTAGCTGCTAGCCATTTCAGGTTTGTTGCAAGTACAGCTTTGAAATGGTAAACTGGTCGCTAGGGCTTCCCGTGGAGCGTTGCCCCTTCGGAAGGGCGCTGAATGCGGCGTCCTCCGCTGGGTCCCTTCGGGATGAGGTGTGTGTGGCTGCCAGCTGAGCCCTTTCTGTGTGTGTGTAGCAGGTTCCTGCAAAACAGTGTTTTCAAAATTAATTCTCAGCTTTCGTATTGTTTTGTCCACAAGTTTCTTTTGGGTTAAAACAGCGCTATTAGACCAATAATTTAAAAATGAGCTTGGCTTTGGGATGAACTGTGCTTAGCTTTGTGGTTGTACAAATGACTTGCTAATGCTGCTCCTCTCTCTATAAAACTCTCTCCAAATATGTTTCGTTCCCATTTCCAACAACGAAACGAAGCTCCGCCGGTAGGTGAAGCGCAGACCCACCCAGCGCTGCCCATCTGCCGAGCCCAAGCACCTTCTGCCAGCAGCCCGCAGAGGTTTGGGGGTAGCAGGTGTGCAGCTCAGTACCTACTTTCACGTATCTGGGAAAGTGTGGGCAAGTGAAAAGCCAAGGAACACCGAGCAATTGCATTTTGATTATTGGTAGAAGATTGGGTAAGAAAAAAAATGAGTAACTGGTGTCTTCCAGATTTACATTACTACCTGTGACACGTAGCTGGCAGCATGCTGTGACAGAGCAGGTATTAACTTACTTGAGATTGTATTTCAAGGGCTGTAATAACAACAGAAGAGGTAATAGATGTAAGTTAAAGTTTGAGGTGCTGTGAAAAGTGAGTTTAAAATTGCAGTTATGGAACTGCTTTCCAACTTGTCTTTGATTTGCTCGGTTTGCAGATTCACACTGCATTAACGGCTCTCCCAGGCAACAGCTTGGGATCTGAGCCCTACTACTTTACTGAGTTTTAACTGTGCAAACTGTGCTAGCTCTGAGGGCACAGCTTGAAAGAGATGCATTTCTTGTGCGTGAGTTCGTATGAGTAGGTACAGTGCTAACAAAAAATAAAAATTAGCATGAATCTACTGTCAGTAAAGCAAACTAAGGGGATCCGAAATAAATGCAGGAAAAAGATCTGCTCAATTCAGATTACTTTTTTCCACTGTCTTGCTTGAAATCTCGCTTCTGAGACAATAACGTGTATACGGGTAACTGAGGGGAGCGTTATTTTCCTGAGTGGAAATTAGGAAGCTATCCCTGATGATACGCTAAGATCAAGTACCATTAATATTTTATTAAAAGTACATGGTTATGTGAAATTTAAGTCATAAAAATGTAGCTTCATACTTGGAGGTAGCTGAATGCCCTTTTTGAAGGACAGCAGGCAATTTTCTAATCCTGCTTCCCAATTAAAGTTGTAGCAATAATCATGACACATTGCTGGTGCTATCTCTTCTAATAGCAAGGGAAAGCAATCAAAAGGTTTCCATTGACCTAAAGCTTTCAATTTGACTATTGCGAATGGCATCAAAGCATAAATTAGCTGGGAATTAGAGGTTGCTTGCCGAACTTTTAAATCTAAAATTACCCAGCTTTCACACACCTTGAAGCTAGTAGTCATATTTGAATAGTAGTGAACTTGCACCGTATTTGACGAAGGAAATGTTTCAGTGTGAAATTTTAATTTTCTCCTTTCTCTTAGGAAATAATTTTCCCCCTTCTGAAACTCTGTACTATTAATCACGGTGCCTAGAAAGTAATCCATAACAAGGATGCCTGCTGCTACGGTGACAAAGAAGTAGGGTTTGTTCAGGAGGATGCAGGAGGTAATAAGGAGAAGTTGTCATGTATTTTACTCATTCTAATAATTATTTTTTGGCCGAGCTGGTCATGGTTAGAGTATGCACTGTATAGGAAAAGGTTATGACTGTACTAGCTTTCACCCATAGATGGAGCAAGCAGCTCTCGTTTCCAACAGCCCAGGGAAGAAACGGGCAAAAACCTGCAGGGCTTCCTGCGGCCGCGTCGAGCCCCGCTCCCTTGAAGGCCTCCTGACCGCAGCAGGTCTGCACTACAGCTCTTCTTCAGGCTTTAGACTGCAATTGATTCCCCCCAGATTTTACGGTGGACGTTTTCATCTTTGCTTTTCCAGCTTGCGCTCGCAGATCCTCAGCCTGCCGACGCAGCAGGCCAGGAGGGCGCGAGAGGGAACCGCTGCACGGCAGCCGGGACCTCTGCCCGTGCCGGCCCCCGGGAGCCACCACGCGAGAGGAGGGCAGCAGGGTCGGGCAGTGCCCGGTGACCCTACGGACCAGGTTTACCGTAGCGTGGGCCCTTCCATCCTCCCCTGCAGCTCAGCACATCTCACACACGTACGGGATATCCATAAAACCTCAGAAAGGAGCAGGGCTATTTCTGGCTTTCCTTGTTTTCCAGTGCCAGTGTGCAAAAGCATCTAAGACACTTTTTCAATCTTGCTTTGCCCCCAGAGCCAGAAAGGGGGAGTAATGCTAATCTTTGCAGTCTTGGCTACAATAGAAGAACGACTTTTTGCAGACAGCACGTGTCAACGTGGCTGCAGCTGACCCAGTGCTGCATACAGCTTTGCAGGGACAAAGACAGGCCGTGCTCAGCACCATTTCTGCTGTGCCAGTTACTGACATCTGCTGCCAGCAGCAGATGGGTTTTCTAGTTAAACTCTGCCCATTGTGATTTATCTTACTTTATTTGGAGAGATCTTTCGGTGCGTTTCCCATTTCACCTTAGTTTTCACATGCCCACTATTATTCCTGATGTGTACAGGTGCACATATATTCAGTATATATATATTTGACATACTTCTTTATTTGTTACCACTCTTTCTAGAACATAAGGATTTTTTAAACTTTCTTGAAATCAGTAATGATTTAGGTGCAATGGTGCAAATGAAAGGAAAATTTTCACCCTAATTTTCATCTGTAGAATATGTGGACAGGCCTTGGAACCATCTTCATCCCCATCTTCTCTTTCTTTCCTGGGATTTAAACTTTGGAATGTGCTGGAAACCATCCAACTTGCTTTTAGTAACTGAGTTGTTATTCCTTGTGATGTATAAACAAGAAGACGGTGACCTTAGATTTACATTTGCTCTTTTTGAGACTGCTGCTGGCATGCAGGGGGAATAGAAATTACAGTTGGAGCATCTCAAAAGGTTGATGAACCCTGATGGCCTTGTCAGTGCTAGTGGCCTTTGGCTGCATGGAGCAGAGATGCCTGCAGGGCAGTGCTCACATGCAAGCCACTTTGTGTCTCCACAGGTCATCTAAGCAGCAGTAAAGCTACAGGTAGAGTTTTGAAGTCTCAGACTATCAAATCACAGTAGACCATTTTTTTTTGTTCTTGTTTTTTTTTCTTTAATTATCTGTAGTTTTAAAATGTGTTAAAACATGTAGGGGCAGATTTTCAAACATGTTTAAGCGCCTAATTTCTATTGAGAGGAAGTACCATGTTTTATCTGAATCTTAGTGAACACAAGTCATGACCACATTGAAATGTCATTGTGCATCAAATCTTTTTTGATATATAGCTGGATGATGCAGTTTTATCCATCTCTTAAGGTATCAGAGCTGAACTTAGAATATCTAGATATCATAGGTTCTCGGTATTTTGTTTCATGTGAAGTCCATGGAAAATGCCTCAAGAATAGGCTGAACAAACATGATAAATGTTGAATCAATCCATTTTCTGATCTGGGAAAATATGGAGTAAATGAACCCATTCACAGGATAGAAGAATACACAGTTTGGGGTAGTAAGTGCTTAAATAAATTCTAGACCCAGCCTGGCAGCCCCTAGTTCTTGTGTAACCCTCAAGCTACATACACTTGTTTATTTTATTTTCCTGTTGATCTGAAGATACTGAAGATAACAGAGACCTTTTGGGGCTGCCAAGCTGTGAACTGTGGACAGATGGGGAAGGACACAGGGCCCATCAGGGCTCCTTAGCTGATTTAGCAGAGGCCTGAGCACCTCCAAGCAAGGCAGCAGAGCTCTGCAGCCTCTTCTGCCAGGAGCCTTTCCATGCGCCTGGTGTTGGTTGTACCTGGTAGTGACTGAGTAATCCCAGGAAAGGAGACAGCACTTCTACTTATGCAATACCTTCAAAGTCTCCCATACTAGCCCAGTGGGCATGAGAAGGGCCTTTGACATTTGGTATTGAATAGGAATGACTAGTGATTTTGTTATGTGTCTTTGGCAAAGGTGGTGGCAGCAACTTTAATGCAGAAAAAGACATCACTTCTCAGGCTATGGATGCTGTGGACATTCAGTCCAACTTCTGTGACTGTACATAGAGTCATAGAATCAGTAAGGTTGGAAGGGACCTCTGGAGGTCATCTAGTCCAACCCCCCTGCTCAGCATGACCTAGAGCATGTTAGACAGGGTTGCATCCAGGCGGGCCTTGAGATCTCCAGAGAAGGAGACTCCACAGCCTCTCTGGGCAACCTGGGCCAGTGCTCCGTCACTCTCACAGGGAAGAAATTCCCCCTCACGGTCAGGCCAAACTTCCTGTGCTTCAATTTCTGCCCATTGCCTCTTGTCCTGTCACATAGGACAACTGAAAAGAGTTTGTCCCCGTCCCCTTGACACCCTCCCTTCAGGTACTTGTACACATTGATAAGATCCTCCCTCAGTCTTCTCTTCCCCAGGCTAAACAGGCCAAGCTCTCGCAGCCATTCCTCATAGGGCAGGTGCTCCAGCCCTCTGATCATCCTCGTAGCCCTACACTGGACTCTCTCCAGCAGCTCCATGTTTCTCCTGTACTGGAGAGCCCAGAACTGGACACAGGACTCCAGATGAGGCCTCCCCAGGGCTGAGTAGAGGGGCAGGATCACCTCCCTTGACCTGCTGGCAACACTCTTCCTAACGCACCCCAGGAGACCATTGGCCTTCCTGGTCACAAGGGCACATTGCTGGCTCATGGTCAGCTTGTCATGCACCAGCACTCCCAGGTCCTTCTCTGCAGAGCTGCTCTCCAGCAGGTTGGCCCCCAGCTTGCACTGGTGCCTAGGGTTATTTCTCCCTAGGTGCAGGCCTCTGCACTTGCCCTTGTTGAACCTCACGAGGTTCCTCTCCGCCCAGCTCTCCAGCCTGTCCAGGTCTCTCTGAATGGCAGCACAGCCCTCAGGTGTATCAGCCACTCCTCCCAGCTTGGTATCATCAGCAAACTTACTGAGAAGGCACTCTGCCTCCTCCTCCAGGTTATTGATGAAGAAGTTGAACAGGATGGGACCCAGTACTGAGCCCTGGGGGATACCACTAGCCACGGGCCTCCAACTAGACTCCACGCCACTGATGATGACCCTCTGAGCTCTGCCTTTCAGCCAGTTCTCAATCCACCTCACTGTCGACTCATCTAACCCACACTTCCTGAGCTTCTCTAGGAGGATGTTAAGGGAGACAGTGTCAAAAGCCTTGCTGAAGTCAAGGTACACAACGTCCACTGCTCCGCCCTCATCTACCCAGCCAGTCATTCCATCAGAGAAGGCTATGAGGTTGGTTAAGCAGGATTTCCCCTTGGAGAATCCATGCTGGCTACTCCTGATCATCTTCTTTTCCTCCATATGTCTGGAGATGACCTCCAGAACGAGCTTCTCCATCACTTTTCCAGGGATGGAGGTGAGGCTGACCAGCCTATAGTTGCCTGGGTCCTCCTTCTTGCCCTTTTTGAAGGCTGGAGTGACACTGGCTTTCTTCCAGTCCTCAGGCACCTCTCCAGTTCTCCATGACTTTTCAAAGATGGTAGAGAGCGGCCTGGCAACAGCATCCATATCAGTTATACTTGTGGACTTTCAGGGACAATGTTTCTGCTATTTCTAGCAATCCATTTGCATAAGAGGTAGGCATAGGCAGCCCCGTCAGTCTGAGCTAGTGTGAGCCACCACATGAATGAACTCTTCTCATCTGCTTCAGTGCGAAGTCACTTCCAATACGTGAGGCATGAAGTGGGCCAGGAGCGCTTGTAGCATATATTTCAATTCAGTCATTGGTTGGAGCTGGGAATCATCCAGCTATGGAGCTGTTGACCCATTTGATGCACACAGCAAATTTGAAGGCAGATTGGATGTTGCTGGAACAAGGGGATGTGAAAAAGCACAGCACACCGTCTGCAGTGTAAAGCTCTGCATGGTGCCAGGTTAAAGGTTTTATTTTTCCCCATCACCATCAGTAAGTCAAATGATTATCAGAATGGATTGGGAGATCTAACGTGAGGCCTTATTGTACTTGCAGTTTTACAGAGATGAAAGGGCTGCGGAGACTGTGTAATACCAAAAGTACGTTAGCGTCACTGGATCTTATCTAACTAATTCCTTTACTTCTGGATCTAGGTAATGAAACTAAAAGTCTTCCATACTCCTCTTTATCCAGCTAAAGCTCACTAGTCTGCTTTTGTCCAAAGCAGAGGAGAACAAAGATGTCACGTTTTGAAATTACTTGATTTAGGATTTTCTAGCCTAATGAATTAACTGTTTTGGATTTTACGGTGCTTAAAATAATCAACACATCAGCTGGAGGTCATATGCTTAGTTTACAATAAAAACAAGACAGGCAAGGTCTTTTACTGATGGCAGAAAATGAGACTTGGGTCTATTTTTTTTTTTTTTTTTGATGTTGTTTTATGAATGATTCCCAACCATCAAACTCTTTAAAGGAATTTATTTGAATAACATATCCTAAATAAGACAGTATATGTGTTGGGAACCAGTAACTGTTATTGCAGGTGTTTTGATAATCAAGCAAAACTTTTGAGAAGTTTCCTGACAAAGCGTAGGACGTATTAATTGAAGGTCAGCACTATGCAGAGGACCCAATTCAAGTTTGGAAAAGTGTCGTATTAGTCACAGGAACATATGTGCACATTGGATTGAGGTTCACGCTCCCCAAAGTTTATTCTCTTTGGGTCTCCAGGATGGGGTTTGTAAAGCGCTCCGGAGCACCATCTCTAGTTTGCAAGCCGGCATATGAGATGTTTCTGCCAGTCTTATAAACGGACTGACCCACCAGTTGGGTTGTACCGCTCTGTGTGCCTGGGAGCTCTAGCATGGGTCAGGAGACGAACGGCTCTCCCCTCCCACCAGCGCTGGCCGACTCTACGTGGGGCGTTAAGTGCTTACTTTTCCTTTGCGTTGCACACATTCAAACAGAACGGGCTAAAAGCAGCCCTAACTCCGATGTACACAACAGCAATGATTTCTCGATTTGTTCAGGAAACCAAGTTCTCCTCTCATAGTCCCAGGAGGGTTCATCATGGCCCTCGGTATCAACACAGGCCTGTAAGTACATCAGCACATGCGGCTGTCCTAAGATGACCGGTTTCTCCTGGGGAACCTGCAGGAAGGGAAGCCGTTACTCACATGCGCGTCGGCAAATGCTGCTATTCGTGACTCTCGTTTCAGGGTTGTTGTGAACAGTTCTGCTTAGTTGCCTCTGTGAGCCGGCCATACGGTTTGGTGTCAGATGTGTTGACTTAACCTTAGTATAAGGTTTCCATAGCTCTTAATGTTCATGGTCTTTTAACAGATCTGTTTAATGGTGAGTGAATTGCAGTTAGCAACCTTAACTGTAACTCAAACAGTTGATACTGTTTGTGGTTATGTAGGTGCTCCAGTGGCTTTTCCAGCCCCACGTGCCCCCTGCAGAGCCCAAGAGCCACTCGCCTGCCTTAGAGCCATGGAGGACTCCCCACCACCATCCTACCAAGGCAGTGTGCCGTGCCCATGGCCTAAAATGACTTCAGTCTGTGCAGAAAAATCCCTCTCTAAAAGCCCATCTTATTTATTAAGTGTTTGTCTTTTATATGGGGCACCTTCCCTCTTCGTGCTTGTCAGAGGAGAGGTGTGCACCGAGCGGCCACCTTGCCTCCGAGGGTTTCTGAACGCCAAAAGGCACGAACGAGTGGAGCACGTAGATGGGAAATAAGAGCAGAGTTTTGGCACTGAAGTGCAGAGTTCTTAGCAAGGCACTGGCAGCTGGTTGCCATTCAGCACTGGCCTCAACTTGTTTGGCAAAGCGAACTTCAAAATGAATAAGCATTGAGGTGAGCAGTTAGCTGGTCTTTTCATCTCCTCCCTGGAAGAAGGTTCTGCTGCTTCCAGCAGAGCTAATTAAAATGTGGCTTCTGCCCTTGGGAAGGCAAATTCTGCTGTGCTAAGGATATTAAACTAACCCAATTTACTACAACTGCCTTTCTGAAAGAATTATATGGAGTAAGTTTTGACCATTAAATTCTGAACGTATTGGAAACAATTTCCAAACTTGGATGTCTGAAGTTAATATCAAAGATCCTTGCTGAGATACCTATGCTAGGAAGCCAGTTGACTTGAACAAAAAAGGGCCATTTCAATTAAAAATAAAAAAGAAGAAGAAGAAAAAGAGAGGAAAGATTCTGGACGATTTCTGTGATATTTGCACGTGACGTTTTGAAGGTGGTGAGCAATAAGGAATAGTTTCCTGTGTGGGCAACAAAGTTTTACAGCGTTGTTTTTATTACTTCAAAGCTAGAGGAAAACCCTACTTCCTCTGCAGTCAAAGGCACACTCATTGAGAAAAAACTAATTATGGCCCTTCCCTCCTTAAAAACTTAAATAATGGGGATTATCGTACCTCTGACATCTTGTACATTCACTGGCGATCACAGAAAGCTTTCAAGCAAATGCTGGGGATTAGTGCAGGCCAGTTTGTACAGCTTTCTAAATTTTTTGAATCAGAAACCCAAACCACAGAAAAAAGTATGTGAATTGTCAGCAAATTCTTAGCATGAAGCAAAGACAGGTAGGAATAGATATTGCAGAAATCTGAATTTAGAGAAAGGATCAAAGCCAGGGCTACGGGGTAAGCAGCTGTCTGGGTGACCCGGGACAGCTTCTGCGGCACTGGGGCAACCAGGGAGAGGCTGGGGAGTGCAGATCCTGGGGAAGCTGGCCTGGCTCCCTGGGGCATTTAGCCCGGCTCTCCCTCCAACTGCAGTTTATTGGCATGGGATAACGTTATTAAGACAAGTCCGTACCATTAAAGTACCTGCATTAAAGGCTAACGAACAAGCTGATGGTTCGCGTTGGTCAGATGTGACGGCGGGGGCCGTTCACGCTGTTGTTAAACCGGCTCGTGGCTATGGCATGAGTTTGGAGGCAGAGTGTCTGGGGCTTCATTTGGAAGAGCCAGAAGCTACCGCGGCGAAAATCCCGCCCCGAACAGCCGAGCGCCTCTCTCCTGCAGGCCCTAGAGTAGCGGGCTGCAGCGTGTGTTGCAGAAGGATTCCTGCTGAGCGGCCTTTTTTGCAATTAGGCAGATTTCCTTTAAACATACTTTGGCTATAGTTAGGCTCTCACCTTTGAAAAAGCGGCATCTACCTGCCACCAGTAATTTTTAAAGAGGCGATTGAAACGCTCGTGCGCATCGGGATTCCCGGTTTGCTGCCGCACAAGCTTCCGGCTCCTGCTCCCGTGTTGCATTTTGCGCTTGAGGAGGGCGGGTGCAAGGGGGAGGCTGCGGGCTCTTCCTCGGGCGCCCGTTAAGCCTGCCAAATGCTCGTTCTTGGCGCTGCCTCCCTCTACCGGCTTCTGCAGCCGCCAAGCAGCGCCGAGCGCGCTTGCATTTCCCAGCCGCAAGAGGCTGGAGCTGGAGGACCGCCGAAGCCCTCGTCACCAACAGCCCGAGGAGCCCGTTCAGGCATCTCCCTCGCTCCTTCCACTGCAAATCGCTGCTGTTTTGTCCATTCCAGTTGTAAAATTGAAAGAAAGAGGCACAATCTTCTGGGAAATTTACTTCTGTTTCAAGCTTTCTGTCTGCTTTTGACAGTGTTAGTAGCTTTTCCATGTACATTTTTTACTG
Organism: Rhea pennata; assembly: GCF_028389875.1. NCBI lineage: Eukaryota > Metazoa > Chordata > Aves > Rheiformes > Rheidae > Rhea > Rhea pennata. Next base: position 7,756,934 of record NC_084664.1, on the reverse strand, counting down.
GTGGTCAAACAGTGGAACTGGGAGGGCTATGGCAGGAGGGTGTCTGCTCTTCACCCGCAAAAACTGCTGGAGGTTGGCACAAGGTATAAAATCTCCTGTCTACTACTGCTGCAATGAGGAGGGAAGCAGGGTTACTGCGAGCAGATGAACTTCACTTCTGAATGCACTGTTTTGCGATTGGCGTCGATCAGAGGGATTATAGGTTATGGTATCTCATGACTGGACTCAGAAAATCTTCCCTTGTAGCATTCGAGCATCATTTACTTGCTTGAAGTGATGCTGTCATGATGTTGAAAGTCATGATATGGGGAACCTTTTGGAGGAGCGATTGCAAGGAGCAGAAGAGCATGCCCTGTGCTTCTGCATGTCTCAAACCTGCTCGAACCCAGACCTGCTCTCTAGGAATGGGGCGCTGGTTTGGGGGGATGAGATTATTGAAGGAGAGAACTGGATGGGTGATGTTGCCTGCTTGGGTAGTGAAAGCCTGTGGTATGTAGAACAAATAAAACAAGCTGCACTAAAAGAAAGTATCCAAGCTGCACATCATCCCCTTTGGAAAATAACCCTGCAGGTCCCCAAAATCTGCCTCTGCAGAACACCAAGGTAACTATATGCTGTTCTGCACTTAGGGAACATTTCGGGGATCTGACTGGCAAACTGGTCTGTAATGGATTTTTTAAATTTTCTGTCACCTAGCTGCCAGGAATAAGTTTTATGCTGCATTCTGTATATTCACTTCTGCCTGAAGCCCTCTCTCAAGTCCCTCCAAATTCTTTACCATAAAAGATAATAGGACACTGCAGCAGTTCAGTAAATGGCATCCAGGACTGTTTCTGCACACCAAGGCACAAGGCATATTTGGAGCAGAACAGCAGTAAAGGGAGAGATGGGGAGGAATTTTTCTTCCCTTTGGAGTAGCTGGACTTTTGCCATCTGCAAGATCTGGAATCCACCCACTGTCATGCAAAATTGGCAGGTACTTAATAACGCTCCTTTTCCCAAGGCCCCATGGATACCCAGCCTGATGTTTTTTTGTAAGTACCCCATGAAAACCAATGCTAAATTTTGCTGTGTGCTGCTTTGGAGGTCACAGAGAGAACCTCAGCGGTGGCAAATGCAAAGCGTAAAATACTGTCATTGGGACATAGTAGAGAAGGGGCCAAGTCCTAATCACATAAACAGATTCTCATATACTTTCTCTGTGCTATTTTATGAAGTGCTTATATAACTGAAAAGATTAACCTTGGAAAAAGAAGGATAGAAAACTATTTTTATGGCTTTGTATTTATGGCTTTATTATGGTCAAGGAATTAGTTTGCATTTTACAAAGCCGAAAAGGGGGGAGGAGGGAGAGGAAGGGGGCTGAATACGGAGAGAGATTTGCAGGGCTCTCACAATCTTAAAGAAAAACTAAAATCCTGCGGAGTTATTGCTGTCAAATGCAGACACACAGGCAAATCCTAGAAAGGAATAGGACTTAGTATCCAGGCAACGTCAACGTTTTTTGTTAAACTACCGCCAGTGCTGCTGACAGCTTGTGCCACTTTATGGTCACACTAAAAAAGAAAATGCCTGACATCCCTGAAATCCTTAGGAAATAATTTCTCATCCATCTAGCAGATGCGAGGCTTGGCAATGAATAGACATGCACATCTTGCAAAAATTCAAGGTTTGGAGCCTTTGATGAGTTTATGGCTAGGAAAGTGTGTGGATTCCCTGCCTCTTTTCAAACCAGGCACTTCATTTCCCCAAGAGTTCCTTATCCGCTCCCTTGGACACGGACACTTAATGTGCATTAGGGAATCGATCGTATTTGATTAAGAGGTTTATAAGCAACGTCTGCCACTGCGCTATGGGCTGCAGGATTAGAGAAGTCCTTGGCCAGGCTGAGAAAGCCTCCGCTTTTTTCTTTTTCTTTTTTTTTTTCTCCTGTTGCTGCCAGTACAGCACAAATGCAAAGTGGCCAAAAGAGCTTAGGACCCTCGTTAATATGCTAATAAAGCTAATACGCTGGTGGAGAGCGTCCCTGCGTTTGCCCTTGTCCGGAGATAAGGTGTGACAGATGGGCACAGGGTGCATGCAGCCCCTTGGGTTACTGCTGGTTCTCGTTGCGTCGGTCAGGCAAGTTCCCCGAAAAGCAAGTGCTCTTTGTGCTGAAAGTGTCAGTACAGTAAAGCTGACCCGTTTCCCGCATCCACGAAGCTATGAAAGTGTGTGATGAGCCAGCCTTACTCTTAGCCCGAGGCAGGGAGACGGGAGCGCTCCCTGGCCACAGCGGCACGTTTTGTGCTCGCGGAGCAGCAGCGAAGCCGCCCGTCTGCCGGGGAAGTGCGTGGCCTCCCGTGACCGTCACCCAAGCAGACCCGGGAGACGCACCGAGCTTCCCGATGGGTTAGGTCGAGCAAAGCAAAACCCAGGAAAACTCGCTGCTGCCTGCGGTGATATTTAGTTCACTGCTTGCTAAGGAGCTAAGCACCTTAGGAGCGGCCGGAGGAGATCCAGGGGAGCAGCTGAGCTGCACAAAGCCCGTCTGACTCCCGCGTACCCTGCGCTGTCCCTCCCGTGCCGGGTTTGCATTGTGCCACATGGAGCAGGTCGGTGGCCTGAGCTGCAGCAGGGCTGGCAGGGACGTTGCACGGGGCGAAGCTGCTAGGAGCATCCGCCTCCGCTGCCAGCTCCATCTGCAAACCTCTTCTGCAGCCCGATCACCTCCAGGTTGTGCTTGAGGTCCTCGCACGGCCAAGGCCAGTGGCAACAACTGGGCTGTGGGGAGTAGTTCGAGAGTGTGGATTTTCTAATAGGGGACTGCAAATAGGGAGGGCTGAAGGAAGCTTTGGGGAAGATACGCAGGAAAAACCACTCAGAAGATCGGTAGGAGTAGTGCCTGAGAAGCCAAGCTGCCCTGCCGGTGAGCCTGCTTTCTGCTGCGGAGGCCGGTCGGAGTTTGGTCGCTGTGGATGGGGGGGTTGTTGCTGCCGGCTCTGCTTCTGCCCTGTCCCGGTCTGAGCAACGCGTGGAGACATCTGAAGTCCCCGGGGATTTTGCTGTTTGCCTTTTGAACGCCGAGGCTTGTAATAGGCAGCAAATAAACGGAAGGGAAAGCCAGGCTCTGCGGTCATCATAAATACCTACTTCCTGAGGTGCAGGCTTGCATTTTTCTTTAAGATTTTTAATTCCCTTTCTGGTTAATAGATAAGAGTGGAAGAAGGATCGCTCGAAGCGTGAGACCCACTGCCCGCCTGAGGAAGGCGTCTCGTCCGGCGGAGCTTTGGAAGGTTGTCCGTGGTCGAGCGGTGGCCCGGCAGCAGATCGGAGAGCGGAACAGAGCCCTGGAAATTCCGTCGCCTGTGCCGTTGCCCGCGCTCCTTCCCCCTCCTCTGCCCTCCCGATGGGTATTTTGTTAGTGCTTTCTGCCTGAACGCTGGCGGCTGTGCCCAGATCTGGGAGCCTGGTGGCACTGTGCGACAAGGTCTGGTCCTCAGTAATACTAGTTTAGGTGGTTTTCAAGTGAGCGTGACCAGGTGAGAAGAGCAGTGCGATCGCGCCGCGGTGCTGCTGAGCTAACCCAGCACCGAAGGAGGCAGAGGCGGGCGTCGCTGAAGAGAGGGTGACGGCACCCGCCGCAGCAAAGAGCGGGACTTGGCTGGTTTCTAGACCATCGTAGACATTATTCGGACTGGTCGCTTTGAGACCGGTCACTCCCGTCATGGCCTCTGTCTCAGGCTGATCCCAATCTTTCCTTTCGTGCGCTGGCAGATTGCTGAATCCCTCTACCACCATGTCAGTAAGCTGGAGGATCTTTCTAACTGTGCATTAGTCTTAAAAATTCTGTAAAGGCTCTTTTGCTAACAAACTTGTTTGGTCTGGATGCAAAAAACTCAGAAAAAAAAAAAGAAAAGAAAGAAAAAGAAAAGAAGAGCTAGAAAGATTTTAAATGATTTCTCTTCCAGACCTCGTGTATGTGATAATGAATGTTTCCTCCTCTGTGCTTCCATCTGCTCTGGCAGATCGTCAGTGATCTGGGTTGAGTAATCTCTTTGGAGCTCCAGCCTGGGAGACAGCCACGTGATGCACGTAATGCTTTACAGCAGCGTGAACAACACGGCGCGTTCTTGCAGAGGAAGAAGCAGAACGGACTAGTCCGACAGCCCTCCGCCTTGAGTCGGTTCCTGTCCGGCCCCTTGCCAGCCTCCTGCAGGACTTCGGGGAAGTCGCTCTGTGCAACGAAGTTACAAATCGTGCGGCTTGCATCTTTGGTGTAGTGCTAAAGATAAAAATGTGTGATAGGAGAGCTAAGCGGTGGTGATGGTCTGTGAGCAGTTTATCGCCTTGAACGGCAGAGTTAACAGGGCGAGTTTGCTGGGTTTTGCAATTATTCATAACGTAAAAGTAAACAGGGTACTTGTCCCTCAGTCACAACTAAGGATACTTCGGAGTCATTAATTTATAGAAAAAATAAGGGCAAGTTTTTCTTCTTTGGTAAAATTTTTTTTTAAGCCCTTGAATTGTTTCTTAACCAGCAAATGAAGATCTGCGGTATTTGTTAGGGACTGGATGAACACGCAGACCTGGGGCGCAATGTGGAGATGCTGTGCAGGAGGTTGGGAAGCGTCTGTACCCGGTGGATTCCTCCAGTTCTGTTATAATCCCCTTGCTGGAGCAGTCCCGCTTGTGATGGCGGTGTAGCGTTGGGTGATCCCTCAGGAATTTCTCCTTCTGGCGTTATGCCTGTATTTAGTTCGCTGGATTGAGATCCAGTCCTGTGTAATGTCTTTAGTTGCTCCTGTCAATATAGAGCCTGTGGCTGTTTAGTAAGTAGTTGAAGCCCTTGCTGTAGCTGCGCAAGCCAGTCGTTGGGATTTGGGGAGCTTTGTGCTTGCGTTCGATGAGCGATTCGGACCAACACCCATCTAGAGCTACCAGCCCGTGTGTTCACTGTCAACAAAATGGGGTTGTCCGGCGTTAACAGATGTCCATGCTGTGTAAACCCCTGCACTGAAAGGCAGCTTTAGCTAGTCTGAACGAGGTCCTCAGGCTCTCAGCCCAGACCAGGAAAGCTGCACGGAAGGAAACTCCTTTGCCATCGAGCTGTTGCAGGCTTGACCTTCGGAGCTCCTGGTGACTGGTTCATTCCTTGTCTTGCAGCCAAACAGGGCGAGATCCCGCTTTGTCTCCTCGCTGCAGATCAGGAGCATCATCAGTGAAGTTGTGGAGTCAGGACTGAGGAAAACTTCTCAGGCATTAGCCTCCCTGTATCCGCTGTGTCGTAGGAACGAGCCTGCTGTGGGATCCTGTCAACCCCAAAATGGCACTGTCTGCCTTCCCTGTTGTTAGGGAACACTTCAGCTGATTTTCAACCCAAAATAGCAGATAATAATGATTCCAAGCGAGACGAGTCTCTTGGTCACCTTAGTTTGTGTGTATCTAGATTCTTCTGCTCATTGCAGGGAGCAGAGGGCTGGACAGAGAATTTGAAATGACTTTGAAATCTTGTCTTCGTGGCTGGATGTCAGGATGAGGGCGTTGCTTCAAATGTGCATGTTTTTCACCAAATTGTATTTTGTCGTAACTGAGCCCCTCCCCCTTCTCACAAAGAAGTGAGAAAAATGCAAGGAGGAAAATGTTTCTAATAAACTTTGCTGCCTCTAGTATTTCTTGTAAAAGCTCCTGCTGAGATGTTTGAGAATTTACGAAGTTTTAGGATTTGTGTTTGTCACACTAGACATACTGTAATTATTGGATCAAATACTGGTTTGCTCTTTGGAGCCCAGCGAGACTCTGGCGTATGGAAGAGCCCCGTTTTCACATTACAAATGATAGCGCTGAAAGAGCGAGCGCTGCAAATGTGCGCAGCACCGCTTATTAATGAGATGTGGGGAAATGATAGGGTTACCATTTGGATGGGATCAAATTCATCCGTCCCAGCTTATTGGTCTTTTCAGATATGTACTCTGAGCCTGAAATACAGTATTTTTCTTCCTAGAAATCATCAATATACCAACTCTACCATTGCTGTTAATCCTATTCCTGCTGGTTCATATTGTAAGCCCTGGAAGGGTATAATAGAAAAAATATCGCAAAGATACCAGCAATGTGCTTTATCAGTAATTTACCAAGTGAGCTGGAGAATCTAGTATACACCTTTGGGTCTTCTAAAATTAAGTAAAATTAAACTTTCATAGTTTTCAAGCCCAAGCAGTGCCAGCCCGACAGCTTCAGAGACTGAAATCTGTTTTAATGCACAGTGAAAGCAGCATGAAGCTTATATAAAAAAAAGGAATAAAGACAAAACCTCATTACAGTGAAACACTTGGTTATGATTATGGAAAGTAATTGAGCCCAGCTTGGAATCATAAACTCGAAATTCTTTTATGGAGTGTGAGCTGGCCTCGCACCAGATGGAGAAACTGGTAGTTCGTATTTCTCTTTGAAAATGCAGGCAGTATGGTCTCTTCAAAGAGTGTGCAAGTGGTGTTCAGGCAAAACGTGTTTCTCTTGTAGGGCATTGCATCACTTACAGTCTAGAGGATTTTGTTTTTTAAAGCAAAGTTTTCTTTTACGTATTTCTTTGAGGGTTATTTTAATATTTTCCCAATTTTCTATTTATATAAAATACAGTTGCAGTTAAAACGAGTGTGGTGTTATGAGGCCTGTGGGCATGCCTCCCTACCAATGACAGTGATAGGAAATGATAATTTTACCAGCATTTGTCTACAGAATTGAGAAGAGAAATTTAGAGTAATTCTAGCTTAAGGATAATTTTAAGGAGGACAAGGCAGAGAACAGTGCTGTGTTTTTGCACAGTATTTGCACCATCATACAGACTTTACACCTCCTTGCGATGAGTGGATCAGCTATTGCGTTTCAAAACTCTGATGACGCAGCCATCGCCTGCTGGTTGTGCTCCACTCTGCTACGGCATCTTCCACATTGCCAATAAGGGCAGGAGACCAAACCTTAACCCTCAAAACCCAGATCTACCTTGTAGAACAAATCTTTGCATCACCTTCAAAACAAGGAAGATTTTTGTTGCGTTTGGGACTAAAGGATCACCTTAAATCAGTGCTGTGGCAGTGGAAGGATGCAAAATGTGCTTTTATCCTGGGAGAAGGGGAATTGAAGAGCAGGAAGTGGCAAGAAGAGGGAGCAGCGCTCCCCACCTCTGAGCTCTTTCCGGGGCACCTGGGAGCAGTAGAGGCCTTTCGCAGGTTGGACTGAAGGTGCCTCTTGCCCTGACCCTCCTCTCTTCATGTGCCCCTCTGAATTACAGAAAGATAGTGGAAAGAGGTGTCTCTCTTTCCCTTGCTCTGCTCTAGTCTCCACTTAAGAAAAATTCCTGCTGCTTCCGAAACGGGGGAAATCAAGTGTGAAGAGAAGCAGATTCAGCATGTTGCTTTGCTTGGACAACATGTCTGCATAATGTTGTTTCGCTCGAGTGTCCAGGATTGTAGGGAAGCATTTCATACACGTGCACATGTGTTGGTTCCCTCTCCCAAAATCAGTTTATTAAGATGTTGTGTGCTTGGCACCTCCTAGAATGAGGTGTTTTTTTTCTCCTGTGGCTCAAAAAAAATATAACGTGCTATAACTAATTTGGGAGACTTTAAGGTAGCTCGACAAGAGTCCACTTCATGGTTGTTTGGTAGGGATTGGTGGTTTTGACCTGCAGAATTTAGATGGCCTCAAAGGAGCTCTTTGAAGCCCAGCTTTTTATTATTAGTTTTACAAGAGCCTTCCATTGGAATCATTAAGAAGATGTAGTAGCTGGTGTAAATGCTCTAATATCTGCTCAAACATTAGCTGTGGGAGATAAAATGATCATACTCAACACACATACTGGTTTTTTATTTTAACAAATTACTGTGAAAGTCAGTGCTGTCTCATTTTCTGGTAGCTCTGTGCAGAAACGTTAGGGTCTTACCGCCTTTCTAAATTAGGGGAAATGAGCCCTCCTGGTGCAATGGCCCTGCTGGAAAAGGTCATCAGCTACTAAGCTACTGTTTATCCTTGGCTTTGGCCAAAAGGGGGCTGTTTCTGTGCTGAAGCAATACCAATTTTTATCTCATTAAAAAGGGATTTAAATTATTTGGTTGCTGATGACAGTAAGTCATTCTCAGCAGTACTTTAGCCACTAAGGAATGAGGAGGAACTTGATGTCCAGATCACGTTGGTGGTGTAGGGAGTGTTGTTTGTGTCTTTGGCCAAGCGAAGGCTGGCAGGGGAACTTGGTAACCATCTCCAAATGCATAGAAGGCTGCTCCAGAGCAGAAGGGAACGATCTGTTCTCCATGTGCACAGCACATAAGACAAGAAGCAGTGGACTTAAATTGCAGCAAGGAAGAGTCAGTTTTGATATTGGGGAACTGTTTTTCAAATGAGAAAGACTGTAAAGGCCATTGCTGTTATGGGAGTAGCTTGAGAGCTGGCCCACAACACAGATCATGACACAGAGCCTGACTCAGGCTTGGTGGCACAAGAGTGGCAGAAGGCAGGGAAGGGACAAGGAAGATGGAGCGTGCAGAGCTCAATATGACTGTCACACAAGTCTGGGCAGGGCGTGATGGGCTTGGCACTTCTTACAATGAGAAAAGTATTTAGGTAACCCTGACTTTCCCCTACTGAGCCTTAAACACTTCTTCATTGCTCCACCTGCTTCTTCTTTGCACCAGATTAGCTGTGAGCCCCAAGGGAAGGGTTGGAGAACAAGCTTCTAGAAAGCAGCATGCAAACAGGTTGCAGAAGGTTGTCGTTTGGTGAAAAGCACTGAGATCTTTATATGCAGAGCTGAAATTTGTGGCTGAGGCATTCACTGCTGAGAGCACAAAGACTGGGTTAAAAGGGGATAGGAGGACAAGTCAGGAGGGGGAAGATTGTGAAGAGCCTTAACTTAGTTGTTCTAGTTCCTCGCTTGGATATAGTGACAGCCCTACCTGGAAGATAATTAAGTGTCTTGTTAATAAGTACGTTGATTATTTTATTTAATAGGTTGAAGAACAAAGTAGCCCTCTGTACTGCCCTCTCCCATGTTCTCCCTAGAGTAATGTAAGCAAGTGCTGAAGGTGGCTGAGGGACCTGTTGTCCCTTCTGCAGCTTTGCTCAGGCTACCTGAAGCCCTGGGACATTCTTGCACTGATGCCTTCGTGACACACCTCTTTCTGAAAGACTGTAGCTTGCAAGGACACTATGTTGACAGAAGTCTTTTCCCCAATAATTTTGGCCATTTTTTTTCTTCTTTCTAATGATATTAAGTCATGCCAGCAATCGTGGGCATGAAAGAAAGAGGTATGCTTCTTTGGGAAGGGAAAAGGTGGTATGTCCTTTAGCTCCTCCCAGGAATGAAAAAAATGAGACTCTTGTTATTCATACAGGGTTTGATTTTTGACAGAACTGATCCTCAAGTTCAAGTGAAGTCTGGAGGAGAAGCTCATGCTCTGTAACTTTAAAAATAAAGCTTTTTTTTTTTTTTTTTTTTTTTTTTTCCCGAGCATTTGCTTTTGCTGTAATCTTAGAAAGACTGGGCACGGCAGTTTGACCATGCCTCGATTTGTGCCTGCACTTGTTTCCAGCTGCTCGAGATCCAGCCCACACTCTTCAGCCCTTTCCTAAAATGAAACAGCTCTACATCTACAACCTCGGAGCCAACCATAATACGCCCCTGCCCCGTACGGGGGAGTAAGAGCCCCGTGAAAATTTGTCTCTTTAGAAAGACCACAAGGCAGATTTTAATCCGCTCGTGTTGCAAGCGGCCGCCCTGCGCGCCTCCTGCTTTGCAGGCAGCAAACGTGAGCGGGGCGATCTCTGCCCGGCGCATACGTACAGCCGGTACGCAGCCCCGGCTGCAGTTTCCAGAAGGTATCTGCCTTCTTTTTATGAACTGGCAGCAGCTCTTGCCCATTAGTCTGTTAGTCATTAGTCGCGGAGGGCCGGGCGCTTGCGAGCTCGTCGATATGCAGCTCTACTACGCCGTGGCCGCGAAGACCTAGCGCGCGTGAATCAAAATAGTTGGGTGATGTCATGGCCCGGTGCGAGCGTGCCCCGGCCGCCTGCTGCCAAGAATTGTCTGTACCGGCGCGGTTTCCTTTTACAGCCTTTTTGAAGAGTCATCATGCAGAACTGCACATGACAGTTGCCTTCAAGAGGGCCGGGGGCTCCTTTGCATAGTTAGTGGTTTTTAAAAGGAGGGAACTTCTCAGCCGGTTACTGACCTTTTCCGCCTGAGCTGATCCACCGGGACATTTTGCTTCGGTCTCGGAGGCTTCTGACGGCTGGTGGATAGGAGCTCTGCTGCTGCAAGGAGCACAGACGTCGAACCTCTCCCGGCGGCCGCAGATATTTGCAGGCTCGTTACTGTACGCTGCAATTAAGACCGGCAGAGCCTTGCCTGCGGGGCCGCTCTCTGCAAAGACTAAACCAAGCACGTTTGAGCTGGATTTCCAGCGCACCGCGCTTTTTTCTTTCTTTTTTTTTTCCCCCAGCCACATGGTCTTTCTGAAGTTTTATTTCCTCGCACTCGGGCTGGCGGTGTAAGCGGCGCCTTTCCCTGCCCCTCGCGCTGCCTTTCGGTCCGGTCTGCGTTTTCTCCTTCGGTGCTGGGTATGCCTGACAGCTGCTGCTGCTGCTTGGGTGCATGTTGCAGCTCATGAAGCGTTTTGGCAGTTTTAGAGGAAGCAAGAGAGGAAAGGAGCAGTGCAAAAGCTCTGAGAGGCGCCAGTCCGACCCTCGTAGCCTGCTAGGTAGGGACCGTCTGCGTTCCCCATCCTCAAGGACGTTACTCCGTGGGAGCGTGCAGTGGGGTGGTATCGAGTTTTGCACTTCCTAATTTCACTGACGCGTTGTGCGGTAAATACTGGAGAGTATTTTTATGGGATTTTGCCCCAGAGGGGAAAAGCTAAGCTCACAGCTGTAACACACATCAGAAATGATTTTTAGGGGAAGCGTTACAGTACACTTTGCAGTAAACTTTATGAAATGCAGTCTACAGGGCTGTCAGCTGTGTACTTCAGACTAGTGTAACTTTAATTGAAAAACTGTAACTAAATGATGAGTTAGGGCCAACATTACAGCTTGAAAGACAGATTTTCAGTAGAGAGAAATTGCATAGCCATCTGATAAGTAATCCATTTTAAAACATGTCCTTGTGGTACTGTAGTTTCCAATGCAGTTGTGCTGCAGTTGCAATTAATTGCAGTTTCTCAGTTAGAAGTTTCCCTGGTTGTTGATACAGGACAGGTGCTGAGTTGTGTGGGAGATAATATCTGTGTATCAGATAAGGATAAATTGGCTGGGACACAGGGAGTGTTTTGGCAGGATCTAGACGTGTTTCTTAAGGCTGCTGGAGGAGTATAATGTTTAATGTATTTCCTACGCTGACTGACGGGAGTTGTTTTAGAGCTCTCTGGTTCCCAGAAGACCATGAGTTCTGCTGAGAGACTCTGTCCCGTGACTACAGTGCTTTAAAATGATGTTCTACTGAGTCAGGCAGACAAGTTCACTGAGGCTGACGGCTCTGCAAGGCTCTTTTTACCCTGTGTCAGGCAGGAGTCACTGCATTAAACTCAGCAGAATGACCAAGGTAGGAGACGTGCTGGACCATATGGACGGGCTGTAGAGGTGCATGCGGATTTAGCAAGGAGGAGTTGCTATTGATGGATGAGGAGTGGCTGTCCATCCAGAAAGCTTGATTTTCTATTATTTACTGTTTTGAAATTTATTTGGTGATCATTTGAGTTGTTTTTAATGTCTCCCCCTAAAAAATGGTTTTCTTTTTTTTTAAAACCTATTTTATACAATTAAGTGTTTTTAAACCTAAGGTACTGCACCTCATTCTGAATTTCCCTAAACCAGTCTGAGTGTGTTTGTGCTGAAGTGATGTTAAGCTCAAGCTGATGCGAATGAGATGCAACCCGGTCTTTAGAGTTTCGCAGCGTAAGCGAGATATACAGAGGCAGGTGACAGAGCCTTTATGCAAGAAGGGGGCAAGATCTGTTTTATAGATTGCCCAGATCTACAGAAATATTCTCAAGTTCTGATTCACACTCCTAAATTCCCGTGGGCAGAAGCATGTGTGTGACTTGTTGACTGAGTGATTAATGGCACTTTGAGCTATTAATTAATCTTCTTCCCCATCAATAAGTTGGCGATAGCCAACATCTGCAAAAGGATTTGATGCTGGTATGAGCAGAGCGTTGCAACTAAACTTCCTTGGAGGCGAGCTCTGAACCCGCTGCTAATCTTCCTCTGCAGAGAAAATAACTCATCCTGCAGCAGGAGCATTGGCTATGGGAACCTTCCACATTTTTGATAGGGTTATAAAAAGATCTGAAAGCGTAATAGGCCAAAAAATATGTTCCTCCTTCATTGTCCTTTCCCAAAGTTGGCTGAAAAGTTTCGGTGTTGTGAAAGGGCTTTACTGTATTTTGGGCTCCTCGGTGCTGTGAGTTACATGGTTTGTAATCCAATAGGTAACGAGCAGCCTAACTAGCTTTGAGGAGCAGACTCTCACGTTAATCTAGCTATGTGGTACTCAGACAGAATTATAAATACATTTACGCTACCAAATTTGCATAAATTATTCCTGCAAAGCACAACCAGGTCAGTTCCCTGCTTCACCTTGTCCTCCTGAATGGAGGCCACCAAGCTGCTGCTGGGATTGCCTCTGCGATCCCTCCGGAGCCTGGCTTCCTCTCGGGAAGCAGGTTAATGCTTGCAAATGCTTTTTTTTATTTAGGATCATGTAGGAGCATTTGCAAGAAGCAGCCTCAGTGGCTCACCTGGCTCGGGCACGTGCTGGTGCCTTCCCCGTAGCAATCTGAGTTGTGCTTTCCAAGCAGAACGGGGTGGAGGTGGCTACGGGAAGCGTTTCGTGCCAGCGCGGCTCCCGCAGGGCGCGCACCGGGCTCGGCCCGTGTCCGCTCTGCTCCTCCTCTTGCGATCGTGCAGGTGCATGGTGGTGCATTCAGCCGCGGGCTTGCTGAATGGTTTTGATAATTCTTTTCAGCAACGAGATGGGCAGGGAAAGATAGACAAAGGGCCAGCGGTGCCCCAGAACGGCGTGTTCTGTCACTTCTGATTTTTCTCAGCCACCTCCTGTAAGAGTCTGTTCATCTTTGTAAAGAGGCCTGGGCCAGAGTGCTTTCTTTCTTGGGGTATGTGCCATTGCAAAAAAATGTTTCTCAAATAGTGCTTTCTTATAGAAATCAGTTGAGCTAAGCCCAGTATTTCCTCTGCACCGATGAAGAGGTTGACTTCTCGGCAGAGAAGTGGAGGTAGAGTTGCCAACCATGGAGATAAACTAGGATCTCTCTAAGTCCCCATCAGTCCCCGCATGCCGAGTGAACAGCGAGAAGAGACCTCAGCATGGCCCAGAGCAGAGCAGAAATGGAGAGCATGTAGAAAAGTGAAGGAAAGTGGCGTGAACAAGAGTGAGATGTGAACGTGAGGAGGAAGCGCTGCGAGGCGAAGGTTGGTAGCTTTGCCCGTAAAGAGGAGCCACCGGCAGAGAGATGCGGGAGCTTGAGGTCTCCACCAAGTGGCAGAGAAGGGCTGGGATTTTCACAGCTGCAATGTCTGGAATTATACAAAATATACCCAGCCTCGAGGTCCCAGCTGCACATTTCCTCCTTCCTGCCACGGGTGCCAGGTCTCTGCTTTGTCCCTTCTGACCTGCATGGGGATGGGGGGCTCCGGGGTCTCTAGACCTAAGGTACTGGATACTGTATTTTGGAGTATGTTTAAAGCATCTTTGTGGTTCAAGTCCTATGGAAACGTCTTCTCCACATGGTCAGAAACGCTCTGAGTTTCTTCCACAGCTAATCATTGTCCTTCCCTGATAGCTGGAGCCGGGGGTGAGTTTGGGTTGTGTGTAGAGCAGAGAAATCATGGCCTCTTCCCTCCTGACAGCAGAGATGGGACGATCACATGGGTGACTACTGTGTGTGGTTACCATGTTATGCGTGACTCTGCACCCAGCTTAGATAACAGTCCATGGCATGGAGTTACACTGAGCCAACAGGCGCACGGCTTACAGCGTTTAAGTGCAATGATGGTGCAAATGTAGAACAAGGCGATGCTTCAGACTGGCTCCAATCACATGTTGTCAGCACAGTTGAGATAGATACTGGTTGCAGGTTGTTGCACCGAGAAATGGCAGGAAGGGGGAAGTGGCTGCAACAGGAGGCACCAGCTGAACTCCTGCTCCTCCGGCCTGGGGAGCTGTAGCCCATCAGACATTTTCTGCCAAAGCAGGTGGTGCTAGTGGTGGGAGGACCCGAGCTGAGATGTTTGTCATTCTGGTAGGATGTTTCTGATATGAGGCAATGGGGAAGAAACCATGGTGACAAAATTCCTGGAGAAATGAGAGTGATGAGGTTGCTGTGCATTCCCGGTGTACGGCACTCCAGCGATGAGAGTAAAAGACAAAAGAACGGAAACTGCTCCTTAAAAGCAGCTACAAGAGACTGGTCAACCATCAGCATCAGACACCGGGACCTCTTCACTTTGTTAATGATTTTCTCAACTAGTTTTCATGCTCTGTTGAGCTGACAGAGGTTTTAGAAAATGTGCAGCCCTGACTGATCAGTGCCAATTAATCTTGTACTAAAGAGAGCTCCAGGACCTGGGAGCTGTGAAGCTTGTGCAGCTGGTTGTCAGGGAGCAGAAAAGCAGAGAAGAGTTCAGTGAAATATCGGAGACCTTTTCCCACCCTGTTCTGCTTCCATGTGTTCGCTCTCCTGCTGCTTTCTGGCACACACCAGCAGGGTAGATACTCACATGAATCCTCACACCCAAAGGCACTCTGAATGTGGAGAGAAGGGTTGTAGCCATGGAGCAGTACAAGCAGCAAGGTATTTTCAGGCAGGTGTTGGTGTATGCCAATAGCAATAAACCCCACAAAACCTCCGCTAATTTGGTGGTGGTTCTGGTTAAAAGCAGACATGAGATTCAAAGCAAGGTACATTGAGCAGAGTCCTCCGTCTGCCCTGGTGCAGAGCTGGACCCTTCCCTCGCCCCTGGTGCAGAGCTGGGTAACCTCCTTCCTCCTGAGCCTTTTCATCACCCTTATGTTGCCTTAAAGGAATGTAGGTTCCTCAGAAAGAGTTATCTGAGGGTGCCAATAATCCAAGTAATTTCTTTTCAAACATTACTTTTGTCTGAAAGGCAGGTGATTGATAGATGTGAAAATGCAGTAAGTCCTTTTGAAGGACAGACTTACAGATTATTCCTACAAATGGATCTACCCACTGACGCTTCCTCCCCAGCCCTGCGGGGGCTCCATGCAGCTCTGTGCATCTATTTGCAATGTTCGATGCAGAATATTTATATTACTGTAAATGACATTAGTCAGCATTGCCATGCTGATGCCAGTAATGTCTCCAGTGGGTGAGATGAGCTGGGCCAGCCTCAGAGCAGAGCAGGACATTCCCTTTGGTGGGGCCTTTTGGAAACGGTGCTGGTTTTAAGCAGCAGGAGTGCCCGGGGGTCCTTGTGGCTATGGACCTTCCACTGAATTCGGCTTTCAGGTGTTGGACATTAGTGCCTGTCAGCGCGTGTATTTGCCTCCCCAAGGCAGATGCAGCAGAAAAGACACTTCAGTTTATTATTGTCTTTTATATATAAGGTATATTTTTCTTTAATTTTGATGCTATTCAAATGGTGTCATTTGGCAGAACAAGAGGAATATTATCCCTGAAAGACAAAGAAAAACTAAAAGCAAATCTTGGGATTAAATCTAGATAAAGCAGTGAAATACAAGTATGAGGCGAAGAAAGAAGATTCCCTGAGGTTGAAGGTCACTTCCAATGTACAGAGGAAATCTGTATATAAGCCTGGAAAAATATCTGTGTTATCTTGTCATATAATTAATTATTTGATTCATTTTTTAGTTATAAAGGTGAAATGAGTATAATGCAGACAACACTTACCTATATGACATCTTGGTTTAAAGACTGCAGCCTGGAGTCCCTTCATGCTGAATGCTAGATAATCACCATTTATGTGCCGAGAATCACTGGAATTACTGATTTCAGTGTGTGATCAAGATTAGTTTCAGCCTTATTGTACCAGTTTGGAGTAGTGTTGTGATTTTTTTCCCGCTTCTTCTTTACTTGTATTTTTCCAAGGCCCTGACTTTCAGAAGAATTTCTGTATGAGAAGCTGTTATCCTAGGTTGACTTCCAACTTGATCTGAGTGTACTAACCGATACCACAATTTATTTGCACTTCCGTACATCCATATTATAAATGCTTTTGCCAGAGGTTAAAAGCAAATTTCCGAAACAGATCTGTTTGCACAGCATAAAATTCCTCTTGACAATAGCATTTAGGCAGGTAGGTGCTTTTGTTTAATTAGAAATCAATGTTTTGGACTATTGACTCCCTGCTCAAAGTTTCAGTGAATTGCCCAAGAATGCAATTTAAAAGATGTTGTTAAGGCAGCTTGTTTGTCAGGTTTATTGGATCAGCAAATCCCAGGAATTACTAGGATTCAGCTGTTTTCTACGCGGCTACTTTCACCTTTATTCCTGTCCAACCTAAAAGCAGCTCAAGGACTCAGAAGTGCTGTGAGCAGTGTGATTTAACTTCTCAAAATTGTTTTAGCCACTTTATTGTCCTTACGGAGCTGCACTGAAACGCGAAGGCTTAAGTCTCAAGAGATGAGGCTCTGCTCCGTGAGACATCACCGTGCTGTCGGCAGGCTTGGCTTTGAGGCTTGGGTTCTCCATGCTGGCAAGGTCACGTGGCCTTACTTGGTGCGAGGACACAGCCCGGCAGTGCATCCCACGCTGGCACAGAAGAGTTCCCATCTTAGTCCTTTTTCTGCTGCTCTTACTTTGGTACAGTTACAGTGATTTAGCTCCAGGATGGATGAAAGGATTAGCTCATGTTAATTAAGAGCATCCTGTTGTTTCTTCAGAGAATTTTCCAGGCGTTCAAAAACTGCTGTTTCCCAGGAGTATGTTCTCAGTGTGGTAACAAGGAAGCTTTTGAAATGCTCAGAGCTACAGGGATTGTTTCATGGATCCTGTCCGTCTGGCCCCATGGTTTTATTTTGGTCAGTGAGGGAATTATGGTACAGAGGACTCTTGGGAGAAGTGCTGCCTTTCCTGGCTGTGGTGCTCTTGGAGAGGGACGGGATGATTTGTGGTGTCTCTGTTGCTTTCTGCTGGCTCCGAGTTACTGTGACAGCAGGGGGAAAGCTGCAGTGAATGCTGCAGGCCTCAGCTTAGGTGCAGGAATGGCTGGGGGCTGCCTCTGACTTCTAGGGCCGTGGGTTAGTGCAGTAGCATCTGTGTCTCCCACATGATGGATAGACATTGGGCCTTCAAAAAGCGCTAGCGGGAGGAAAGCTTCTGCTGCACGCATTTGTAGATATGCAAACATCAGAGACTTCTGACTCTGACATTCACTCGAGCTAATGGGAACAAACTTAAGAGCTGATACTACACCGTGCGCAGTTCCCAAGTAGATGCAGCCATCACATAGGCTGGCAAAATGCTAAGAGGTGTCAGCAAGAAATAAACTGAGAACTAGTCTATCGCAGAACTCTGGAAGGAGATGGACTTCCATCATACAGCAAAGTTCAATTCTATTTCAGTGTTTTCATATAATGCTGTCTATCCCACAGGCAATTAAAACTCTTGCCAAAATTGTTATGTGTGGTATAATTAGAGGTAATGAACAAGATTAGTACAAGAAACCAATTTAAGAAATAGAGATAAGGGAACATGGGTAAGTGAGACGCAGAGTCAACAGGATTCATGAGACAGATGGACATGGTGAAAGTTTGAAATTGCAAGGCTCTTGCTGCAATAGTGGCAAAAACATAGGGTGTCAGAGGCCAGGACTGTGCTAGCCTCACTGACAGAAGGACTGAGCTTTAAGGGTAGGAGGTTGGAATAGTACGGATGTTTTCCAAGGGAAATACCTGAAACTAGGTATAGTCAACACTCAGGAATCAATATTGGGACTAATATTCGTTAGTGACCTGGATGACAGAGTGAACTGTCAACAGGTCGGTGAGAGATACTGAATTGGGTGATAGTTAGCACCCCGAGCAACAGACTTTCAATCTTGAGGGACCTTGGGAAACTTGAGGATTGGCCAAGAGAAATCTCGTGAACAAGAAGTGCCTCATCTGGGGTGAAATGATTGAAATGATCTGATGCTGGGCAGTGACTGAATAGCAGCTCTACAGAAAAGGACCTTGGGGTTATGGTGGATACCATGTTGAAAATGATCCAAACATCTACTGCCATTATGTCCTGGACTGCATTAGAGGAATGGAGCAGTCCAGTCAAGGAAAGTTATCACCCCCCTCTGCCTGTTGGTAGTATGGCTGCACCTGGAGTGGTGTGTCCAGTTTGTGGTACCCTAGTCCAAAAATTGCTTAGAAACTGGAGAGGGTTTCCCTGGAGCATCACTAAGATAGTCATGAGCCTAGAGCACCTGACCTGTGAGAAGAGGATGAGGCACCGGGGCTGTTTTTGTCCAGCAAAGAAAAGGCTAAGGGGCAATCTAATAGCAGCCTGCAACGACCTTGGGTGGAATTAAAAAGATACTAGAGACAAACTCTTTTTGGAAGTGATAGATGGTAAAACAACAGATAGAATTTGTGGCTGAAGAGGTTCAGATTGCATATTAGTAGAAACATGGAGGGTGGTGCTGCACTGGCACAGGTAACCCAAAGCAGTTGTGGACTCTCCATCCTTGGAGGTTTTCAAGAGTCACCTAGACAAAGCATGACTGACCTGGTCTAGATTGATAATAGACCAGTTTCAAGCAGGAGGCTGGAGTGGAGGTGGCCAGAGGTCTGTTCCAGCCAACATTTCTGTGATTTTGTGGGTATCTCAACTGTTCCAGTTGTGAGGAAAGCTGGAGTTGCCATTCTCCTGGTCATGGATCTTTTCCCACCAAATTCTCAGTGTTGACATACATTTGCCCTTGTTTTTATAAGCCAGGGCCGGTTGTACAGCCGATTCATATCAGCAGACCAGTGGAAGGAGAGCACTGTGAACACCAAGGCGGAGCAACACCAAATCATTCGTTGGTCTGACAAAGGCAGAGCGAGTTGTGTAGCATGCAGAAGGCACTCGGAGTTAAAGGCTGCCTTCTGGCTATTTTGTACAAATGAAGTGCGGCCTTGAGAGCCCTGGACAGTTACTAATGCAACCCTGAGCTAAGCAGTGTCTGGGCATCCCTTAGCCGCTGCCCCAGCTGGAGAAGTATTCATTTACCAGCTTGAGGAATTGCAGTGGGACTGGGTTTGTATCAGCTATCTGTCACTATAGCAACTCCTCACTTAACCAGTCCCTGTACTAAAAATAGATCACCTTGATCTCAAGGAAAGAAAACCAAGGGAAATCAAAAGGGACAGTGATACGCGAAAGCTGTGGAGTCAGCTATTGACTCAAGGATGGAGCATTTGAAATCTCTTATAAATAATCTATCATGTAAAACAAATATTTGAGAGGAATCCATCTAATCTGGAAACCTCCCAGCATCAGTCGGTTTGAAGTTTTGGCAAAAGGCATACATTACTTTTTATCAGAGAGAAGTGTTTAGAGTTACCATCGAGCGCACTGGGGATGCTGAAAGCTGTGTGGGATGTTGCTGGGGGGGTTATGATGTGTAAAGGATCTTATCTTTCAGGTAAGCAGATCTGCAGCTCTGTCATTAGATCCAGTAGCCTCATATGCATTTATATAACATAAAGTAAGCCATCAAAATCCCTACTCATTATTGAAATTGTTACTAGTATCTGTGGAAGTCTGTGAAGGATGCAAACCTGAAAAATGCTGAATGCTAGTAGTGAAGTCTCTGCTATCTCATGCTGAAGTTAATAGGAGTCGAGTGTTTTGGCACTACCATGTAGGGACAGGGTCCTCTGTAAGGGAAATACAGATCATACTCAGTAGTATTTTTCCTCCAATCCCAGCTAGTGGTTACCTCTGAAGGTGATGGAAATGTATCTCCATGAAGGGGGTAGTAGCTGGTTGAAGGCAAAATAGCAATAAGATGAACAGCTTGTTCCACAGCTAATGAGCTGCAGAATTTACTGAAAACATTTTTGGTGGAAAAAGAACCAGATTTGCATCAAAACAGTCCACATCTCATACATGGTATACGTGGCACCCAGGAAAGGGTTAATTTAGCTTTCAGAGGTGGCTGGAATTAGCATCATGTAGACAGCAGTATCAGTCAGCAAGAGTTTGTTCTTGATAAAAGGGCAGATTATTTTAATGACCTTTTTGGGTTGACAGTTTGCAGACATAGTTGATACTGAAGTGTGTAGGTACTTGGCTGCCCCTACCTTATATATTATCATAATTATTTTTATTTAGCATTATGAATTACATTTTTTACATTTAGTTTGTCTTCTAGAAAGAAGATAAGCAGTTTTCCTGTGGTAACATAGATCATCACAGGAGTACATCTGTTCAGTGATATTTCTCAGTTCTCATCACTGTAACTTTTCAAACTTGAAACATATAATTATAGAGAAAAAAAGTAGGATTAATTCTTATTTAATTTTTTTTACTTCAGTAGAGATCGACTGCTCTCACGTCACCTGGGGATCTGGCCCATATTCTTTACCTCTTCACTAGGTGCTCTTTTTGATCAGTTTTGGAAATCTGAAGAAACCATACTGCAGAGTAATTAGAAATCCCAAGCACACTCCCAGACTGGACACATAGAAGTGTGAAAATAGAAGTGCAATTCTTTAAAGAGAATAAAGTTGTTCACTGAAGAGATCCAGTGATGCGAAGCCCATAGGCTTACCCCAGGCACGAATCTGGCCTGCTGTCACTGTTGTCTGGGGGAGAGCTACATCAAAGTGCATGTTTGGCTGAATTTCTCAAATATACAGCCATGACTGAGAAGAAGATTAGAGCAAATTAACTTCATTCAAGGTCTTGTGCATTCATAGTTAGCTGAGTCTCCTGGAGATGTTAGTTTACATTAGTGGAGTAACATATATATATATATAAAAATTGTAGTTTACAATATATGCTATATATGCTGAAAGGCAAAAGTTTTCCCAGATCACAGGAGTTATTGCCAGGAAATGCTCTGTTTGGTGCTTTTACTCCCACCTTCAGCCTGGCAGCAGATTTGGCATGGACACAGAATTTGCTCTAGGAATGAGCAGAGCTCCTGGTACTACTATTCTCTCTATAGGACATATTCATGGAAGTCAAATTCTTTTTTCCTCCCTTAGCTGGCAAGACCTCCGGGTGGTCAGAAGAGCTCCTTCCTCTAAAGAGGCTGCTGCTTCCACTGGGCTGCCAGTCTCCCCCTTATCCCAGAGCAGGTGACAGCTTTCTATTGCTGTCAGATTTGCTTTTATTTCCTTGTGTCCCCAAAGGAGTCCAGAGTTTTTCTTTATGTCAGCCAGGTCCTTCTTTAAAAGTTTATGGAGATCCTTTCTGGCAGTGGTAATAAGGAAATTAGTTTATTTGAACTAAGAAACAAAAAGCTTAAAAAATAAAAGCACCGTAGTGTAATTAGTTACAAATTTTCCTAAAGATAACACAGGAAGATACAAAACACAAGGCAAAGCACTGAGATCCCTACAAGAAATCCCAACAGAACAAACTAACCTTGAGATGTGAGAGATTAATACAGGAAAACTGTAATATTCAAAATTAATGAGACTAACTTAGGAGACTCACACAGAAAGGATTACATTATGGTAGCGAGCTCCCAGGTGATTTGAAAGCCTACTATGAAAAACATGAGTGAGTAGCACTCTTTAAAATTTAATTGCAAAACTGTCTGGGAGATAGAGAGATGCTGCTCCTCTGATGGCAGAGCTGGCAACTGGTCAGGGGACCGAAGGACATGCTTGATGCTTGCTCTCTCCTGAAAATTAGGAGAACAGTGAGGCTACATAGATAGAGGGGAAAGTCAACCTAAGCTAGAAAAGAATTGGACTGAAGAAGTCATAATATTGGAGGTTTTCATCTGTGCAGGGATGAGGAATAGCACAAGTCTCGCAGCTGCCAGACAGCTGCCAAGGTGGCCTCCTGGCCCTGGGTGACCAAGCAGATGTGAGTTCAGCTCTCCTGCAGTCCCTGTACAAAGTAACTCTACAGAAGCAAACTTTAAACTAGCTAGTTGAAGACTAGTAGCTCTCTCACTGCCCTGTAATGGAGCTCACAATTTACCGTGCTTCCCAGGAGAGTTTTGCAGCTGTGCTGGCACGGCTAATCTTGGGTGTCTGAGTGTTGTCTTTAAAGGTAACTTTGATCCCTCTTCATTGCATTGCAGGCAGTGCAATTCCAACTTGCAATGGTCAGGTTCTGGTCAGGATTTCAGTCAGGAATCCACCAGGTTTGATCCTGCCACAGGTATTGCAACATCCTGTAACCATGAACAGGCCACGTAGGTTTGGACTTGATGCTTCATGCTTCTGAAATCAGCAACTCAAATCCCTCATTCTAGATTTAAAGATAAACACAAGAAGGAGATTTTGATGTTAAGAGGTGCTACTCAGCCACAGTTGGTGCTTCTGAAAATCAAATTTAATGCCTGATGTCTTTTAATGTCGTGTATAAAGTTTTGTCAGTGATCCTTGACCATCTGGACTTGAGCACCAGGGCACACTGATATACTTGGCTGTCTCACTTACTGAGAGGTTTGGTTAATAGTATGGATAACTCTTTGTTGGTACCATTAGTAGCGTGGTAACTTTTAGGCTCTGGGAAAACTAAGTGTTTCATCATAGTCACAGTGTGTTTGAAACTAGAGTAACAATCACACAGGCACTAGTTTACATTACTATTATTACTACTTTGAAACTCATTGTACATAAGAACACAGGAATGAATGTACCAGGTTAGCACAAACATCCATCCAGATCAGTATCTTTCTGTGCCGGTTGTCAGCAGCACAGGAATAGGGAAGAGTATAGGAACAGGACAGCACTATAATGGTGTTTCCCACTCTACTCTCCCAGTCTCCAGTGCTTTGTGGCTCAGTTGCTGAGCTGAAATTGGTGTGTTCATAGCCCTTGATGAATGTTTTTTTCCCTGATCTTGCTCTGCCATTTAAGAGCACACTGTGTCACTGTTTCCTTGGATTTGTTTGGAGTCTTCCACCCACTAGTTTCATCTGATGCTCCCGTGGTCTTACACTGGAGTACACAGCTAGCAGTCATCCCCTGTCTGCCTTCCCCAGCGTACTCATGGTTTTACAGACCTCTGCCACATCCTTTCCCTACACTCATCCTTCCTAAGCTGAAGAGCTCTAGTCTATTTAGTGCTTCTGTATCTTCAACCTTATCACCCCTTTCTGCAGCTTTTCCAGTTATACTGCATCACTTTGAGGCAGTCTCTGTCTGCACCTTCGTATTATGGAGCCACCTTTTAGCCATAAACAACCAGTTAGACGGAACCAGGCCTCCACGGATGCCACCCTGGGGGCTGACCAGGAGAAGATGCCCCAGGAGCAGGATACCTTTCTTTTGCAGCTCATCCACTTACCTATGCAGACAGTCCCCTCTTCACCAGACCTCTCTGGTGGGTAGCCAGAAGTCTACTCTTGGCCACTCAGATAGCTTCTTACCTGAACTTGGACTTTGCAGTGTAGTTTTCTCGTGTAGTAACTCCAAGGAATTTGCATGGCGGGCCATTTATATAAGGGAAAATGCATTTCTTGGCTCACTGATAGGAAGGTAGCTTTATAAGAACTGTAATAAAGATAGTCAAGGATAGTTGACTGTCTAACCGATGGGAGAATGATAAACCTGAAAGATATTATTACTGTAGATTTAGATCAATAGCTGGAAAATTGTGTGCTAGAGGGCAGAGAAACTATGAACACAAGCTGAACTATGCACACAGGAGCCTATAGTAAAATAATTCCCTAGAAAGTAGAGTTGTGTATTTATTAAGTATTTCCTTGGCTTGGAACTATCTAATCAGTCTTTGTACATGTCAGCAGCACATCCATAATAAGAAAGTGCTGTGTGGATTGTGTGAACTGGAATTAGAGATGTGATAACCAGCTAAACCGTCGGAGACAATGTAAAGGCTGCCTGGCGTTTGCATTCCTCTAGCTGAAGAAAAAAAACTTGCACGTGCAAATGAGTTGCTGGGTTTTTTTCCTAATACATTCTACGTTCTACGTCCCCAAGAGCCTGCTAGTTCACACTGGAGTGCCTCGGTGCCTGATTAAACCTCCCCTAACATATACTGGTGACAGCTTGTGCTATATTCAGTACGTACATGAGGTTATGAGGCAGATATAGGCATGTAGGTGTACACAGGTCAAGGAAAAGATTGCTGAGGTATAGGTAGGCCCTGTGGTCCCCAGCCAGAATGAAGGGCAACTGAGACCGTAATTAGGATTAGAAAACCTGTTTTTTATTCTTACCTAATGTCACAGTCCCTTGGTTTTCCCATCTGTAAAATTCTAGTAAAATTGATCAATCCCATCAAGGTGTTGTGAAACTAACTACAGAGGGATCATGTCGTTTCTAATGTCCTAAATTGTTATTGATTCCTGAAGTAATCAGTCTATCAGCCAGTTACTTTCCCTGCAGCCAAGCTGAAAGGTTTTTGTCTAAATCCTCCCAAATTCTTATTGTCCCACACTCTGTTTGGCATCAGAGCTGTCAAGGGGGAGGAGAGACTGGAAGCAAAAGCCCGATGTTGCACAGGGGAGGTGTGGGGTGCCGAGCGGGTAAAGGCAAGGTCAGAAGTGGATGAGTGCGACGAGTTCAGCAAAATCTGATCCTAAGTTTAGCCATATGTCTCTATGGCTCCCAGAAGCAGGAGAAAGGCATGGGTAAGTGAGCAGTGTGCTGAACATCATACTTCGTCCCCCTTTTTTGGTCCCTACGCGTACACACACTGCCCCTTCTTGCTACGGCAAGAAAACAAGGCAGAAGTGGGAGAGACTTGAAATGCAAAGCTTGTTCACTTTAAAGGATTTGTGATAAGAGCTGCCCTGAAATATAGCTGAGTGGGGACATAGCTTCTCAAAGCTATTCTTTAGCGTAAACAGTTTTAAGCAGTTCCTGGAAATAATTATCTCCATTTGTAAAATGATGTTGCTCTATAGATTAAGGGCATGCTCCCTGCCAAAGCTATTTATCAGCCAAATGGAGCTGGTGGAAGTTTGGTGTGCTTTACATATAGACTGTGGTTGGGTGACTCTACCTAAAGCAAGATTAAATACCAGGTCAGCTGCAGTGGAGCAGACTTCTGTCCCCTGTGCTGGGTGATGTGACCCCAATGTGTAGACTCTCCTGCCTTGAAACTCTGGATATTTAAGTTCTCAGGATTACAACCTGGGGGAGGGAGACAGAAAACTAACCCTATATGCAGCCCTAAAGGCACATGGGACGTTTCTGTAGCCCTCTTTCTGTTTCTAAATGGCAAGTGTCTGGGCTCGTCCAACCTAAACGAGCATCTTCAAGACAAGGAAATAAGAAGGGAGATTAAATGCCTGCAAATAGAGCACAATTTAAGAGAGAGTTTGAAGAGCACATAGTTAAGACATGAGAACACAGTGTTCACTGGTGTATTGGAAGCAGGAACTCACATGGAAATCTTGGCTTTATTCCATTATTTAGTGGCAAAAAACATGTTTCAGGACAAGAAGAAGATGTGGGGAAGCTGATTATGTTCTTTGCAATAATATTCTTCGTCAAAGGCACTGAGAGGCAATGCCTTCTTTTATACAGAAATATGAGATGACAAAGGCAGTAATACACTTACGCAGCAACAAGCCCCAGCTCTGCGCTGTTTACACTGGCGTTCTGAAGGATTTAAGGATGAAATAACTGAACTGTATTAAAATGCAATATTTCGGAGGAAAATGACATGACGGAGCAGATTGTTTTCCTCCTTCCCTCAGTCTTTGAGGCCTCTCTTGAACATTCAGAAAAGAGCTGACAAAAGAAATCTGACTGATGTGATTTTAAAATCCCTTATGAGAGGCTGTTTGGGAAAATGAGCTGTTACAAAAAGAGAAATTATTGCAGCAGATCAAACTCTTGAGTTGCCTTTGCTGCACTGGTAGCTTGAGCTTCACTCAGCTGACTCCTGCTCACACGCAGGAGTTTCTTACTTTGATTGAGAGATGCTTTGAACCTGAGCTCCTTGCTCAGCTGGGGATGGTTGCTGCTGACACTCAAACTACTAAGTGATGATGCAGCTAAGTCACAGGGCTGCTGCTGATTAAGTCAGTCAGGGTATTTTTTTTTTCCTCATTCACAGGGAAGAAGTCAAATATAGTTGTTTCCAGCTATCAGTGAAGACAGCCTTTAAAAGAGAGGGTAGGGGCACCAGGTAGTCCATTTTAAATAGGGTAAGGAGGTAACAAGGGGATGCTGTGGGGGACTGTACCAGGACTGGTGTTAATAACAGGGCTGTTTGGAAAAGATTAATAGGATATATGTAATATTTTTTGTGTTACTTTACCCCAAACAAGTATTTTAATTTCAGTTCTAAAGAGTCTTTGTGATCTGTTCTCCATACGTGCCATGATGTGCTTTGGCCTGCTTGAGGAGGGAAGCAATGAGTCATAAGAGGTGCTGGGGGTTCCTTAGGTGGTGGTATCTGGCTAGGGAGCTCCACCAATCTGGCAGAAAAAGGCAGGTAAGCCACACACATTCTTGTTCTAGGGAAAAATGAGACATTCCCCATATATGGGAACTCCTCAGTGCTGATCAGCTGCTGAGAAAATGCTGAGTATTTCTGCCCATGCTAGTTTTTAGAAGATAGAGGCAAACTCATTAGCAGCATGAGATAAACAGTGCGGTTGCCTTGCATGTTAATGGCTTTGTATGTGATGGGTCAGCTCCTAGGCTCCAGTACATAAATGCAAATCCTCCCAGGCCACGTAGTCTAAGGGGCTACATCTGTCAGTGCTTCATAGGGGCTCTGTAAGGGGATTTGAAACCTCTGAAAGGTCGCTGGTGGCTGGGCTGGTGTCTCATGACAGCTTCCATCAGCTGTCCATGCAAGGCCCTGCAAAAAAGCAGGGCAAAGTAGCTGTCACGCTACCTCCCTTTCATTTAAGGCTATTCTATTTTTCATATTCCTGTTAAACTCTCATCAACAGTAGCTATGCATATTACATGTATTTCTGCTCATCTGTTCAGGAACAGATTTTGAACATAGTAGTGAAAGAACAGCGCAATGAGGGTCTACAAGAAAGATAAAGCGGCAAAACACTGACGCCTCCCTCGAAACGAGGGGCAATCGCTGCCTCCAAGCAGCTCACGCGATCTCGTCCTCTTTCAGCCATTAGGTCGGAAAGGCTGCTCCGACGGGAACAACCGCTGCCGCTCCCCGGCAGAGCGCTTTGCCTTGGGAGGGAAGCCGCAGCGGGAAGCTCGGCGTTCCCACGCGCCGTACGGACGCGATCTGGCCGCATCGACGCTGTCCGCGACAGACGGGTGTGCGGTCTAGCCTTGGCACAGCAGGGCTGACCTCGAGAAATTCGTTTGGTCAGCAGGGAGATGATAAACCGTTGTCACGTCCGTGTCCATACGGAGACGGTTTCACAACGCGGCGGAGAGAAGCGTGTCAGGATTTCACAGTTAAAGGGACAGTTTGGAGTTGAGTCACTTGGGGGGCATACAGGCCTTTCTGTAACAGTCTCAAATCTTCCAGGGAATTTCTGTGCATTTTTTCCCCACTTTGAAGTGCTCTTTTTCTCTCTGTCTCTCTCTTTCTGACTCTGTATGAGCAAAAAGGAAAAAATAACACGAGTAGACTTGGGAAGTGAGAAGAAAGTACTGCTAGATATCCTGTTTCTCTGTACCAGTTCTGGTTATATCAGCAGGCAGAGGTGTTAGTAAGAGCAAAAGCGTCTCGGACAGAATGATTTTTATGAGAATTGTGCCCCTTTAAATGTGATATTGCATTTTGTGTTCAGGAAGACCAAACGGACACATGGGATAATCTGTAATTTCCCCAGCGATGGCAGACGTTGCTCAACACGAGCAGAGAAAACCAGCCCGTTTCAATGCACGTAGGTGGCCCACGCGGAGGACATCTAACGGATGGTGTCAGCGTGTCCATCTCTGACGCTGTAGAATTGCACCTAGCGCACCTTGCAGATGTGCAGAGCGTGCTTTAATCTCGTTAAATCAGGTAATGCTTTGGCAGGGAGCTTTCAGGCAGCCACCTGCATAAATACCCCAAGGTGCTGGCAGACCTGGCAGCTGCGCGGCTGCAGTTTCACGTTGCCGGGTTGTGGTACGGACATGCTCTCTTTTGCAGTCAGCCTGGTGTTTGCCCAGACTGTTTCCGCTGGGAGGTTAAAAAGGATGTTCAAGCGAGTATGTTGCTGAAGCACGGATGACTAGATTTTCTGTGTCAGATCTGAGCGTTAATGTATATATTGCTTAGAACAAGAGAGAGGGAAATGACAGTTTTAGGTTTTGCTGCTTGATCAGAGCTTGCTGCATGATCTTGGATAGATCAGATTAAAAACATGCACATTCAGATGCCTGAAGTTAAATCCCTGCAGAGATGCCAGCACAGCTTTTTAATTTAAACTAATGCTATGGATTAGGGTGTCAGGTCTGAGTTTACAGCTCTTTCCTTAACCTCTCTGGTTACCCAGCTGGCAAAATGGGTGGAAGTAAGAGCTCTCTCCTGCACAGGAGTCTGGCGAGGCTGCACTCAGTAATAGTGCTAAATCTGCAGAGAGATCTTCGTTTTGCAAGAATCTCGCTATATTCACCATTACCACTAATATTCCCTAATTCAATTTATCTAAACTAGTATCATCTCATATACATTAATATAGGATGATGGTATATTCATCTCAGATCAATGAATCTTGAGATGTTGCTTGGTGTTGACCTTTTAAATCAGACTTTTTAAATGCACTGCAAGGTTTTTGGAAAAGCAGCTGATGTCTGCTCTCTCGTGTAAAATTTTGCTGCCTCCACAGTCCATTTCAAATTCTGGAATTTTGTCCAGTGTTGGAGCTGCATGGTTTTATCCCACTTTTTGTGGACAGTTTGTGAAAAGAGATAGTAGCTCCTTTATAGAAAGGCAGCCTTGTTCCAGGCAATGAGCTGGAAATGCACCATCCTCCTGTGCAGGTATTTCCTTAGGAGGAGGCAGCTGTGCTGGAGGTCACGGATGTTATTACCGATACGGTCATCAAGGGAGAAAAAAACAGGCTTGGAGTCCAAAAATCAAAGAAGTGCTGATGTTTCCAGAGAGAGTGTGTTGTTAGCATAACCGATAATGCAGTGTGTCACCAAAGGAAGAAACCAAACAAATCCCCCTCTGCCCTAGAAAACAGGTTACTGGGCCTTTTCGGAAAAGAAGGAGGAATTCTAAGACCTAGAATGGAAAAGAGAGGAGCAGAGTCTTTGAAAGGTTTTTTTTTTCCCCCATTTTTGTTGACTTTCCACCTAATGGCTTCAAGTGCCTGGGCTGTAGGCCATACTTGGGTGAGGTATTGCCATCTAATCCATCTGCAAAGTCTTTATTGTCCCCTGCTGTGCTCATGAGCTGCAGCAGAGCTTGCTCCATTCCAGTCTTTCATCTCCAGAAACAAAAGATTTGCGAGAGGGGCCTTTAGGTTGGTTTCCTTCTTCACTCCCTTTGGTATGCCCAGAGCACGACTCTCAAGTGCAGTGGAGCAAGCTGGACCTAGAGAGAAGGTGAACTGAGCTCTCATGGTTCCTAAGCACTAGCGGGAGCCTCCAATGCACATGTAGTGCTTCACAAATCGGCTTTCAAGCTCCTACGGTCTTACTCCTTTCTTATGTTGTACCTTGTGCCTTGGCCAGCAATTAATTGTGCTGACTTCTGAATACAAATAAAATACTTGTGATTAGGCTTTCCTGTTGTCATATGATTTAATCCCAAATAATATACCAGATTAGCTAGAACATCTTAAAAGAGCTCTAGTGATGGTGCTTTGCCTGGTTAAACAGTGCCTTAACTAGTCCAAATCAATCTAGCTGTATCAGAGTTCCTGGTGGTAGACCAGAGAGTACACAGCACACCAGCTGGTGATACAACCTGGTGTACTTTTCACCGAGTTATTCTGCATCCATGTGATATTAAAGCTGTAAGTAAATATAAGTTTTGATCGTATTAAAAATCTGGGATTTCTGGGTTTGGCATTTGAAAGGCTTCCTCCTGTGAATAACTCACCGAGAGACTGACTGACCGTTCGTAGCAGTGTTTCTGTCAGCTCTAAGGATTTATATTTTGTTTTGCATAAACTCTGCCCTACTGACAGGATAGGGAGCAGAGCATCTGCTCTACTAACTTTATGGAATTTGACCGTTAATGCAGGGTCATACTAAAATAGAGGTACGACTTACAGATGAGTCACAGAGAGGTGCGGAATAGGTTGCTCGCTCATTCGGAGCCCAGGTCGGGTTCAGTCCCAGTCTTCCTGTTGTTTTATTTTTTTTATTTTTTAATTGAGAATTAGATCAGGCCTTTGCTCACAAGTGAGGGAAAGTATCAATCACAGACCGCTTTTTCTCTCCTGAAACTACAGCTTCACTTATGCACATCCTTGATTAACTATATTAGCCCATTGCCTTTTTTTTTCCATCGATTTTTTTTGAGGACCTGCAACACATAGTTCAGTGTTGCTAATATGATGTAATAGTGTATTTTATATTTCTATAACATTATTTGTGTGAGGTTCTTGGGAGGCTTAATATACAGGCAGTGGTTCACAGAGCTGATCATAAATCACCCCTGTGTGGTAGGTGAGAGAAGTACCTGGCATTTATAGATGAAGAAGTGGAAACAGAGGAATCAGTGTATTTGCTTGAGGAGCTGGTCTAGCTTTAATTTCCTTCATTTTTATCACCTGTACCATTATTTAAATGAAACACTTACTGGTATTTGTTACCGTAAGTCATAAATACTTAATGGTTTGTGATCGTGGTTTGCACCAAGTAAGTCAGTTCTTGCTTCATAAATGGGTGCAAATCAAGAGTAAGATGAATTTTCTTCTTTATATCTGCATAACTGAGAAAAGAAATTGAAGGCTATTTATGAATTTTAGTTACCAAGGCTAAATTTTATTGCAGCTTATTCAATATGTAGTCTCTAGTGTCCACAGTTTCTGGAATCGTCTGATTTTATAAAAGCTTCTCATTTTCATTAAAAATAAAACTTTTTTTTTCCTGTAACTTTGTAAGCCTTTCTGGTTGCAGAGAAAAATTTGGAAGGCTCTGTGTCTCACAAAGGAAAAGGCAAATGAAACTCTGACACTTAAGATTTTAAATATTGTGATACTTTGAGGGTTTAGCGGATGATTTTTGATGCTTAAAACTAGTATTACTAATGAATATGCTAATGCAAATGTTGCTGCTACAGTAGGACCATATGCATTAAAATAGCTATATAATTACAATGTAATTTTGTTAGTTTATCCCCAGATTTTCACCTGGGACATGTCAATGCAAAATCAAGTATTTCAAGCAGAACTTAGTTTCATGTTCAGAGCTGCATTATACTGAATTAACATGCATAGCTATTGAGCAAGGGCATTGGCTCAGTTTGGAAATCACAGAAAACCCCTGCCATCAGTTTGAGCACAACAGCAGTAAAGAGGTTTTTAGGCCTCTCCACAAAAGCGGAGACAGATCCCAGTGTCCTGAAGCAGAACAGATAAGCCTGCATTGCAGGCAAGTTGTAAAAATCCTCTGGGGTAGGACTAGAGCTGAGAGAAATGCAAATAGCCTAGGCCCTGTGCTTTATGTCTCAAACATCTAAGTTTTAGAGATGCTGTTGTAAGGAAAAGGGTTTCATGACATTTAAATACGATCTAGTCCATCTGTTTCTGCCGGCGTGGCTGACCTGGGCACCGCAGCTTCGTGCTAGTGGGGGAGAGCTGGAAAGGCAGATTGCCACGAAGGGATAAGGGGAATCGGGAGGAGAATCTGTTTCATTATCCAAGCAGGCTGAAAGACTTGGAAGATGGAAAGCAGATCAGATCTGAAAGCTCCCTCAAGTGAGAAGGTTTGTCTCCAGGGAAAACAAAACCGAACCACAATTAGCAGCACGACAAGGCTGGGGACAGCTGGAGCGTTACCGGTGTGACGAGCATGTGCTTTCTCCCCTACGCTTCTGGGTGACGTTCTGCGTTACGTGTGCTCTGCAAGCTGGCCTCTCCCGAAGCCAAATATCTGAGCAAGATTCACGGCCCCAGCGTGCGAGGGGGCTGATCGGCAGCCCAAGCGCACCACGTGGGCCGCTGAGTCAACGGCAGAGATTTGCCGCCAGGCGCCAGCCAGGACGGGGCAGCTTCGCGTTCCCGCTTGGCGCAGCGGGAGCCCGGCCAGCGCTCGCTGCCCAGCACAAGCCGTGAATCAGTGCAGCCTCCGCCTGGGACCCGAGACCTGCTGACGACGTTCCTGGGCTTCTCTGGAAAGGGAGGTGCTTGACTGGCTTGTGCTTTCTGCTGCCTCTTTGAAGCCTGACTTATAAGCATTGAGGGTATAATTTGGGGTTTGATAAACCCAGCTGTGCACATCCCCTTATCGATTGTGCTTTACATATTTGATGGAAATGATGCAACAGGTTTGCGAATGTGTCACTCGAGGGATAAATTGCGCCAGGGCTCTCAGGGGAATGAGAGACGCTGCTCTGGTCGAGTCTGACGGTAGCTAATTTATGCCGAGCCCCCACGTACTCTGCTGGCGATGCCTCTCCTTTGCCGGGTTTTGTTTTACATTACTAATTACCCGCAGTGCTGCTGCTGAGCAGCTGAGACCTCTGTGAAGCTGCAGTTTGATCACTTGACGTGCAGCGTGCCGCAGGTATAAACAACCTTATTGCATTATGTTTTTGACATTTCGAGTAGGTCTATGGCTGGAGAATTTACCTAGAAAGACCATGTCAGTGCTGATTCATAACTCCACGTTGCCTTGGAAAAGGCTCTACTGCCAAATAATCGCTGCTGTCTTCAGAAGTGCCTCTGTTCTGAACAAATATATTAGCATTTGGAAGAGCCAGATCGGGATAAAACATGCAGCACCTCATGTTTTAAGGTGGTTGTCCTGACAAATAATTCTTCTTTCTAGAATAAGAAAACCACAGTTGGGAAGGGGTCTAGATAGTGGCTGTTAAAGTGCTGTAGAAGAGCTCTGCCGTGTGTGGTTTGGGCTTTTTCCCTGCAGCATGCGTGGGCGTTGGGGATGGTGCAGCCGTTCCATGGTAGTATGGCAGCGCTGGACAGACGTCCTTTATTTTGGTGCCAGTTCTCCCGCAATCTGGATGATCTGCAGTAGTCATACGCCTGCTCCCTGACTGCGTGTGTGGCCAGGCTTGGCTCTTTGCTTTGGGCAAAAAAGCAGAAGTCTGACCCAAGCAAACTTCAGCAGCTTGCCCACGT
This sequence comes from Rhea pennata, assembly GCF_028389875.1. NCBI lineage: Eukaryota > Metazoa > Chordata > Aves > Rheiformes > Rheidae > Rhea > Rhea pennata. Next base: position 7,723,586 of record NC_084664.1, on the reverse strand, counting down.
GGGCAGGCTCTTGGGAGCAGCTGGCCAGCCCGCGGGGCTCCTGCATCCTCCTTCTCAGCCAAACAGGGGAGCAGAAGTGGTGTGAACGTGAGGCTCTGCTGGAAGAGGAGGAGGAGGTCTCTTAGCATCAAGGCCTGTAACCCCAGGGCATAGAGGAGGACACAAGGGAGTCCAAGTTTTCAGCACAATTGGCGCTCTCATTTTCCCAAAGGAGTGAAATCCCCAAGGGCAGCACCTGGCCCCCAGCAAAATTCTTCTCTTCACCTACTGATGTTGTCCAAAATATTTACTTGTTTCATGTCAGTGCAATTGTGTGATTATTTGTTTCCAAATTTAGTCCTGAATTTGGACTCTTCCTCTCCTCAGCATCCTTGCTCAGCAAAAGATAAGGACTATGAAGGAAGGAAAACCCTCTCGAAGCAAGAGAAAGCCTTTGGCTAGGGATTTTAGACCTGCCTGAAGGTCTCTGGGAGAGCCCAGAGCTGAACGGAGGAGGAATGAAGGGGCTGTTGGAGGGCTGTAAATAAGCCAACACATTTCCTGCACTCTCAGCTTCATACGTGTTGCTGTCAGATAGTTTGCTTGTTTTCAGCTCACATTTCTCCTGTCTCAGTTTAGTTTAATTTAGGTAAATCCCTGTGCCATCAAACCAAGTGGCTCTGAGTGTATGTGGGAAAAGCCGATAGCCCCTTAGGGAAGGGGAGGAGAAGAGAAAGGAGATTGAGGGAAAGGACGGAGCCAGTTTTCCTTGATCACACTGTAGCACGTGACTGGGAATCACAGGTTCCCCGGTCGTGTGTCCCCCCCACTGACAGCAGCCGTCCGCATGTCTGTCACACTCTGACACTGGATCTGCGGCAGCAGTTGCTTCAGCCTGTTGCTGGCCTGTATTTATCATCTATGGTGTTGAAAGTGAAGCCAAAGCAAAATGTCATTAAAAAAATCCAGCTCTAGACATCAGCAAGCAGAAATTGGAAAAGATATATCGATGTGAATGAAAACAATTTTTTAGGAAAAAAAAAAAACACAAGACATGGGATGTTTGCTTTTGGTTGATTTCAGGTCAGAAGAATGATACAAAATACAGTTATTGATGTGCTCTGTTCCTCCTGCACCGCCTGGACTTGCTTCTCCCCGGGCCTTGGACGCTGCCGTAGCACGGAGGTGTGCAGCGGCCAGCAGCGACCGGGGGGCCGGGGCGGTGGGGGAGCAGGGCTCTCCCTCAGCACCCTCGGGCCCCGGTACTGACAAAGTTACGTAATTACATCCCGTCGGGGACCATCCTTTTTCTAGGGGCGCGTGGCCGAGGGGCTAGCGCAGGCTGTGCCGTGTTTACCTTGGCCACGTTGTTGGCTCAGCCCGCTCCGGTTCGCATGCTTTTTGTTTCCCTAGCGCTCGCCTCCTCCTGCGGCCAGCTGTGCCCGAGCCCCTCTGTTCAGGCCTGATTATTTTCATTCACGCTAAATCGTTTTGATTCACCGTCAGAGGCTTTTAGTTTCTTCGCGGGTTGTGTTTACCGAGCTGAAGCCGTGCACTTGGAGCGCAGAGAGGAGCCCGAGGTACCAGCGTTTTGGTGGAACTACCCTCCGACGCCTGGACTCCCGACCTTCCTGCTCGGCCCCTTCGGCGGGATGGCTATGCCGAGCTCCCCTCTCCTCTTGGTTTAAATCTGCTGCCCCTCTTGCCGCATAGTTAAGAGGAAGTCAGAGCCCTCTTTTGAAAGTGTCTGCTGGGCTCTAAAGTTTCAGGCCTACGCAGGGAAATTGCTTTGAGCCAAACTCCGGAGCTTTCGAGGGTGGGAGAAGCTGGCACAACCTGTGCTTTGGTGTGGGGCTAACCTCTCCTTTTGCATCATCGGGGCGGACCGGGTGAAGGCAGGTGCTAGCAGACATCCCACACTTGGCTGCGTGCGTGGTGTGAATACTGCCAGGCTCACGGCCAGCCACATGATGGCCTGAAGGCCTCAGCTGCCCTGGGATGGCCTTCAGCTTGTGCCACCTAAGGTCCCAGCAGCACTGATACAGCCCAGCTGTCCATGCTGGTCCTGTTCAAGTTCAACTTCAAGATGATGCTTCACGTTCGATATTACAGAACTTCTTCTGATGTTATTTGCTGTCAGTCCGGAAGCTCTTGGTATGGTAGGAGTTAAGAGCATGTGTTTATGCTGTCTCTGCAGTGTCATCTTCTATTTTTCTGGAGGTGTCAAGAACATAATCAGTTGTCAGGAAAATTAGAGGCTCAGTAAGGCAAAGGAAATGGTTTGCTTGGCAAGCACAGTCTCCTCATCTTATGTCCTCTGAATCTGGCTGGGAAGAGCTGGGCAGCAGTCCTGTTCTCAAATGGTTTTTGCAAGGCTTGACCCAGCTAATGAACCAGTAGCAGCTCTTTAAAGCCAGCTGGTCTGTTAACCTCTAAATGACTCTTTTGTGTTGAGCAGCAGCTGATGACCCTCAGTATCGAATACTGTTTAGCCAATGCTCGATAAATTGGGGTAATACAAAGCAGTTTATTACTTGCAGAAGTGCCTGACAACTCATCACGGTTTGTTTGCGGAGAAAGATGGGATCTTACCGGCTTTCCAAGTGGGAGCCCTGGTTACCCGGGGGCTGTGCTGGGCTTGTGATAGCGATAGCCTGTCCCGAGCTGCCTGTGCTTTGAGGAACGAGGGGGAACAGCTTGTGGCACTGCGTTGCTTCAACGAGCAAAAACATGCAGCTTTCCGGTGCAATAGTTACTTGTTAAAAGGAGAAAACAGCTCATGGTTTATTTTCAGAAATGAGGTCAAAGCAGTGCAGCTGGGGAGGGAAGCGCCTTGGGTAGCGGGGTGGTAATGAGATACAAAGCCTTTCCCAGCTAGGTTAAATCCAGCTTCAGTCAGCAGCGACTGAACTCTTCTGTCGTTCGACAGTCGTTCGCCGCGGCCTCCGCGGCGCTGGCTTTGCAGCTGCGCGCAGCCGGGGAGCGCCCGCGCCGCTCGCCTCGCGGAGACGGCTCCCTGGGTGCTCGGCTCCCTAGGTGCTCAGCGCCCTGGACGCTTCGGAGGACTGTGGGCTGAATGGATATCCCCCCCCACCACCACCTCCTCCCGCTTTAAAGTGCTGAACGCCGTCAGTGTTTCCAGCTGCACCACAGGGTACAGGTTACAGTAATCATCTGCCCCAGATTGAAGAGTGGTGTTATTGCTGCTCTACCAGGGTAATTGCAATGGCCCCACCACTGCTTGGTCTGGTTTTGGCTGGTGGACCTGTCCTGGCCTGAATCTCTCCTCGGCAGGCCTGGTTTTGCCCTCAGGATACCTCCTGCAGCCGCCTCTGTGTCTGCTCCTCTGCCTGCAGTCTGCTGAGGTCGAGGCCCTGGATAAGTGGGCAGGAGGGTCTTCTGTACGCTTCCTGTCCTTGGCTGTTGTAGTCTTGCAGAAAACAAGATGGCACGCAGGGAGGTCACTGCCCACAAGTTGTATCCTAATGCAGATCTTCTTCTAGTAATCGCTGGAGCTATCTGACTACTCCATCTCAGGAAGAGATACCAAGATCAGGTATTTCAGACTTGCCCATGCTTTTCTTCTCTGGCATATTAGCCAGAGTAGTTTCTGCTTTCTCCTCTTGCAGTATTTTAACATTTGCATTGTTGACTTTGCATCTCTTATTCCTAAGCTTTTAGATGTTGCGTTGTCCTAGTCAGAGAGGTGGTGAACTACAAGGAGGGGCCTCTGCAAATGTACGTGGTGATGCAGAGAGCTTTTATCTTGCTGCAATGAAAGCGCCAAAAGCTGTGCTCACCTTGTCCTCCTGAGTCTGCAGATTGAAACTGGCTATGAGATCTGTGAAATCCCTGCCCCTCTCTAGAGTATTAACTTGAGTATGAGATGGGGGTACTTGGAGTGTCTGTGTGAGCTACCTGTCCACAGCTGGTGCTGGTGGCCAAGGAATGGGACCAGATCCTCTGGAGACTTGGTGGAGGGAAGAAAATAGAGAGGAAAAAGGAGGAAGACACCTGCAAAATGAAAAGAACTGGTGAAATCAGATTTTCTCACTGAATAACATTGAAAGCAACTGTATGGTACTGCGCCCTGGAGTGCAATGTGCAGGTTTAATTTCCATAAAAAAGACATATTTTGTGCTTCTGTTTGTCGCAGCTTTCCACTGCCACAAGTTGAAGCCTGTGGTGGAACGAAAGTGGCACGTTGTTGTAATTGAGCAGCTAAGGTGACAAAGAGGATTTGTTTCTCTTTACAGGATGTTTGATTCCCTGCTCTAAGTCACTGAATTTGGTGTCTGGTTTGCTGTCCACGTACCTGTGAGTGACTCCCAGATATTCCGGGTCACTACATTAGACTATTGGCCCAAGACTAGGGTCAAAGTGGGTTATCTTTTAAAGGTGAGGTTTGACTTCTTCTCTTGGAGTTAGCAGAAGGAAAACTAGGTCAAAGTCTGATTATGCTTTTAATGGAATATATGGCAGAGCAGTGGTCCACAACCAGCAATCTCTTCACCTTACTGCTACAGCCAGCATTTGCTCGCCTTTCTGTGCCTTCAGTGACCCAGGTTCACCTGCTGCACTATCAGAGGCAGTAAGCCACTCTGCAGCATGCAGTTTTGCTTGGCATAACCTAGCTGACTTGCTTTAGTCTGGCTGAGGATGGGATACAAAAGTGTCAGCCATTAGTTTGGACGCCTGTTGTTGGGTAAGAATCCTCAAGCTGAGGGGACCAGGACACAGAATCTGCCTGAAGATAGAGATGGGAAACCTGGAATATCAGTCAGAGACATGTGCAGCAGTTGGGAATGCCTGATCTTGTGCACTTTTCCCACTTAAAGTGGGCAGAAGCTTCTGTCCTGTTCAGAGGTGGATCAAGGGAATAATGTAGATGGTACAGGAAGAGAGGATCTGGAAGGGCTCAGGCAGGACCATTCTTGGTGCAGGCCAGAAGATGTTTCTGTTGGGATATTAGAAGAACTAGAAAGATGAGAAGGAGAATCATTGTGAAAAAAATAGAAATGTGGAGGCTAAGAGATTGGTGAGGAGCAGTAGAAGCCAGAGGAACTTAAGACAGTGTGCAAGAGATGGTATCATGGAGAACAGTATTTGTATCAAGAAGGAAATATGATTTTGAAAGGGAAGAGGAAATTTTAAGTTGGGTTATGGGTTGGGGGGGAAGAAAATTTACAATCTGAATAGAAGGACTTAAAAGATGGGAAATGAAAAAATACCGTGTGTATGGGGAAGCTGGTTACAGGGCAGAGATTGGAAGTGATTGGGCAAGAAGTGTTCTGCTTTGCTACCTGTGTATGGCTTTACCTCTGGCAGGAAGTTGTCCCCTGCTCCAGAGAGTCTGCTGTTTAGGTGCTGAGTATTTTTGCCTTCTACTGTTTTCAGATGCTCTCAGGAGGATGACAGCTCTAAGGAGTAAAACACACCAGGAATGGGAGTGCTGTCATGTGCTAGAGGCTTGCTGTAATAGTGACCTGGGATGGGCCTTAGGGTGAAGCTGGGGTTGGATGACAGAGGAGGGGAAGGATTTCCTGGAGAAGAAAATTGCCTGGCCAGCCCTTTGGAAAATGTAAGCTTACACTGTTGAAGGGCAGTTGTGCTCACTGCTGCCAGAAGCTTGCAGCACCACAGGGCTGGGAGTTCAGAGAAGACATCAGCTGCAGCCTGTTGCACTGCCAGGCTAAGGAAATCTTCCTGTGGCTTGTTTGGGAGCTAGGATTGAAAGACCTCTGAGAGTAGGCAAGTGCATGAGGAAGATTTGCAGCCTGCAAACAGAAACTGGAATCCCAAGGCCAGCCTCATGCTGTGTAGTTGATGCAGAGTTATATCAGAAATGAGTGTGGTTGATATAATTACTTTGCAATAGTGATGTGAGATCAGGCCTGGTCTTCGTAGATCCAATGGCTTTGATTTCACTGAAGTTTAATCCCTTCTCCTAAGTCAGAATTTTACTTAGGGGTAGGTAAGGAGAATAAGATTGTGGGAAAAACTCTCTAGGAATTTCAGGGGACCTCCAAACTGACAGAATCACTGAATATCCCAGGATGAGTGTTGCTCATTCGGCATGACTCATCCAGGGAAGTGTTAAAATCTCTTGAGGCTTATTTTAACAAAGTAGGGACTAATTTCTGACTGAATGCCTTCTCTCATTAGTGTCCATGGCTCTCTTGAGCATGTGGCATGCTTACTGAATCTATGAATTTCACATTCATGGCAGTACTAATATCTAAGGGTTTGTAGACATATCTGTAGCACACCTACATGTTGGCAGAGGGAAGGAAAGGAGGGAAGCATCTCAGGATCCCTCCTTGCTCCATCATGAATGATATGATATCCCTGTTCTTTAGCCCTGTTTCATTACTCGGTATTATGACAGTACTTACTTTATTGGTAAGAGTGTGGAGAACTACTGAAAAGAGGCAAGACTTCATTTGGTTTTAATCTTACCCAGCTGCTGTTCTGGAAGAAGAAAGTAATAAGCTGGTGACTCTTACTCCTCATATATGGGAAGCATAGACTTGGTAGTGGCAGACACACAAGCTGTGGCTCACTCTCATTTAGTACTTCCCAATTCGGAACAGAGACACGACTATGCAGCTGCCTTCTCCCCATTTTTCTCCCTTCTACTTTCAACCAGATCTTGGATGCATCCAACCCTGTTCACAACAACTGTTAGAAAAAGTTAGGCTGTAGTCTTCTGCACACTGCCACTGTGCAAAGTGATTCTGATCTCTTCCCGCTCCCTTTCCTGCTGCCCTCGCACTGGTGCTGGGATGTTTGAACGGGATGAGGAAACTGGTCTGACTAACCAGAAGGAGACCCCCAGAAATCTGGGGTTAGTTTTAACCTAACACCACTCTGAGATCTGATTGGGAAAGGCAGATGAAAACCAGTGTGTGAATCATTTCATGGGAAGGAAGGGGTTAGTCTCTGAGCAGCCCAGCGTCTGGAGAAAGCTGTGATCTTAACAGATTGAAAATCTCCAGGCCCTGCTGTTTACAGCACTAATGTTCAGCTAAAGCATGATCCAGTACCAATGAAGGTAATGGAAATTATACTACTAGGTGGCATAAGGAGCAGGAGCAGGCCCATAGCAATTTATTTTCAATCAAACAAGAGCCATGAAGTCATTAGTTATTTCTTCAGAAGGCTTTGGTAGGTGTGCTAGAAAGCAGTGCACCATCTCTGCTGCACCATATGTGCACAGAAAGATTAATTCCCAGGTTAGCAAGGTAAGAATTAAGATGAGACAAGTCTGAGTCAGACACAGCGAGGAGAGGAGACAGCACAGGCTGAAGCAGCGCTCGGACTCCTGTTGAATTTTGAAAAGAGCTAGAGGGAGGAAGTTTTTTTTGTTCCTTTAATAAGAGGAGAACAGAGGTTTAGAAACAAAAAGAATTTCATGAGCAAAGAAATTGCAAAGTTTGGCTTCATTCTCTGCTTACAGCTTTCCTGAGGGTTTGGAGTACTTTGCAAATATTTAATTACTTGCACCTGAGTGCCCTTGTAGAAAATAAAAGTAAACTGTGCTGTGAGACTTGCAGTTCAGCTGTAATGATGATGCCTTTACTAGCACCTCTAGAGCTAATTCTTTCACTGTATGGATTAGAAAACTGAGGTTAGTATAAATCGATAAATTGGTAAGTCCCAAGATCTGAGTGCTGAAGACTTTTGCTCTGACAGTCTTATAACCTGCCGTTCTGAACCTTAGAAAGTGGCATAGTCTAAACACTTGCCTTTTTGCTGAACAGTAGCATTACAGTATGCATTCCCCTGGCACCAGCCCTGGAGCTTTCATGCCTACATAGTAAATGGATATCCTAGTGGTCTTTAGATGCATTAATATTCTATCGCTCAGTTTATATAGAGGGTAGATGTACTATAAAGTTGAAGCTACCCACAGGGATTTCAGTGGGACTCTGCAGGCTACGATTCAGACTGTTCTTTTCATTAACTTGGACTGCTAATGACATATTTGCAAAATGCTTGTAGGTCTGCCTGGGGTGTTCCTCTGCTTCAGCATAGACTAAGGTATGCAGTTAAAGATAAAGCTCTGATTTAGAGCAAGCGAGTCTGATCCACATCATTGCCTCAATTCCACCTTTTTTGGCTTGTGTTTGAAGAGCACATGACAAATCATAGGAGAAGCAACTAGTCACAGTGTTCCGCAATCCTTCCAAACAGGTAGGTTTTTAAAAAGTTGATATTTAGTGCAGTAATCAAGTGTGAAATCCATATGAAGCATCTGAAGAGGCATCTTCCAAACTTGTGTTCATCCGTTGGGTATACAACATTTCCCCCGCCCTGCTTTCCCCCCTAAATTCCCCTCCTCCTTTCCTTTGCCTGTCAAAGTGTAAATACTTCAGGTCAGGGCCAGTGTGATCTGTTATGCTTGTGTGCATGCCACACGCAGTGGGTGCCAGCAGAAACAAAAAACGAACAACGGCAATCACTCCGCAGTCTGGGAGCTTTGCCTGCGCCAAGGAGCAAGGGAGCGGGCGCCGAGGCAGAGAGCTGTCGCGGCAGCCTTTCCTCCCGCGGAGACGGCACAACGGAGAGACAGACGGTGCTGGCCACTGCCAGGTCAGCCACTGCATGCAGTTTGCACCTTTCTGCAACAGCAGGGCAGAATTTAGCTCATCTTGAATCTAAAAAAAAAAAAGAAAAAAGAAAAAGAAGCAAAGAGCACCCACAGATTGGACGGCAGAGGTTAGCACGGAAAGAGCTGTTGAATGTCAGCTTTAGCAGCTTGACCTAGCTTTGCTAAGATAGAAAACAAAAGTTATTTCATTAAAGCCTCTGATGCTGAACACACAGTGCTCAGTGAAAGTTTAAATGCCAGGTGGTGTATTAAGTAAATAAAGTACTCCTGCTGTAGGCATTGTTTCTCACAGCAGCCGGCCAAAACCAGCGCCCAGTACAAGCGACCATGTGAATCTCTGCCGTGTGATGTACTGCTGTGCCTAGCTAATGCACTCATACTTCCCCCCCCCCCCCCAGCAGTTATCAGTTATCATCAGGCTGATAGGGGCCAGCTAGTGCATGTGGCTTATTTGCATGGTCTGACTTACACTCATTAGTCATCTGGTTTGGATCGTGAAAGGATACTTGGGTTTTGCACCAATGTCATGTGTCTTTCCAGAGCAGTTTGAATGAAGAGTGATTGATATTCATTTTAGTGACTTTTTAGATTTGTATCACGGTACTGCACAGTTAATTTTTGTTGTAACTCAGTGGTTATCCCTGAGGCAGGGGTTGGTGAATGTCAGATCCTCTTAGGGGTGGTACTGGATTTGTGCATAGTGATAGTCATTTGGAAGGTGGCAGCCCTGAACTCCCATTGCTCTGCTGTCAGTCAGCTGGGTTAGAAAGTTAGACAAGTGATTCGGAAAGAGAAAAACTGGTATTTTCAAGGTTCGTGCCCCATGCTGTCCGTGGGGCAGGGACATGCAGGAAGGTGAAGCACTCCGTGGTCACATGCACCTCTCATGGGGATGCACACCCAAACCTTCTGCTTTGCACCACCAGGAAGGGACATTTCTCCCCTGGACCGCTATCTTGCAAGATGGAGGAGAAGGAGTCACAGGAGGTTGGGAGCTGGAAGCCAAACGGGAGCCACTGTCACAGTAGCACATCTGCCAATGAGAACTAAAAATCGCGTAGTGAGTGATGCTTTAGTATAGGATTTCTGATGTATTTGCTCTGTGTTGATTCTATATATTTTTTGCTTTAAAAGCAACAAGATCATTCTCCCCGCCAGCCTCTTCCTCCTCATTTTTGCTATGGCAAACCTTCTCTCACTGCTTGTTTTCTGGCGTCATGGTTGTCTGTATGTAGCTGTGCCCTGGGACGTTACAACTGCTAAGTAGAAAAAACATGTCTCTCTTATTTCAGTTAGACCAAAGCTCTGTTTTTCTCTTGCCTATTTAACGGTTCCCATCAGCAGGCCTGCTTGCTGGTAAGCTCTGGTGACCAGCCACTTTGTCCCTGGGGGGACTGGCATAGAACGTGCCACACAGCTGGGGAACAAGAACCGGAAAGTTTCCAAGGTGGCAGAGCAGCCAGGGGAAAGCTGCTTGGATTGGTGGCAGCTCTCTCCTTTGCGTAGCAAGATCCGTCTGCAGAGTGAGAAGAAGGGAACTTTGACTTGGATAATTGCTTTCTGACTGCTCTGACAGCTCTAAGGTGAGATGACACTGGTTGATGGCACATGAAGTCACCAAAGGTGCCTCAGTCCAAAATCCAACTAGCCGAGCACTTTGCACTTGACAGTGGATAACGGAGGGTACCCAGGAAAAAGTGCAGGGAGAGAGAAAGTATTTACTTCATGCCTTACGTGACTACCATCCTGATTGCATCAGTTTATTGCATAGAGACTTCCTTGTGTTTGCTGTGTAACTAATACAGTGATCTGTTGGAAAGAATAGATGTCAGCCTTGTCTAGCTTCACTCCACCGTGCGAATAGTGATTAAAAAAAAAAAGATTCAGTTTGTACGCCTGCAGTTACTGCCTCAAAACTGAATCAACTGATAAGTGATAAGCTTAGGTTCTCCTAAGGACAGAGTAGAAGCCAAGTGCGGGGGTGCTTCCACGGTGGGACCCGGGTATTTCTGCAGGGAACGTCCCAGGGGCTGGGAGCCCATCAGACCGATCCAGCCTAATGGTGCCAAGGTGATGGTTGGTAACATACTCGGAAGCTAGCAATGTGCTCTGAAATGGCAAAACACCACAAAGTCAAAAGCTTCAAGGGTCTGTGAAGCCCCCTTTGCCTGAAATTGGAGGCATAGCCTGCTCACAGTTCCCCAATGCTACGTATTTGAAAAACCGCTCTGTGTAAGAACCTGAAATACTCTTTTAGCTATCTTCTGCAGGCCGTTCTGACAAAACCTGCCAGTCTTTCCAGATTTGCAAGTCCACTTCTCAAACATAGGATACTGGGGAAGGTGGAAGATCAGGACTGCAACAGGAATCAGCAGTCTTGCATGACACCAAACCCTTTGAAGGATATGCCATTAGGAAAACATTTCTCTTCATCAGCACTTTCTCATAAAAGGGTGTTGAGTTCTCCAGAAAGAAGACCAATTCTCAAAACTTATATATATATTCTTTGGCTCCATGATTTTCTCAGTTTTAGCAGCATGAAGTGTTACTTAATTCTCAGATTCCACAGATATAAGTGATGTCAAAAGCAGAGCACAATAGCTTGAATACTGGAAACCAGTATGGTTTTGTCTTCCTTTGAGAGACATTTCACTTCATAAAAATGAAAAGTCAGTGCTGAAATACCAGGTTCAGATATTTCAGTGGTTGAGATAATTGAAAAAGTGGTTTTCTTCACTATTTTTGACTTGATCTAAAGAAACTAGATTTTTTTACTGCAAAAATACATTTCCCCATTAAAACTTCTCAGGCAACATATATTTATTGACCTAAAGCATATATTCCACTTTTTGTTTGAGTAGAAAAACACTGAATGAATTTTTTTGTTTTGAGAGTAAGTAAGCCTAGCACTGAATGGAGTAGTACCAGCTCCATGAAGAGCCAAGGAGTTGTTTTGTTAAGGCCAGAGCAGACTGACTTGCAGCCGGGATAGATGCTGTCCAGCCTTCACTAGGGAGCGGAGATGAAGGACTGTATTGCCTGGCCATTAAGTGAGTGACATGTTGATCACAGATACAAGCTAGATGGTTTGATAGTAGGAACAGTGAAGTTCCTGCAGGGTGGGAGGCATTCTGAATTGGTGTGCTCATGAAAATGCAAAATGTGGCAGGAAAAGTTCCTGGGCAGGATCTATGTTATTTTTTTGGTAAAGTAATTACTGAGATTACCTATCAGGGTTAATTTTTTTTCTTTAACTAAATGCTGTTTTACTACATTTAGTATCAGTATCACCAGCACTACTTGATTAGAAACAGTCAGTAGCCATTCACCTGCTTATGGGTTCATAGCTTTATAACCGTTAAGTAACAGTCAGTGGCAATAAGCTTCATTTCTCATAATTTCCATCGATTTGCTTATATGTCAAAATTAACATAGTATTGTGCCTGAAGAGTGAATCAGCTTAATGAACAGCAGGCTCAGCTAAGATTCCCTTGCTCTTCTGACTACTTAAAATGCAGCAGCCACAGCCTGCTTGCTTCTGTTTCACTGCCAGCTGAAGAATGCAAATGAAAGGACTCCGTTGTCCTGATTTATGGAAGGAATCAGACAAAAATTGTCACTTGGAGCCACTGCAAATGGAAATTTCTTTTTTTTTTTTTTTTCTTTTTTTTTTTTTTTTGAGATGTTTCAATCTGAATGATAAGTGAATTTATCTCTGTGTATAAACTTGGAAAGCTATTTAGCAGTATCTCTGTATGTTAGCAGTCCTGTTATCTGCTTGACTGGGTACAGGACAAGAGAATGGGAGAACACTGATGTGTGATACCTAGGAAGAGGTAAACTGCAAAAATGATCTACTTTTCATTCCCTGTAACTCCCACCAGTTTTATCAGCTTCATTTTAAGCAGACAAATACAAAAGTGAAGTCTGACAGCACCCTTCTGGCTATAGCCTTTGAGCCCTCCATAGGGCAGCGCGACTCTATGAAGATCCACCCAAACCCACCATGGTGTGGGCAGCAGCAGAAAGGAGCATTGCTGAACTCCGCAGCAACCTGATATATGGGCATATGGCTTCAAAGGTTCACATGGGGGCAAGGGCTGTTCTTCTTTCTTGGTTGATTTTATGCTTTGGACAGCGCTACATGTAGCAGAGCCAATAAATAAGGGAGGCTTTGGCAGGAATCACTGGGCTGTGAGCATCCTTCCTCAGCAAAGCCACCAGATGCATCCTGCCAAGTCAGGCATAAAATGCAGGTGACAGAACTAATTGTGGGTGTCACCTGGGAACGTAGGAAATGTGGCAGGGCAGCCACACTTTTTCCCTCGGGAGTACAGCAGCGGCAATGTAGCGCTTTCTCTTTTCCTGTTATGTGTCAGTGGAAGGCTGCACTGGATCAGAATGCCCGAGTGGCTAGGTGGAGATTTTAGTGCTGGGCAAAATAAAGGCTTTATTTAAAGGAAATAGTTGCACGTACTTAGAAAAAGAGGTGAAAGTACCAACCTCCTTTTTGTAGTTTTGTGAAAAACTAAATACTGCTTAGTGTTGTGTGCTAGCTTGGGCCAAAGCTGTGGAGTCTGCTGTTACTGCAGAACTTCCTTGGGGCCTTGAATCCAACAGCCCATGCAGTGCAGCTAGAGCCAAATGCAGGCAATGAATTGCATGCTGAGCTACCACCGCATATCATAGGAGACGATACTGTCATAGGTGGAAGACAACCAAAAATTGCCTCATTTTGCCAAAAATTAAGAGTAGCCTTCCAGCTTCTGGGTGTGCATTTCTGTTTAAGTTGATACATAACTGCTTAACTGTCTGTAGGAGGCTGAGAAATTTCTAAGAATTTTGTTGAAATGCAAGTGTTTTGGATAAATAAAATAAAAATGATAGCTATTGAAAAGACAGTATTTGAAATGGACATCATTGGATGCTGGGAATGGGGGGAAACCATCTGTATAAACAGTGACTTGTTTAATAAAATTTAATGGTGAGGAAGTGAAGATGGAGGTTGATCTGACCTAAAGTTAAGTAAGGTGAGTTAGGTGCATCATGCCTGACATACAATAAAGGAATAATAAAGACATTAGAGCACTCTTTAGTTCTGCTATGATCTCACATACATAATCTGAGTAAAAATATGCTATAACATGCAAATTACTTTCTTACATTAATTCAAAAGAAGGCAATTTTCAGATATTGGGACTTATGAATCATCAATAAGGAGAACACAAAGTTATCTTTCTGTTCTTGCTGTTTAGCCTCCAAAAATGAAATGTCAAGATGAATAGGAAGAAAGCAAAACTTTTGGACCGCCTGAAAACTGGACAGGGACAATCAATAGAAAATAGAGAACAAAGCTTTCTGCTAACTAAAGATAGAGTAAATGATCTGCTAGAATTTTTCCCTCTTTTTTTATTAAAAAAAAAATTAATGGAAAACAGAAGTTAGTGTCCTAGCATGAAGATGCCACATTTGATTATGCATTTCATTTTCTGATGAAAGAAATGTCAGCGTAAGAGACAATTACTTGTCCTATCACTTCATTTCCTTATCGGAACCAGTAGAGTTTGCCAGGCAATTGCAAAGATTGTTTCTTATCCAAAATCCTACATACAGATTTTTTTCAGCTTCATTGTAGAAGAGTCTAGAATTGTTGGCTAGTTTTTACTGCCTAATTGTTTTAACTGTACTTTCTCTAAAATCTCATTTTCTGCCTGAGTTGGCTGGGAGAGCTCTTAGTTGCATGTATAAAGAGGTTTGGGGTTTTAGTGGGCTTTTGTTGTTGTTGTTGTTTTTCACCTAAGGGAGTAAGTTAGACATTTCTTTAGTGTGCTTGAACCATGACTGTTTAGTACCTTGTACTGAACTGTTTTCAGTTATGGGATACAGCTGTATCTCACTGTCTTTTCAACCAACATCTTACACAGTACAACAGGGCAGCTGCTGCACACACATATAACTATATTTATACAGATGTCATTTGTTTAGATGTCTGTCCAGTAGGCTTTAAGTTAATGCAAAGTTCTGTTATTCTTGAATTGATTTTGGTTTGGGGATATATTGCAGATTTTCCGCAATTTCTCCAAAGATATATTGCAGGCTTTAACGTGACAGGCCTTTACAAAATGCTTTGTAGTGTATACAATGCTGAGCTGTATCATAGCAGCAAAGTCTTTTGTTTTAATAATCATAAAAACATTTAACATTTTTATGAGAATATTCCTTTCAATCTCCATATTGTACAAATGTAAATAAAATAGGTAGATGCTATGAGGTAGATTTCTAAATATCAAAGGTTTGTCTGACTAGACGGGCTAATCAAATTCTCCTCAAAATAATTACCATTGCTCCTACACATTTATTGCAGAAACTGAGACAAAGAAAACTGAAAATGAAATTTATTAAGGTGTGCCTTATTTTGAGGACATTAGTTTTAAGTGCTCAGCTAGTTCTGAGCACCAAAGTGCTCCCATTAAAATTGCTGGAGTCACAGGTACTCATCATCTATAATAACTCATGCCAAGTGTCTGAGGCTGGTGTGCAAAAGGAGGCTCACCATTAGTGAATGTTTTAATTAAATGGAAGCCATGCTGTCTATGAGAAGTCCCAGGCAGGAAATTTCCTGGCTGTGCTCAATAAACTGTTACACATTTATAATGAAGTGACAATAGTTTTCATAGGATGTAAGAGCTCTCCTTTGATCCACCTCTTCCTGTGTCCTATAGCTGTCCTCTATACTTGATCCTCTAACCTTGTTGGGACAGGGAATATGTGGTTCCTTTGTGTCTGGTAATAACCCTTTTGGCAGAGCTTGCTGATACTGGAAATGGTTTCTGTTGACTTGCTGAATACATTAGCACAGAACGAACACATCCCAACAGCAAGACCTTAAGATCTAATGGTGGCTTTCTTTCTCTTTTAGTGGTTTTACATTTGCATAAATTACAGCTACCATCCATCTCAAACCCCAATCTAAGTGCTCAGGAAACATTTGTACTTCCATAAAAACACAGAAGATAACAGCACCTTCCCCAGTACTGTTCATCTAAATCTGCTTGTAAGCAAAAATTGAACAGGAAAGTTAGCTGTCCTTTTAATCCTTGAAGGTGTAAAACACCTTCCAGTCCCCCTGAAATCAGGAGAAGTTGAGGACATTCAAAATATTTGTGGCTATTCTGCTTGCTTCACTCTGTGGCATGTCACATTAACCAACATCTATACTTGCCTGCAACACCCAGGCTCCCCCAGCTCTGTGATTATTGCTGCTTGATCTGTAGAGCTGCAGCTCTCTTTAGTGAAATACATGTCCTTGGAGGGCAACTGCAGTTTTGGAAAAGGATTGAAGAGAGGGACTGAGTAGGAGTCTTTTTTGATTCCAGTAAAAATTTTCCAGTGAAAGTTAGGATTTTCATTCAAAGAAATAAACACATTACACTGCACCACTAATACCAGTATAAATAAATAAGTAAAACACATTAAAGCATAATTAGTTTACAGGTGATTGATTCTATTCTCTTAATCTTAAGTCACTAATATGTAAAAGCCATATAAAAAGGTTCTTTTTAATAATGAATGACATTCAAAGAACACTTGTTTAAACTCCTTACCCATTATTTCCTTTAATCGTAAGATATGGTAGCTCTCCCCTAGACATGTCAGGAATAACAGTTTCTTAAGTAACGGGTGCTTCCTGAGTTGTTGAATTACTAGTTTTCTGATTCTTGCATCTTAGTTGTTACTGAATTGTATTGTTTAGTTTCCATAAATAGAAAATTCTCTTTGAAAATGCTGTCTATGAGGTAGAACATTCACTATGACACTAAGAGGTACTGGACAGTCAGTGGAAGTCATGACATAAAAACATTCCTGAAGGTTCAGTCAACTAAGGTTCTTGAAATGAATTGAGCATTTAAGTACAAAAATGCTTTATGATTATAACATAAGTTGTACTAATGCACTTAACCCCAGGCTGAAACCAAGGTAAACAGTATCGGGGATGCTGTGTTTATACCAGGGCAAAGCCTTTGAATGGAGATGTGCAAAAATCTCTAGCAGAGCCTTTCTCAGTTCACACTGAGATGAGCTAGACTTAACATGAAGAGACACTGTCACGTTCTGAAACATTTGTTTGAATGGCCTGGGATTTCAGCCTTATTAAAAGCTATCTATTTTGCTTCCTTTCTATGTACTAAAGTCCCTTCTGGACTAACTGATTATCTGCACAAATCTCTGGGTACAAGAACTGAATCAAATTCAGAGATCATATAGATGCCTCCAGCCCACTTAAAAGTATGTAGCTCTGTTCAGCCTCACAATTTTTATGCATTTAATACTATCATGATTTATGCTCGTATGAGAGTTATCCTTGTTTATTTACTGATGTGTAGCTATACTAAGAAACACAGTTGTTTTAACTTTAATTTTGTAATTGGATGCAGATGTCTGCTGGCTCTTAAATGGATAATAAAGACAGCTTAAGTGATTTATCTGATCACAGTTCAGAACTGCAATAAGAATATAACCTGAAAGTAGAGCTGAGGTGCATCTATCTCTCATATAAAAACAGGATTCTTACAAGAGAAATAATCTACTGTTGACAATAATTTTCAGCATAAGATATGAATAATCATTCCTCTCAAAGGCTGCTGAAAACAAATCTTAGTTTGCATAAAACCATTGCCAAGAGCCTTATAGAAAGCAGACTGAGGATCATGGGAAATATACCCTGGATTTTTTTGCCTCTGCTCCTAATTTTGCTCCAGTTGTTGGATGAGATACTGTTAAAATGACGAAAAAGAAGAAAAAGCAACAATTAAAGCTCTTGAGCCATTTGCTGTAAGATATAGATAATCCTGATGCTCAAAGGAGTATTACAAATCATAACAATAAAAGTAATATCAGTGCTGAGGATTATTGTCCTTTTATGTAATTTTAAGAATATGGAATCAAACAGGAGGTTAATGTAATGGAAACTTCCAGCTCTCTTAACTTGCCACTGTGCCTCCTTACAGCATAGATCAGACAGTTCAACCAGTCAAATTATTAGGAGTTTTAATGGGGAAGTGGAGCAACACTGTTTTATAAGCAAGAGCATGAGATAGATATTTTTTAGTCTAGGGAAAGCTGATGAAAAAAATACAAGTTCACTGTAAAACTGAGATTTCCATCTGCTTTCCTTCTGAACTGGTCTTTAGTAATTATCCTTTTTTTACAGCCTCTGGCCTCTCCTCTTCTCCATCTACCCCAACACAAGTGACCAAGCAGCCCACATTTCCTCTTGAATCCTATAAGCATGAACCCGAGAGACTAGAAACACGGATTCACTGTTCTTCACCTCCGGACACAGGGCAGGGATTTTCTTTGCCTCCATCCCAAAGTGCAGCCAAGCCTCCTATAATGACACCAGCTCCCTGTGCTACCTCAAAAACAGTAAGTAAAGCATGTGCCCCATTTTCCACTGGGAAGTGTACAGGGTCGTGTGCAAGTATTGCTTATTTTTTGATTGAAAGACTGTGCATCCATTCTGTGAAACAGAATGAGAACAGTTATTTCATGTGCCTTTTACTTCAGGCTTCGCTCCGCTTCTCTCAGTATTCAATTGACAAGGCAGTAGGAATCCAAAGGCTGTAGCTCCTCCTGTGATCTACCAAATAGCAACTATTTTTGGCACTACTCTGAAGCAAGTTCTGCAGTGGCTACAGATCCCAGCATACATTGCTGAGATGCCATTTTAGAGAAGGACAGTATTTTATTCGGGATCATTTATCTCCCTTAGGAAGATCTGAGAGAGCCAGCCACCAAGGAACACATATCAGAAAGAAACTCAGACCATGAGCCACAAGGTTTCAGGCTTCTGCTGCCTCTGCAGTCTGAGGTGACTGGGACAACCACAGTCTCATGGCACTAGCCGCTATCTTGTCTTCTGCCTCAGCTCAGAGAGCAGAGGAAGAAGAGCAGAGGCAGCAGGGGATTTGACCAGCCCTCCCCACTACCCCTAGATGGTGGAGATGTCTTCATAGGTGTGGTTTATTTGATTCCTGGGAATATTCCTGGGAATTAATTCCACCCTCTGATATATTGCACTGCAGCGTTGGCACTGCATGCCTCAGCTGCGCCTCTTCCCTGCCTCCATTGGCCAGCTTGAGCCTCACAAGCATCACTGTTCTTTCTTTCTTTCTGTGTTCCTCTGCCTTTTTGCTCCTTCCTTCTTTTTTTCCCAATGATTTCTTTGCTTTAACTCTATCTTTCTTTTCACTGTTGTGCTGCCTCATAGAACTAGGAAACTGTGATCTGTCGCCAGAGTTAACTATGCTATATTTGTTTTTTCCCCAGCTCTTCCTCTTTTTCTCAGAGTAAAATCTTTGATATTTTATGTATCTAGAAATCTAGAACTGTAAAGAACATAAAGGTTCATGAGATCTGTTTCCCTGCCGATCAACTACAAGTTCTGTTTCATTCTAGTTCTTTCTTATTTATTTAAAAGCAGGAAGTTTCCTCCCACTTGCCCTTGGGAAAGCTGTTCCAGGATCTGATTATTCTAACACAGCAATCTCTAAGCTTTTTACTATTGCTCTTAGGTCCCAAAACAGTGGCAGCAGCAGTTGTTATGCTGAATACATTTAGGTACTGGATCAATATTTGCGTACCACTTTCAAATGGTTTGCAGAGAGCTAGTAAGAAAACCATACTCTGGTTCGGGGACACCTTCTCTAATGATTAGGAAGTCTCTGGTTTTCAGCCTGTATTTTTCAGAGAGAGTTTATGACCATTTGCTTTTACATTTAACTGCTGTTTTCATTTAGTGTTCTTTACATCCTGTTGTACCCCTAGCCAGCCTTTGCTTTTCTAGACAGAGCAAACTAAACTCTCTGTGCAAAATACTTTTTGTTCTGCTGCTAAATCCCATTTTGCTTCTGTTTCACTTTGGATTCATTTTCTTGATGAGATGTTACCCAGGCCCATTCAGCAACACAATTGGAAATCTCCCTCTTGTAAAATCTGTTAGCTTCTTCCTGGCCAGGTTATGCTGATTGTTCATGCTGGCTGGTATACTTGTGTTCTTGTTTGTATCTGATGAACTCCTGCTTTAGAGCAGATTTAAAAAATACATCTTCAATTATATATTTGTATTTAGTACTGTAGAATTTCATCTCATTTCTTTTGTTCTAGATGAGATCCCATTTCTTCTGTATATTTCGTTAGCATACACCAAATTATGCAGAAGTAAATAATTAAAGTATTAAATAACACAAATCCTATATTTATACTTGGGGAACTTTATCAGTAACCCTTCTCCAGCCAACTCCTTTCAATCCACTGCTTTTCCTGTAAGGTATAGTTTCAGGATACAAAAATTATGACACTTAACAAGGCTTGTAGGACACAAATATTTTTTGTACACTTCAGTCAGTTGGCCATATTATTTGCATGTGAATATGACTATCTGTGTGATGCAACTTCAGAGGAGTCTTTTGTACATAGAACAGAAATAGGGAGCCAACATAATCTTAGATTATTTCAGTGACTGAAAGACTGAAGAGTTTGTTTTGTTTTTAATTACTTGCTGATTAGAGTATGAATTTGAGTGGAAGATGCCAGAACGAAGAAACAGAATTCATGGCAAGTGTTCATAAACTGGTTTGGTTGTGTATATGTACAAGAGAAAGTTTCTCTGCAAACTCAGTACAGAGGATCTGCTTATCTTCTGTACAGAAAATACAGAAATTTGTATATTTTTTTTACATAAAGGATGTATAGGACCTCATTATCTTTGCTTTGTATCTTCTATACTCATTTACATCTGAGAAGAGTAAGCATGCAGGACTGCTTGTGAATCATTTGGATTTTGCTTTACTTGGGAGCAAATGTCAGCAGCTACAACTCAGTGAGGAACAGAGCTCTATATGTTTAATTTTCAACAGACATCACTGTTGGAGATATGCAGTGCTCTTCTAGTAGGAAAAACTGTTTGGCAAAGTTTTTGCAGAAGGACATGAATCTGAAGCTGATGCGTGTTCACTCAGGAATATTGTGTCTTTTGATGACTGCAGAGTTTTTGGTTTTCCCCTGTAAGTTATTTCCCTAGCATTTGTTGCAAATGGCAAGAAGTAGACAACAACTCTGATCTGCTTATTGCATTTCAAACATTTTGCTATTTTCATTAATCCTGAGTTTGGTTTCTCCATTGCATGTTAATAAAAGTTTATTTTCATACGCATATGCCATAAACAAATCTATAAAAGACAAACTCATTTACTGAGATCACTGTTTCTGGGCATGACAATTCCAGTTATCTTAAGAACACGCTATAAATTATATGATAAATGTTTCATTCTGGCAACACTGTTAGATGTATAGATTAGCAAGAGGGAAGCTTAGGCTGACGTCTGAAGGAAGTTGAGTCTTACCTATGGGGCACTGTCAGCTGAAATCTCCTGTACTTATTACAATGTTTACTTAGTGGTGTTGATGTGTGATGATTCACAGTTGTTGTATGTATTGCAGTAGCAGAGAGGAACCCTTGGACCCAAACCCTGAAGTGTTATAAAACAAACAAAACAAACAACAGCAGAAAGTGTAGTATAATGGCTTGGAAATAATCTCAACCCATTGTTAGAATTAACTGCATTTCAAGCTGATTGTGTACCTAATTTTTTTTTTTTTTTTTTTTTTTTTACATATATATGTCTGGGACTGTGGCCCTGAAGTATCTGTTCAATAAGAAAGAAAACATGGAATAAAAAAATAACAATATTTATTCCCCAGTAGAAGCAATCTAAACTTTTCAGGTTTTTGTAGCACTTAGTATCTATTCTAAGGTAAGTTTTAAGCCTTAGATTTTGGAAAGGGGAATAAAAAGTGGGAGACAGTTCCTGACAGAGGGAGATGCTGCTTCAAGGAGTATCATCTCAACACAGTATACAAAGCTAAATAATTAACTCCATGCTAAATGGATGTCTGTGATAATCACTAACACCCGTATTTATCCCACCTAACTTTAGAAACCTATCTGAGCTGCTTAAGTTGGGAGTATAGTAGCTCTAGTTGTCTGTATATTTAACAGAGAGGCATTTGCAGAGGATGAATCAGGTCTTAAGCAGGTTGAACAGCCCTTTGCACTGATTATAAAGGGAGTGACTCCAGGTGTTGCGTTTCTAACTGAGGCATTTCAGCTAGGTGCCCAAAGCTAGATGTGATGAATCTGTAACACACTGTTGCAGCCTAATATAAGCTTTGCTCTGGGTGTGTGTAGGTGTTTCTTCTAGTAGTGGAGTTAAAAGGTTAAATTCAGCTGATAAGAGATCAAAGCTAAACCAAAAGATTAGTGCGCACCACATTAAATGGGGCAGGAGCAACTTGATTTTTAACTGTACAGTTCATGACTCTGTACTTTGGCCTTATGTTATTTAGACTGTGTAACCTTTAGGCAGTAAGTGGTGAATGATAACTTAATTCTTCTCTAAAGTGACATTACTAACTGTGAAAGGAATGTGGAGAGGTTGCAAATTCAGTAACAAACATGTTTTCCCTGTTTCTGCTTTGCCCATATTATAAAGTGGAATGTAGTATGTTGAGCTTATGCGGCTGTATCATTTATATTTTGTCCTTTCTTCTTCCACTGACAAATAAGACACTGAAAATAGCAGTATTCCCTGTCTCTTACAAACATTTTTATGGTGTATCATTTTCTAGCCTTTATAACGTTCCTCTTTCCCTGCATAAGAAGAGTCCAGGCCAGAGAGAAAGGCTGCTCCTTCAACTTGAGGAGTTCCTTTTGAGCCTTCTTTTTCTGAAAAAAAAAAAACAGGTTTTGGGCTTCCTCTGCTTAGAAGAAGTGAAGAAGGCAGAACACATTTGAAAAAGGCCCCTTCCATCTGATTGTGGTAGTCACCCACCAGTCTCTAAACAAACTTCAAGCCTAGCAATTTCCCAGCACTCTCAAAAAGATGTCATCTCAGCCAGAAGACAAGCTTAAACTTACCCTTAGCTTGTGTAAGTCCTGTTAAAACTGCAGATACCAGACACAGGAGGTGTCTGGACACAAGAGGAATCCAGTCTGCATCCATTTTACACAACTGTTGCTGCTCCAGCATTAGGAAGAGGAGAGGTAGCATATATAGCTGGGACTCTCTCTTCCAATCCTAAGTACAGAGTGGGAAGCAGAAGGCTGCTTCAGAAAATACCTGCTTGTTAAACAGTAGCACTTCCCTGCAATGTTATTCATGCTGTTTCTTAGCCAAAATGTAGTAAACTCAAAAACACGGTTGTTAACTTGTTCAGCGTGAAAGACTATTACATCACACACTGCTTCTGGCAAGGAGCCTGGGAACTGGGATGTGTGCAGCCAGTCCTTCTTTGTGGCTGTCTCCAAAAAATCATGCCACCTATCAGAGCCCCATAATCAAGCTGGCTGATTAAAGATTTAAATCTGATGAAAAGAAGTGTTCTTTGATTCTGACATTGTCTTAAAAAAATAAAAGCACAGGCTGGGGAAAAAGGAATCCAGTCTGCAAATGTACAAGAACTCCTTATTTCAGCATTCATGTGGTTTAAGGCAATACACTGGTGTGCCAAGATATTACTATAATTCAGCTTTGATTTACACTACAGTAAACTGATCACAGAAATTAGAGCCAGAAAGGCTGTCATTTGCTAGTGAAGAAAGCTCTTGCAATATTATTATGTCCAAGCTAGTTTTAAGGGCCATAATACCAGCAATCCTCTGGGGAGATGAGCCTATTCTCCAAATGATCTTATGGGCTGTAACATGCCATCAGTGTTTAAGCATTTCTCTCTACTGTTGCTGAGTGAAAGTGTACTTAATTTTAAAATGGTATACATTTGTCTAATAGTTGAGATGTAACTAGTTGCAAACCTAGTAAATGAATAGCCGTGTAAATTAACTATGTAATAATTACGTGTGGTATTAATGGAAAAATGTCTTGAGCTCATCTAATTTGATTTCGTGCTCCTTTGAGAGACTATCAAGGTGGCTCTACTGAGTTGAGTGTAGGACCACAGAAGAATTATTTAACATGGTTAGAAAGTATATAGGGAGAATTAGTGGAATATAAAAGAATGAATCTGTAAACTCATGTGGAACATTACAAAAATAGAAAGCTTCAACTATACCATACACTAACTATTTAATTACAGCTCCTATTTTATCAATATTCTGTTCTGTCATTTCACCTTCTTCCTATTAGTCTTATCTTTAAGCCACATTTAGTATCTTTCTCCTTTTTAGTATTTAAAATATGTGACAAACAGCTTACTAGCCATTTTGTAGCAGATAATTTGCTTTTTTTTTTTTTTAAAAAAAAAAATACTTATTTGATCTAGGAAAAAATGTGAAGTCACAGCATCCTGAAACACTGATTTCCTAATATATTTGTGTTCTGGATGCAGTGTGCACGTTTGTGGCAATCGATGTTAGGATGTAGAGGGATTACGTGACATAAATTTCTCTCCCCTAAGGAAATGAGTGACTGTTTCAGTTTGTGGCCCTCTCTGGAGCCACAGAGCTAAATTAGTCAACTATCTCTGGATTCACTCAGTGAGGAATTTATTTTAATGGCATGAAGTCCTACAGTTTCTGTTCCTCCTAGTCCAAGATCAAAAGGAGACAGGTTAGGTAGAAAGGACGAATAGCCAGAGTGCTGAGCCCAATGAATTCCCGGCTGCTTTGACAGCTCTCATGAGGCTGTAGGTAGCTAAGGCAGTTAAAACCAGAGCATCTAGTCTATTCTAAGTTAGACATTGGCACCAAACTCACGACCTCAGCATCTTGAATAGAGAGTTAGTGGCTTAAAGCTAAATTACTTTTATTGCCCTATGTCCTGTACTATGCATGGTATAAAAAGGCTAATCCTGAAGATCCGACCTTGTATGTCCATGTAATAGATATCTTTTGAATAAGTAACATTAGTTAAGATGGTGGTTTAAGATTGACAGCCTGGTTTTATTCATTGTACTTTTTTTTCATGACACACTTTACTCCTGAGTTTTGAGATTTGTTAATCTAATAGGCATCTTGTTATTTTGCTAAGAGGCTGGAACTTCTCAATAAGCTCTAATAGCTATTAGAAGCCTGATACGTACTCTGATTTAATGTAAAGCTGCAGCTTAATATAGGACCGCTGCCAGTTTCCTACCAGCTATATTTGGGCAATTCAGGAAGGCAGGCAATATTTACTGTCTAGGCTGTTCATTCACGAGGCAACTGGGATTACAGACATTCCTTGAGAACTGAGGAAAGATAAGCAATTTCAAACCTGTTCTTTTGCACCATGCCTGCTTATGTATGAACCAGAGGGAATATACAGCTAGGAATAAGCCAAATGCTTCAGAGGCTGGGATCCTTGGGAGGGAACCCTGACCATCTCCAGCTCTCCCAGTCCCTCTTCTGGTCCTGTTCTGTCTATATTGTATTTTTAGATGCACTGCCATTAATAACCAGCTGAGCTTTAAAGACTATAAAGAGCTGATTGATACCAATGGGACATGAGCTACATAAGGCAGTGATACTCTTTTGTCTCTGACTCACAACCTTTCTTAGTCCCTTCCTCTGACTGGATGAAATAAACTATTGAAGTTGGGAGAAAATAAGGGGAACTGTATAAACAACATTATCTTTGTACAGCTTATTTCCCAAACTTCCATATAGTGTCACTATCTGCTTATGCATGAGGAAAGTGATACAGTTCTTTAAAACTACAGCTTATGTCTGTGTTTCTTTCCTTTTAAGATTATAATCAGCCAAGTTTGGCCATTTGTAAGTCAGCTGCAAGGGCTGCTGACTCAGAAGAGGACTAGATACCATCTTGGCAGCAGCTTGGAAAAATGTTTCCATTGTGCTGGTGAAATGAATGTAAAATATTTATTCTCTAAGCTTGCTCACAAAAGCATTCTCAGCTGGAACTGAGGGTGGGGCCGTGTGTATTTATTTGTAGGAAGACAATAATTACTTACAGTTCCCAAGGTATGCATAATGCTTTGTAATCATAAAAATAAGACGAACCTCCTACCATATGGGGCATATAAGCTGAAGTGTTTTACAAAACAGTTACAGAATCAATGTACTGTAATGGAGAAAAAGCATCAGAGGGAGAAGGTCAGCAAAACACGAGGCAGTGAATATTCAACAGAAGATGTTTTAATTTAGTCATTTGGCATGTTTAGGGTTATAGACAATTGCCTGGGATTAGGTTAATATCTTAGATTTTAGAAATTCTATCAATCATATTTTTCCACATGCATCTCTGCAAGCCAGGGCACCTGTGACACGTAGAGACTTCTTCCTTGTACCTCAGAACAAAAAGTACTAAGTGTTAGTTTATAGTATATATATATGTGATGTTCAGCAGAAACATAAAGACGATCCTTGCCCTGAATATCTTATTGAGCTAGGGCCCGATCTAGCAAAACAGGCCAAGCAAATTCTAAAACCATAAGTAAGCATTTGCTTAAATAGGATTGCTCCTAAGCACCCCTTCCAGCATACGCTTGCGGAATAGATTTTAAGTGTAGTCATAACACAGCTAGCAATGACAAAAGGCATTGAAGAAAGGTAGTCTGAAGGTTACAGTGCAGCATTTGGTTGAGGTTGCTATGTATTTATGTTGTTGAGTCCAGGATGGTATTTTGTTTTGGTTAATGTTAATGTCATTATGGCTCTGATCCAGGAAAGCACTTAAATGTGGGGTTAATTTTAAGTATGTTGGTAGTCCTGTTAGAGTCAACTGTACTAGAACACTTAAAGCTACATGGGTGCTTAGCCTCTCTGCTAGATCTGGGTCTTTGTACAATTTTTATTACTTATTAAAAAAACTTACAAATAACTACCGCAATACTGGAGATAAGAAAATAAGCTGACTAGACAGGCTGAGGGTGGAAAAGACTTGGGGAAAACACCAAAGATTTGGAAAAACTAGAAGAGGGAAAGAGCGCAAGAATCAGAAGGGAAGAGAGCTCCAGGCAACAGTGGGGAATAGCTGATGGCTGAGCAGCGTGAGAGCAGCAGCTGCAAGATTGCTATCTGCCTGGCATTGTGTGTTTGGCCTTTCAAGCTTTGGGTGTTGGGATCATGTTTACTTGGAAACATTCGCAGTGGTACGACCTCAGCACCCAGCTCCCCACGGAAATGGAAACAGCTACTGATGAAGAAATAGCT
Source organism: Rhea pennata (assembly GCF_028389875.1). NCBI lineage: Eukaryota > Metazoa > Chordata > Aves > Rheiformes > Rheidae > Rhea > Rhea pennata. Next base: position 7,696,824 of record NC_084664.1, on the reverse strand, counting down.
TTATGAAATGAGACAAAAGATTCCTCTCTTGCCCCTTTCCCTTAAGCGCACTGGCCACACAGGAGCATATCCCAATAGACTTGTTGCACGCAAAGAAAGGACGCTGCAAAGCTATTTCTGGGGGACTGCTGTGAGGAACCATTTCTGCAGATGGTGCGCAGCCCTCCTTCCTGGAGGGCTTTCCCCTTCGGAAAGAGACAGCAAAATGCTGATGAGCACCGCTGTAGTACAAAAGGACATAATACAAGCTGATCATCAAGCAGTTTCTTCCATTATCCAAATTTTAGAGGTTGTATTTTGAAGAAAAAGATGTCCTCAGCCTATGTTCTTTTCCTTAGGGCCCCGCATATTTGACTGCTGCCATTTTAGAGAATAAATCTCGAATTCAAAGAGCATTTCAGAGTTGTTAAGGAAAACAGAAATTAAGAAAAGAGAAAAATATGGTGCCAGGAGCTTGGGCATGCTCCTGAGATCAGAGAGAAGTGGCTACAACGATTTGCCTTTTCAGAGATCTCTTGTGTGACCCTAAGTAAGTCACTTGGTCTCTCAGTTTCCCATTTATAAAAATGGGGGCAACACTTCCCTACTTCAAAGAGATGATATGATGATAAATACAGGAAAAAATTCTACAGTACTAAGATATTTTTAGAATGAGAGCTGTAAGCGCTTTAAAATAAGTTAACTGTACATAGCATATGTTGTATTTAAAGTTTGTAGCAGTCAGCTTTTACATTAGAGACTATAATAATGTGTAGGAAGCTACCACATTTTCAGAGCACATGTAAAGATTTACACAGAAGATCACTCTAAAATAGGCTGCTCTTCTGATATCTACATTTAGAGCTTCATTTAAAATAATTCAGACATTCTCAAGAACTGATAGTTATCAAGAATTATCATAGGATCCTGTCCTGAACATCAGATACAGATTAGTGTGTGTGTGTGTATATATATATACATACACACACATGCCACAAATTTGATGCTTTTATATTGGAATGCAGACTTGCTCATTTTTACTTTTTTTAAAAAAATATGAGTAGCCATGAAAATTACTTTAAAAACATGAACCAATGTAGTGTCTACTTAAGTCTATTAATGTTAAATAAATACTTACTAATTTTAGAGATCTAGAGCCAGACATCTATTCTAAGCTTGGCATGCCTTTCCCAAAAGCTTAAAATATCAACCAAATAAAATAAAAACTACTGCTATTACTCCTCTGTGAGCACTTTCACTGGCTACCCCTGTGGCAGATGGCAGAGGACACAGGTAGTCTCCTTGGTACAAGAGTCCAAAGCTTTGAGAACTCTTCATCTCAAAAGATGATGCTCTTTGTCTCAAAAGATGATTAGCTTTGAAATACGTTAATTTAGGCAGAAACAACCAGTTAAATCTCAAACTACTGATTGAGTTATATAATTTAATATTGAACTGTACTTCTTCATTTAAATGAAACTGATTCTGAATTTCCAGTCTTCTACTTAAAAGTGTGCCTCAGAAGTTAAGAGGGATCTTCATAGATCTTACATCTAGTTTAATGTACAGTAGGTAGAATTTAATCCTAACTCCACTGAAATCGATGCTAAAGTTTCCATTGACTTCAGAAAGGCTAGATTCTCTCATGGCTCAACTAGTACCATACTTGTAATGACAATTTAAAGTTTGTTTTCTTATTGCTAATGATAGGATATACCATACTATGTACAGAAGCCTCCTCAAATTGGCTGTTAAATATTGAATGTAATGCTTTATTTCCATATTTTAAGAACGTGTGATAAGCTAGAACAAATCACCCTTGGGAAGCATGTCAAGAAATATTTGGGGGTCTTAGCAGACATCTAATTACAGACCAAGTCTACATCTAAGTTTAGGTGCTTGTGAATTCAGTGTTTGACGTATCCACCCTATACGCACCCATACCACTGACCATGATTACACAGACTTTCCAGTCCACATCTACACAAGCTCTGCAGTAACGTGAGTTGTGGCAAACTTGCTGAAGGTGTATCCCAGGTCCTTAGCAATGAACTAATTTGAGTTTTTTCTAGAACTGGTTCAGGCAATACAGAAGAATTCCTTACCAGTATTTCTAGGTCACTTTACAGTATTGTTTGCAATCATAATACACTTAGCTGAGACACTGGATATGCTTCTTGCTTAGTACAGTCTTCACCTCAGTCCCTTCCAGACAGTGTCAAACCACAGAACCAATACTGTAGGATGATCTGGTTTCACTTGCAGCTTACCTGAAACAGCAAAAAGATATTTGTGATGTTAAGAGGCTGTCAAAAGGGAAAGCATGCATGAGAGAAGGAAGGTATCTATTGCATGTTGCTATTTCTTTCTAAAAGAAATTGCAGATTTCTTTTATGCAGAACAGTAACAGAAAAGCAGCACAGAAAAGTTAGGCCTGGATTGATCAGCAACAGATCTGGAATTAACTCATGAAAAAGGTTAGTGTCCTAAAGCTACATATATTCGATGTCACCTGAAAAATACCTTTTTGGCAAAAATGACATATCTGGAGGTAACAGGTCAACCATGGGCTCGCTGTTAAGAGGCAATATCAGGACCGTAGTTTGTCCGCTGTTGGGAGGGCACAAAATCTACTGCAAATGTACAGACCCTGAGTGGTACGAGATAGTCTCAGGAGTTTAATGTGCTCCCATAATTGCAATGAATTATGCTTCATAATCTCTGTCCACCTCAAGAGACAGCTTTTGACTATTCCAGGCAGAGCCCTGGGCTGCTAGCAGTCGCTGTGACTTTGCGTGACCCCCTGGCCCACGAGCAGCATGCTGTCCAGCAGCAGTCGAGATCCTCAGCCAGGATTATCTGGGCAGAAAGTGTCCAGCTACAGAATAGCACATTTGCTACGTTTAGCCATGATCATGAAAATTACATTTTAAGGGTAGGTTATTGGTAAGTTACTAAAATTTTGCAGGGTTTACTCAACCCTGAAGCATGGTACCAAGTAACTTCTGGCTTTGCTAGGGAAAAGATAATTCGTTTTCAGTTTTAAAAAGCATCATCATTTAAAGTGGTGTAATAGTGTTTGTACACTGAAGTCACTATCCATGACTGAAGCTTTGAAATATAACACTAAGATGAAAAAAGGGAAGGGGTATACAGTAAATGCATTTATTTAAATCAAATTTGGCTCTATTTTTTTTTAATCTGTTATTCAAGATCGCTTCAGTTCTGTAGCATACTCAGCAGTATTCTGGCCTAGATCCAGCTAAAGTACTTAAGTAAGAAGTTCTTAACTTTAACTAACACAGGTAATCCTTCTGTATTCAATGTCAGTAAATGAAGCCCTAAGGAAGTGCAGGCTCATTCTTACTCTTTTTTTCCATCCACTTTAAACAAGATAGTGCTTACCTGTTTGTCACCATTAGTATTATCTTAATCTGTTTTTTTTTCTAAATCAAACCAGTATGTTTGTCACAACCACACATAACTACTGTAATCTTGCTTATTATCTGATTACTACAGCTCCCTCCTGCAGTAAATTTCTCTTCCCTGCAACCATGCCCATAATTCAGTGTAGTAACAGATAAGACCCATTTCAAACAGACTCAGGAACACTCAAGCATATGTGTGAAAACAGCTAAAGAATAAGTTTTTAAGTATATACAATAACCAATATTTAAGAAAACTACATTTAAAAAAATCTAGAATAGTCTGAAATTTTAAGTTATATTCCTATGTGTTTGCAGAATCAAGTGGTCCTATTGTAACATCAATATTCTTAACAAGCCAACTCAAGGCAGTTCCTCACAAGTATGTAACTTTTTGAACTTTGTGTTCAAAGGGACAGAATTGAAATTGTTCTGCTATTTGATTAATAATGTATCATGCTGATAATATTGATTCAGACTCCACCTATATTCTACGAGAGTAATCTGAGGAATTAATGATGTTGTCCACAAAGGCTTATTTAGAGACTTCCTCTTTGATATTCTTTCTTTAATATAAAATCTGACTTATCTGAGCTGCAGTGATACCAGAATCAGACATATAGCTGTTATTAGCAGTTATGTTAACACATCCTTACTCTTTTCTGCTTCTGTCTGGACTTGTCTTTAAGAGTTTAGTTTGGGAATCTAGACTATACCTTGGTCTTTTACTTCCTTTGAAGTTTATTTTTTTAAAGGTGCTTAAATTCCATCACTGACCTTTTTTTTTTCAGACTGGAAATGAGAAGGGGTTGTAGGACACTGTGCTTAGATAGGTTTTCTTTTATTTTTTTTGTGTTTTTCATATAAAATTAAGGGAAGTCATGTAATGAAAATCTATCCAATTAAGTCAGTGGCAGAACTCATTGGAATTAAACTGCACGTTCATTTCCACATGGAAATATTTAGGAAAGGGTCTCCAAAAAAAAAAAAAAAAAAAAAGTGAAATCACTCTGCACATTTTAGTTACCATGTTGTCTGGTTATATAGATCTTAACATTCAGTACTAGAACAGCAGTGAAGATTTAAGAGAAATGTAAATTGTCCATTTCATCATCTTTCCTAGCACTAAACCCATTCCTATATTCCTTGTTTCAATTTGGCTACATTTTGTTGTTGTTTCACTTAGCAATCCATTTAACTTATTAAAGACCCTCAATTGCAACTGCCTGTCACTAATCAATTAATTGCATCAAGTAATTAATATAATAGCTACTGTAACGTCTGAGGACACCTGCAATGGGAGGTTAGTTATCAGTTATAAGCTGTAAAAACAACACTGCGCCTCTAACTCATTGAGGATTTGGCAGATTAGGAACAGAGCGCTGAACTGACACCAGTAACGATCCAGTGGGGAACGCAGGGTGCTGCTACGGAGTGGATTTTCAATGCTGAGTTCTGGTACAGGATTAGGTTGTTGCCTTCTAAAAAACTCAAATCTCAGAGTTGTCACCCAGGTTCCTTTATACACAGTAGACACTGAAATGATTATAGCCTTTATTATTTCAAAAGCTTTTTAAGACTAGAACAAACCTGATTGCATTTCCTCCTGCTGCAGGAAGAAAAAGCTTGAATTCAGGATTTTGTATGAGACGTCCCGTTCCTTGCTAGTTTGTTTGGTGAGACTGTTTAGAGTTAATGGTAAACAGAGATTCCTTAGAGTAAGTAGTAGAAACTCTATGTACACTGCACAGCTGCTCTGTTTACTCCAAGATCTTGGAAGGAAGGAGGACTCCGTGTCCAAACCAGGCCCAGAGCTCCACACTGGGACCAGCCATACTCTGTAACCACATAATATGCTCGCCGAGTGTCATCACCTTTAGTCATCCCTGTTCACCATGCATGTAGCATTTTTAAATACAGAAGGGATCCAAGATGGGATCCTAATCTCAGCATTGCTGATTCTGGTGCTCTAAGCTGCTGTAAGCCACTGATATCAGTTACCACGCTCTAGCAGAAAACAAGAAGTTTGATTTACAGTTTAACCAGCAGATGAAACCTTTTTTTCTGATAACTTTCATCTTTTTCTGCTTCATAAACCAGATTAAATTAAATCAAAAATAAGGAATAAGTGTTCTAAATTACTTTTGTGCAAACAGACTGCTACAGAGTAGGCATATCTGACATAAATTTGGAAAAATTCTAAAATGTTCATTGACAGCTCATCACGAAAAGGGCTGTTAACTACTTGAGTTGTATAAAACTGTAATTGTAGTAAGTAGCACTAGCAAATGGTGGGAAAATTACCATTTGTAGTTTATTCTTGCATTCAAAATGGGTATGCCTTGATTTGCATTTAGATGGGAATTCCTTCTTGTTGCTCTTCAATCCATTAGCTTTTATAAGGCAAGTAGGTTTTTTTTTTTTCTTCTGAAGTACTTCGAAGGGCATTCAGTTTTACTGCTGAACTGTGAGTTGTACAAGCAGCACCACTAGCATATCGGTATTAATAGTGTCGCTGCCTTCACTGATCAGAATGAAATGAGCAATCAGAAGTCAGGGAAGGCTTTGTGACAAGCAGCTCTGAATTTACCTGGGAATGCATATTTCATACTGAAGGGCAGCTAACACTTTTCTTGCAGTGCTTGAATAAGCCTGTTCCACACAGACTTATGATTTGCAGCAGCATTTCTTTTTAGGTTGTCTTTTCAATTCCTGACCTGTCATCAAAGACTAATATATAACCTTTATCATTACTCAAATAATACTTGCTTTAGTATTTTTCCTATTTAGAATTAAAGCTACTTGATTTGGAGAGGGAAAAGCAAAGCAAAGCGCATTTGTGTTAGATTGTCAGAAAACTCTGGCTTTTGTATGAAACATACATAAAAGATTTCTCACTGAATTCTCATACTAAGACTAAATATACTTTTCTAAAGACTGGAAAACTTAGAAATAAAAGAATTCTAGAAGGGCCTTTGAAAATTCATTTCCCTCCATAGCAGAATCAACTAAATGTACATAATTCCCAACAAATATTTTTCTAATCTTTTGCCAAAAAACTCCAGTCTGGTAGAGATTTCACTGTTCTGTTTTCAGCAAGGCATGCTGGTTCTTCACCATCCTTATATTTAGAAAGCTCTCTGAACTCCAGCCTAAGACTTCCTTGCTGAAGGCTAAGCTGATAACTTCTTATCCCATTACCAGTGGACCCAGAAAACAGTTTATCACTTTCCTTCTTGCAACTATGGGAAATGATTATTATATTTCCCTACAGTCATCTTCTCTCTCTCCCTCTCTCTCCCTCTTTCTCTCTAAACTAAGAAAATCGGAAGATTTTCAAGTCTTTTGTTACCTGTCATGTTTTTTGACCTCATAGATCCTGGACTCTCTTGGTTCATTCTTGAGTTCAGTGGCCAATACTGAATGCAGTATCCCAGCTGGCATGTAACCTGGGCTGCACAGAATAGGCTCTTCCTGTCTTATCTGTAACATGTTTGTAGACAGTGTGATGTTTTTTCCAAGGATCTGATACTGTTGTCTCATATTTAGTTTCATTCACAGATCTTTTCCTTGTGCAACTGCTGTAAGCCAGTCTTTCCCCATTTTATTTTTGCATGTCCTTATTTTTTCACTTGTCTAATGCTCTCTAGTTACCCATATCAAAACACAACTTGTTTGTTTCAAGCATTGCTGGAATTTTTGAGGTTATTTTAAGTTCTAATACTATCCCTAGAAGTGCAGCCTCTCTTAGCATTGTGTTAACTGAAAATGTAATGATCATTTATTCATTATTCCTTCATCAAGTCATCAGTAAAAATGCTGAATATTAGACAGAATAGAGATCTCTTTGGCACCCTTTTATAAACCCTTCCAGATAGATAAAGAAAGGTCACCACCTTCCTTGGGAACATGTTTTTGTCCTCTAGCAGCAGTTTCATCTAGGCTATCTGGCTTGCTTAGGAGAACATCATGCTAAATAGTGTCAAAAGCCCTGTTAACTCATGCTATACAACATATGCTACATCTGCTTACCACAAAACTTCTAACCTGTTATTAAGATGGCTGAGATCAGTTTGGTGTTATTCATTCATGTTTGCTGTTACTGATGAACTTTCTGTCCTGTACTTAAAAATGGGAGTATTTGTTCCCTTACATATCTTGGAATCAAAGTTACACTGACTAGTTTATAGTTCCTTGGTTCCCTTTCCCCTCCCCTTTAGAAATAAATACTATAAAGTGGAATAATCTGATCAAATGAAGATGTAGAGCTCTAGTCGGTAAAGTGAATGGAGTCCAGCATGCCAATTCATTTCATCTTAAGTAGCTGTCTAAAATAGAGCACGAGAATAATGTCCTAGAAATGGCTGTTTCTCCACTGGCTGTGAGAAGCAGCCTAGGGTGAGTAGTTCCACTATGAATAACTACTAACTAAACTCTGATGAGATGTTTAAGTGAAGGTGAGAGGAATCTCATTCTAAACATTTTGATAGAGCTGCTCTGGTCTGGTAACGGCCACTGACAGATCCCCACCCCTGTCCCAATGCATGTATTCCTGCTAATTCAGGGAGGTAAACTGGCAGGAAACTACCTCAAAAAATAGTTTTCTATTGATGTTAACTGCTATTCATATCCCTGAACTGTTGCTACAGATTAAATACTTAGCATATTCTTATGAAAATAAAGATATTCCCTTAATAAGCCATAAAAGAGATCTCCCATATCATCAGATATGTTTTAACATATTCATCATTAAGTGCATATATAACCTACAGGACTGATTCTACTTTTGCAGAGTATGAGTAACTGCCTTTACCCTACAAAATTAAAAAACAAAAAAATAAGCAGAGATAGACAAAGTAAGTAGTTACCTATTAAATTTTAAGTCCTAGCCTTCCCAGAAGTCCTACAACCTCTTTTGTTTACATCCACCTTTTTATGACTTTTGTTGTTGTATCAACCTTGACTTATTTGTTTTACTTTGCCTTCACAAAGATTGCTGGCACTGCTATATTAAACTTCTGTATCAGCATTGTGTCATAGGTCCCTGGTTTTAAGCGCAAGTAATGCCCCTGTAAGGACTGAACTGAAACCTGGCAAAGAAAAAATTTATTCAGGCAGTTTCTTTTCTATACATATTTTTATCCTAAACTTTTATCATCTAAAAGTGCCCTTTGTTTAATATTTAGTGTACAGAGTATATATTGTCTCATCACATTGGTATCATAAACAGTTAAAAAGAGTTACCTGTCATCAAAACCAAACATTCAAATCCTAATCTAGACAAATCCCTAGGATAGAGTTAATAGAAACCTCTTGTGGCAGTAGATCAAATGGTTTGAATAAACAGATATTGGAATGTTACACCATCATATAACATCATCTCAGTGGGATTTATAGCTGCTTTGAAAGACAAATCTTTTCCCTACCTTCAACCAGTAATCTTTCTGTAATACGGCAGGCAGTGTTCGTAGAGAGAGCTAGTATCTAAGACTCTTCAAAATATCTGCTAATTTGTATAATAGATCAGTGGTGAAACCACTGTCATGTTCATTGTGAACTAAGCTAAGAGTGGGCTGTCTCCAGAAGGTCTGGTCCCGTTGTCACATCTGCCTTTAGCATCCCTTTTTGCCAGTGCCACTTGGCACAACTGCACAGTGAGCTGGATCACAAACTGACCTAAATGAAAACTAATCTTCTCAGGCAGCTAAAAACTAGCTGGATGGACAAAGTTCCCTGTCCTGGCTTGCTGTGTTGTCTACAGGCACAAAAGAAGAAGCCAGAATGCTAAGTGAGGAGCAAAATGAAAGCCACCATCAACAGCTTGTACGAAGACTGGCTTAAACAAATTGTGGTATGGCAGACAGAGAGAAGGATTGAGTTTCTGTCTTTAATTTTTTCTTTTTCTTTTTTTCCCCATTTTTTTAGCAGTACAGAGACACATGGCTACAATGGTTCCATTACAAATCTCTGTTATGTATTAAATTACTGCCTTTAAATTGTATTGACTTACTCTTAGTATTCCCAGTCTAGATACAGTTTCTGCCAATGTAAAACCCTGATATTGTAGTAAGCTCTGAGGTTCAACAGTGCAATGTAGCTCATTGCATGAAATAGGCTTAAGTGTCTTATAAACATATATCTGTGTTTTATAGCAAGTGAAAGGCACTGCACGCCTTTGAAAATTCACTTTCCTTTCCAGTTACTAACAGCCTTGAAGCTGTCTTTTCTCATGTCTACTAGACATGAGAATATTTACTAGACTAGTATGTGGAGTAAATAACCATTGTGTTAAAAAAGAAACAAAATCGTGACAGTTAATAACTTATTTCTATTAAATGTCATCCTATTTTTCTCCTTTTTTTGTTAACAAAATAGGAAAAAACCCTTATCAAAAATCAAGACAGCTGATACAAAAGATAAATAATTTAACTTTTAAAGCTCTCTGAGATAATTAACAACTTCTACAGCATTGTAATTAGTGGACTGAAAATATTACAAATTAGTATCAGCTGCCTTGGTATCTTCTGTGGCTGATCAACTACAGTACTTATTGCGCTCCTAGTTGTTTTTAAAATATAGCTATGAGTGAAATATTTTAGGATTTTCTTTCTAAAGGATCTTTACGGGAAAGGGGAATTAGAAGTTGTTACCTCCTAGTCTATCCATAGGAGTGTCCCTGGAAAGAGGCAGCTAGGGAAAAAGCAGCGGTCATCTGTCCCTTGAAGACCAGAGGTTATTTCCTTGTCTGAAGCTCCTCTGGACTGGAGAGATGGTAAACAGACAGCTTTCTGGTTTCCCATAATTTTTCCCCCTACCTCTCATGCTTTGCTATGTTATACATGCAGTATTGTGCTATCCCAGACCTACTCACCCTTCCCTCCTCACCCTTCCCTCCTCGAAGAGCTTGCTGAACTTCTGAAGTCTGAGCCTTTCCTTGGGGACTAACAAATTTTAAATGCCCTCTAATGGCTCCTGTGAGCCCTTTGGAGCACCGGGCGCGTGCATGTCTGCCCACAAGATCTGTTGCCATGGCCAGAGAAATAATCTGCTTCTCAGACAATACTTTCTTTGAGGCTCTGCGGTGACTAGACAGAAGGCTAGACTTTTTGCAAGCCTTGCAGACAATCTGCAGGCACAGTAAGTTTCTGTGGAAAAAAAAACAATAAAGTAAGAGCCTGGGGAGAATACGGCTGCAGATCATTAATATTAAAAAAAAAATCTTTTAAAAAAAGGCAGAAAGTGTTCGCTAATTAGGGCCGGAATTTGTACAACTAACGATGCACTCTAGCGAGTCCACGTCCGAGCTGGTCACCTTGGGCTTCCCACACAGTCAGTAGGGACCTACGTGTTACAGTCAAAGAGGTCCAGGTATAACTTACCACATGCCAGCATCTACATGATGAATCTAAATGATACCTGATGAATCTGTTTCAGTTATTTTCTTGTTTCTATTAATTTTGCTGTACCTCTGGCTACCAGCTCAGACGTGGACATCTAAAGCTGGGTGCAGTAAATCCCAGGGAATAAACTCCATCCCCAGCCAGGGGTAACAGCGAGTGGGTTGGGCTGTGGAAATTACGTGCTCAGGTGCTTGCAGGTAAGCGTGGGGCCTTGGGCTGCCTCTTACTGGGGCACCTTGCTTCAGCTCCGAAATACCAACGTGCCAGCCAGAGCCACAGCAGGGAGACCTGTTTTTTTGGTTCTTTAGGTGTCATTTTAAAGTGTGATGTCAGCTTTGACCCGCTGACTCCTGGCTCAAGCCCTGCCGCAACTTCTGACCAGCCCGGGGCGCCTCATGAGAGGGCACGTGGGGCACAGTCCTCGGCAGAGTGCCATTTTCCATAAAAATGCGTCACTTATGTGGAAGACCGTGACATTAGGGCTGCTCTTATAATTTCTGAAGCGTCTGAGATGGAAACGAGCGCACCTGTCCCCAGAGGACACGGCGCTGAGGAGCACCGGCAGCCGCGCCATGGCGGCTCCGCCCGCTCCGGGGAGCCCTGTCAGACCCGCCCCGCACGGGCAAGCCCCTGCGCAGGAAGCCCGGGAGAGCGCCCCCCCCCTCCCCCCCACGGGAGCAGTGGAACTGCCGGCTTCCCCGCGGCTGCCTTGCAGGTGAACGCGCGGGACCATACCAATACCGGCTGGCGGGGGGGGGGGAGGAGGAGTGGATGACTTTCCTCCCTCCTCCCCCTTCACGTCGCCCTAGTCTAAAGCGGCCAGGCGAACACCCCAGGCCGCGGAGCGCGCTGCGAAAGGTGGGCGGCCTTACCCAGCTCCTGGGGGCAGCGGCGGCAGCAAAACTCTCTCTCTCTTCCCGTTCCCCCTATGCGCGTGTGAGTGGTAGTTACCTTCCCCTCCCGCTGCTGACCAGCGGGCTCGACTGCAGCAAAACGGGATGTACCAATCCTTCCGCGGAAGGGGGGGGCGCGGGAGAGGCGGCGGCGAGGCGCGGCGGGAGGCGCGGCGCCGCCGGCGGGAAGCGCGGCCGCCGTTGGCGCCGACCGGCCGCCGCGCGGAGGAGGGGCGGCGCCTCGGGGAGGCACCGTGGCAGAGCGCCCGGGGGCTCCAGGGTTAATGGGCCGGGCGCCGCCGCCGGGAGGGGGAGCAAGGGCGAGTCCCGGTTCCTCCCCCTTTCAGTGTGTGTGTGTGTGTGTGTGTGAGTGTGTGAAGAGGCAGGGCACACCGAGCTCTGTACGGTGTGTGTGTGTGAGGCCGAGGGGCAGCCGCCGTCCCGCCCGCCCTCCTCTTCCTCCTCCTCCCTCCCCTCAGCGCTCGGCGGGAAGGGCGCCAGCCGCCCCCTCAGCGCGGCCACTCCCCTCCGCCACGCCGGGCTGCGCCGATGCCGCCGCGGCGCCGCTGAGCCCGCGCCTGGATGCTCATCTCCTTCTCCTCTCTTCCCTCCCGCAGGCGGCGGCAGCGGCTCCGGCTCCCTCTCAGCCCCCGGCCGCCTCCGAAGGGATGCTGGAGAAACTCGAGCTCGAAGATGAAGGTAAAAGCGGAAGGGCGGTGAGGGGACGGGCCGCGGGGGCAGGTAGGGGGCCGCGCACGCCCGCGCCACGCGTGGCTTCGATCCGCGCGCGCGGCCCGCGAGGGGCGGCGGCGGGTGGGGGGGGCAGCTCTAACGGCCCCCGCCCGCCCCCTTTAAAACGCTCTTTCCCCTCCAAAACGTCCGCGATACCAAATATAGACTTTGAGGGCTAGACGCAAGCGGTGAAAGCTCTTTCAGCTAAAGCTCCTGTTCCTTGTCGGGGTACGTACCTCTGTTTAAAATGGACAACCATAGAGCAAATTTTTCCTAGACGGCTTTTTTTTTTCTTCTTCTTTTTTCTTTTTTTATACGTTTTTTTCCCTGTTCTTAGCTATCTTGCTAAAACCCGCATAGATCGGGTGCTGTTCCCGATAGAGGAACTCCAGGCAAGTTTACGTATCTTGCAACCGCTGAGCTGTACCTTAGCGAAAAGCATTAATGCTAAACTTGAAGAAAGCATTCACTCCCCTCCTAAGAAAGAACTATGCTTAATGTCTGGAGTTTTCATTTTTAGAAAGGATTAGATTGATGGGTGCAGTAGTGGACGCACGGCTAATCTCTATACTCGCTGTTGTAAAGTGGCTAAAAGTTTCAGGGATGCGTTTTACTGGAGTTGTTAACTGGTATTAAAAATGTAGGACAAATATTTAAGGAAAACTTTGAAAATAGTAGGCTGAGTCATTCTGTGAAAAGAAATGTCTAAGCCAGTGTGCTAATAAGCCAGCTTCTTGGTTGCTGTCACACTTCTTGCAGTTGATAGCAGTGGTCTGACAAAATAACAGCTTTATTCTAAAGCGTGTGTGTGTGACTGTGTGTGTGTAGAAGAAGAAGCCCTTAACAACTGGCTCTCTTAAGTTTTTAATTTTCTTTTTTGTTAAGAAGTGCAGACAGCTTGAATTCTAAAGTAATGAAATATTCGCAGCTTTGTGAATTTTGGATGTGAATAATTATAAATAGGAATTTGTTACTAACCTGTGGTTATTCTTGTTGCACTGTTTAACTTTTTTTTAGTTACTCCTTGATTTTATGCTTATTCTAGACTATTTAAACTGAAGAGCTGTCTTTTATATATTGTTTTATATATATATATGTGTGTGTGTGTGTGTGTTTGTATAAATCTGTTTACTTCTAGAGAGTAGATTCTAAAAACCTGCTGACTCACTAACAAGGCATTTTAAAAACTATTAAAAACTTCAGAAATTGCTATATCTGAAAAGGATGTCTAATTAAAAAAACCCTCAGTTTTGAAACACCTTTGAAACTTTAACATTGATGTCATATAGTATTGTTTGGAGATACTTGATTTGGCTAAATATCTGTAGGTCTCTAAATTATTGCAACAAGATAACCTGGCTTCTTTTCTTCAAAAAGTTTGGTGTTTGTTGCTGGTTTTCAAACTTTTGATTAATTTTAGTGTCTCTGAATTCTTTTAACTTTAAGATTTTGCCTGGGGGTACACGGACTGGTTTGGGGAGAGCGGTTCAGGGATCTGTCAAAAGTGATTGCTTAATAGCAAACCTGTGACCCGTTCAAAATAGTATGTGAACGTTGAAAGGAGTTGGTCACCTCACTGGCTTTCCAGATTAGATGAAAACCTAGTTTTATGCCTGATTTTGAAGTCAAATGGAAAGGATGTCTAATACTGTATTCAGAAGGTACGATGTAAATAACATCTGTCTTACTGTGCAAAATGATATATGAGGATATAGCATATCTTCATATATGGATATATTTCCTTCTACAGGAAGGAAGTTCAGCAGCTATCGTTCTCCATCAACATCCCAGTTTTCTAAGCTGCAGCATGTGTTTTATGACCTAAATTTTTGGACTGGATGCTGTAGTTTAATTTCTGCTAATATTGACGGTGAGGGGATAAAATAAGATCTGACAGGGCTCACTATTTTTGTTGAATGGCAAGTAATAAGTGCTCAGAGACTGGGTAACTTCTTTGAAATCTTAATTACATTTCATTAAGTGGATGCTGCAGCACTGCAATTGATGATCATGCGTCAGATTCCAAGTGGGCTCTCTCTAGTGATACCTAAAATTGTTTTGAAACTGCTTTTCTGATTTCCTCTACTTCTAAATATTTCACCTTCCTGGCTTTCAAATTTCTGTATCTGTCAACAGTTAATAACTATCCTGTGTATCAAATTATGCTGCAGTTCTTTTGAAACACAGTTTAATAAAAAGAGCTGAACAGTGACGCTCAGTGTGTGCAGAGAATGCCTTCCAGTATACTAAAATGGATTTTTGCTTGTCATTCTCAAAGGTTACACACAGGAGAATGTGAAAGCGCAGAAGGCATTCATTTAATTTGAATTCTAATTAAGGGGGTTAAATTGAAAAAGTAGTACATGAAAGACTTATACTCTGAGTAGCACTGTAATGAATATACAGTCTAGCCTGATGAGATGGTTTCTAAATAAAATGGTACTGTCAGCTCAAGGGGATTATTTTTTTTCCCCTGGTCTGTACCTCATGAGTGTAGACAGTGTGGCATACACTGTTGCTGTCCCCAAAAGAAGTACTAGATTTCCTCTTTTTTCTTTTTGTTTAAAACATGTTTTTGTCATGTATCTGACTAAATTCTCTAGCATTGATGTAACTTTTTGTTGGTTAGTTGCTAGTCTGCTTCTCTTGTTTGGCTTGATAATACTGTTCTCATGTGATGTTTAAGAGCAAATTGCACTGAAATGATGTTTAACAACCTCAGCTGCCCTACACCAGAAATAAGAGAAGCTGTAGGCTGGGAAGGACTGGATAGACCAGTGGATATTTATTTTATGAAGGATTCTGTAAAGGACCTTTTCCCAACAGCAGCCAGAGCAGAAAAATAAAAAACTTCATATAAGAAGTTTAGTCTCTTACCATCAAGGATGTTTTGTTTAAAATAAACAGAAAACTTCTTATTAGGTAAAATACAGTGAACTCATCCTATTCAGTGTTTCTTCGGGATAAGAATGACCTACCTAAGTCTTCTGTAACAGAAAGCTACTTCCTGATGGGTGAGGAGTTTCTCGTTATAGCCTCAAATACATTAGTGTGGATTATATATAAAGTATCCCAACTTGTTTGCTTGTTCAACCTCAACATAAAACATGATTGCACAAACACTAGAGCTGTTCTTTGATTCTAATCTATGTCAGGAGTATTTTGGGGGTTTATTTTTTGGAAAGTAGGATGAGTTTGGAAAGGAACGAGGGCAAATTATTCTGAAGACTTAATAGGAAAAAAGGTTTTAGTTAACTATTTACACTACTTAGCTTTAATTTATTAGGCTAGAATTCCAGAAATGGTTGTGTTGTGGCAGCTACCTGTGCTGTAGGAGTGGAGACGATTTTAGAGTAGTAAACCCGTACCTGTCAATTGTATGAGTTTAATTGCTATAGTTTTAGCATGTTATTTTGGAAACTAGTTTTATTGCAGCATTGGCTCATATCCATGTCTGCCACCTTCCATTTGTTCAGTTTGGCAATAATGTAGTAACTATTGATGAAGCAGAATTAACTACTTTTCTTTGTCATTTGCTAGCCTAAGCAGTCTTTGCAAGGTAATTTATGCAGACAGAGTTAAGTTAATTGCATGTTTCTCCAGTGCTCGTGTCCTAGTCCAGGAAAAACAATTCTGCAAACTGTATTCAGCAGTTGTAGCATTTGCATTGTGGAACTGATGCACTGGCTCTTGAGTGCTGAACCTCCTTGGATTGTTGCACAAAGTAGCATTTGGACAGTTATATGATTAACAGTTTGCATTAGAATGGAATCTCTCATAGCAATGCTCTGGCCTTCATTTCTTCTTTTGTATCACACATCTCCTGTGTCAAATGCTTGTTTTTGACTGTCTCTTGAAATGTACTTTCACTAGTAATTGCATTTCCTCTTAACTAATTGTTGAGTCTGGATTAATTCCTCCCCTACTTTCCAGATTTTCTAGAAACTAGTTTCTTATTAAGCTTTTACTATCTGCTAGCCTCCCACTGTCAACTGAATTTCTGAATCAAGGTATAAAAACGGAAGTGGCGTTTGGGTAAAAAGTAGTTATGGGAAGTTAGTAGTAAGTGTATGCATGTGTTATGCATACACTTACTGTCTTGTAAGACAGTAGTAAGTGTTATGCGTGTTGATGTGTATATTACGCTTTTGTTTGATTCTTATGGCTGAAGGGTCAAGTGTTTAGGTTAGGAAATACTAAACTTAAAGAACTCTTTGCAACTGTAATTCATTTCTAATAAGCATTCATTATGCAGTTGTTAAAGCTGGAGCTTTGTAAAGTAGAGACACCGTATTTTGCACACAAGATATGCTTTGGGATATTAGGGTATGTAGTAATGGAGGATGCCTTATGTTACCTTTCCCATAACAGGTTAGAATCCTAAGTGAACGTGGTAAGGTATTACTAAGCAGAGGTAATAGTTTTGATATTGAGAGAAATCATACTGTCTGAAGTCAGGATTATTTCCTTTTCTCCTCAGGATTCCTCTGTGATTCTCAAAAAGTATCATATTACTTTTTTGTGCTTTTTATTTTCCTGTGTTTCTGATGTGAAGTAATACTGAACACACTTGCGTTTGACATTATATTCAACGACTGTTCCCACTGTGTTTACTTAGCTTTTATTTTTCAGTCATTTTGCAGCAAACATAGCAAGGGGATGACCAACTTCCCTGTGATGCGCTTCCCAGAGCTGAGAATGATGTGTCTGGGCCATTCAAGTTCTCAGCTTTGTTAGTTTATGCAAGAAACTATGATCTAGTGCCTTGCTGTCATATGCAACTTCGTGTCCTTTTTTTACCATTTTAATTAATAGTAGCATCAGAGAAGAATTTCTCATGGAAACTTTCATCTTCCAAGTTGAAAGTTGGAAATTATGCATAGAATTACATACAAATAAAAGTATAGAGCCTTATTTGAGCAATGCAAAAGAAGCTATTTGAAGTTTTGTTTCTTAGTCGAAGATTGTTTGTCTGTGAGATTTACACATAGATCATTACATTGTGTAAGTATTGTGCATGGTTCTTTCTGTTATCTCAGTACTCCTTATCCAGCCAGTCTTAACTTTCTCTGCTTCTCCATAAGATATGACTGCTACTCTTACTTTGGTATTTAGTCTCAAAACGAGGAAAGTTCTACTTTCTCTTGACTGGGGAATATTATGTTCATAGCACCTAAAAACCCTTTGGTAAGTGATGTTTTAGTGTTGCAAAAGTTACATCGTTGTTGCAGAGGGCTCTGCTTCTGGTCTTGGGCATGAAGGAGGTTCTCCATGGGAAGCTTCCAGAATATTTTAATGTGATCAAAACAACTTATTTTCCATAATCTCATTCTTGGAAATAACGAAGCCATCTTCATAGTTTCATGGCTTTACAGCTGAGGCTTCCTTTAAAAGTAATAATAAATTAGGGGAAAATGTCTGGCATGGAGACCTTGGATCCAGATGATAACTTTGGCAAAGCTGCAAACAACTGAAAACAGGAATTTATAGAAAGTGTTGGAGCTGATTATGTAGTATTATGCTTGCATGATTTGCAAACAGAATCTTCCCAGTAAAAGTCATTGTTAGCCAGCTGTCATCCATGAGGAGTATTAAGACAACTTGGTATTCCCCTAGACAGACATTGTTACTTCAAGTGTATGTATGTGTGTTGGTATCTGGTGGCCAAAATGAAACGCTGTTTTACAATAACCAACACTGGGCACTCTCTCTAGTGCTGTTTCTTTTCTCTGCACCAGGTAAGAGCCACTGCCAATTCCATTAATAACTTCCATGTAGTATTTCCTTGACTTAACACTGTTTGAGTTTACAGTGGGCTATCACAGTTGATAAGCAGCTGCTTCACTAAAGTTCAAAGGCTTTGGACAGTAACATCTCAACTTCCAAGTGTCCTGAGAATCCCTAACATACTGATTTAGAGATACAGAGTTTGCAGAGATACACGTTTGAGTAATTATAGAGGTGGCAGATATGACAATATCAGTGTTGCCTTACAGCTGACTACTAGATACTGTTACTTACTTGTGACTGCCTTGCTGAGTGTTAGCAGGATTGCGTAGGGCAGCTATTGATTCTCTTCCTCAAAAACTTTATGTGGTGATCTGCAACGTTCTATCTGGTAACCACTCCATTACCCTACGTGTGTAGGGAGGACGGTATAGAAGGAGTAATGTTATCATCTTCGTAGTTTGATAACCTCAGCTGATACACTTGGCTCTCCTGATTAAGTCAGTGCTCTTGAAAAATCAGTGCTTTGGGGCATGACTGAGTACTAAATGAAGGTGACCTCACTTAAACTGGAGTAATGCCAGTGTGACAAGAATGATAACATAATACTTGCATAGGAAAATGGTATGATACTGAGCAAGTTGGCCTGCTCTAGCTGTTGCTAAACCATCATAAGAGATGTTCGTGCTTGTTAACCACCTGGCAACAGATGTGACTGTCCTTTAAGATAGGCCTCTTCTAAGGTATGCTGGGTTTTGGTTAATTTGAGGCTGGATTATCAGAATGCCTTGTGTATGGGACCTTCTTGTAAGACAGACTGCTTAAAACAGCCCTACTTGAGTAGTGGTAAGCTGTCTACAGTTACTTTATTCATTTGAAGATTTTGATTTCCAGAACTTAGAACTCTGCTAGTGCTAGCATTACACAGGGAGGGGGGAAAAAAAGTCTTAAGGAATGTAGCATTTCCAACCTAGGTACAAGGGTTAATGGTCCAGTTCTTCATAACAATTCTTCCCTCTTGAAACAAAATGTATCTATTCACACTGAGACTGTTTTGTCTTTGGATGCACAGTGTGATGGGCTGTGCTGTGGCTCTTCTTAGAGTAGAAAGGACTTACTAACAAAGTGAAGACCATGAAGTTTGGGGAGAAATTCTTCTGTGGAAGGATTACACTAGTGGTTACTATTAATGTATAGCCAAAGTGGCTGAGCGGGTTAGAGCTGTGTTTGATGTTTAGGTGCCGAGGTTGGCCTCAAGGAGCTTTTGAAAGCCCTATGCTTCTAAAATTCAACAATGTTTAACATTTTAAAGTGTGAATGTAGTGTGGAAATCTTCAAGGCAGCGTTTGAATTTTATAATTTTATTTGAATAAATTTAACTTTTTTTTCTTTTTAATGATTTCTTTCTGTCAATTGTATATGAATTTTGCTGGTTTTTGTAAATGAAGAACTATTGATCTAATATTAAGGCATTGACAAATTAGACTGAGGGAAAAATAAAATTTCGTATGCTGTAAACTAATGGTTTTATTTTTTATATAATTTAAAGTTAAAAAAGGCCTTTTTTTAAAAAAAAACCTTTGTGTTTTGTGACTGGGTAGTTAGCTCTGACACTGAGTGTTTCTGAAATGGAGTCAAACTTTCTTGCTTTCGCCATTCCCTTAAACTGTGGTATTCTTTTCTGCTGCTGAGCTTGTTTGAATTTGTGCTAATGTAAAAAAGACAGAAGATACTTGAGATGCTAGAAAAGTGAACAAACTGGAATAGGTGTAGAAGAGGGCCATTCATGTGAGCAGGTAATATAGGACTTATCTTAAGGTAGGAAGCTAAAAGGCTTTGCTCACTTGGCTTAATAGCAGGAAAGTCAAGAAGGAGTATGATCACAGTATATAATACATCCTGGAAGAGATGGAAAGGAGGTAAACACCAGGAGGAAAATTAGCTGAAAAACAACACTGGCACAAGAACAAATGGATATAAACTCTTCCTGTATAAGCTTTGAAAGAGTATTCTGAATTCCAGTCTAATTTACTAGAGGAATGAGTTTGTAGAATAGACTTCTAATGCTTTGAATCGTTTTAAGGTGGAGCAGGATTGTCTTGTCAGAGGTATCACATGGTTCCCTGCAATCAAAGGCTCTGAATAGCATAATACAGAAGATAAATGTTTGTCTTTTCTTTGTTTTACACATGCAGTTGCATGCTTATCTCTTTCTATAGCCTTGCTTGAACTCCCTAGTATTCTTGATTTTTAAAAAACAAACAAAAACCCGCTTTGTACAGTGTGGATATTATGAGTTCAGAGAAAGATGAACTTTGGGGGGAATTGCAGTTAATTGTGATGTAGAGAATGGATCAACAGAATTTCTAAACTAAGATCCAGAAAAGTGTATCTGAATATACTGTATTGCATGTGTATTGGATGTTACCTACTTTATCTAGGAAATTGCTAATTCTGTTTCTGTATAGCTTCAAGCAATACACCTGCCCATAGATAGATATCTTAATAGATTACAAACATGGCTTCAATATATCACTTAAAATATGCATAAAGATTCATGAACTGTAAGAAGAAATAGCAATAGTAGCTAGTCAGAAAATGTCTATGTGCACAGGGATAAAAGCAGAAGTAATGTATATTAGGAGCAACTAGAGAAAAATAAAAATGTAAGTACTGAATTATTAAAAGCTTAAAGTTAGGATATTGTAAGTAGTTATTCAGGGCTTAATGCCAAAGTTGAAAAATTGAGATGGGAAATACTGGAAATGCTCACCTAAAACATACGTTACTTGGTTAGACAAAACTGTTTCTCCAGCAAAATTGAAAATTATACTTGATCCTAAGTCTTCATTCTTATGCCTTATTTTTCTTCTTCCATATAGCATTATATGTATGAAGCTTTCAAGTTAGAATCTTAGTATACAGTGGGAAAAGGTCTTAAAAAGTTCAGATGCTTGCCCTGCTCAATAAAAATATGGCAGTGGCTTGTGAAGATATTTGCATATTAAAAATGCTAGTGTTTTAGACAATACTTCAGTTAAGCTGCATGTTTAGGTTTGGCTTTAAATTAATTCCTAACAGAGTTTAATGCATATCTCTTTTCTAAAGTGTGTGTAGAATGTGCGTATGTAGTAGGATTTATGCTTCCTTTAAAGAAACTGTACAGTCTAATTTTTTTAATCAATCTTTCTCTATAGGCAGTATTTCTAAAGATACAAGTTAGTTTATTCTTTCATTAAGCACTTCCCTTTAGTCTTCCTTGAACTCAACCCTCTCACATATGGTTCCTGATATTAATATTCAAAGGCTTAATACCATTTTTGGTTTCTTGTGTTTTGTGGCCTGCCTCTCTCAATCTTGAAGAGCATGCCTACATTCCAGACAGACGATATCTTAAATTAGATCTTTGTTTGGGATGCTTAGAGAAAAATCATGCTGCTTGTTGTCAAGGGAGGAACTTCAACATGTTCTTAGAAAATTCTTCAGTTTAACTCATTCTTCATTGTGATGAAAATCATAGAAACGTTGTTAGGTTGCAGTCTGAAGTTGCTCCCTTTATTCACCAAACCTCGCTGATGTAGTCTTCCTCAAAATACAGATCATGAACTATGACCAAAAACCGATTTAAGCGCAGTAGGCTGTTTTTAGACTTCAGTTGGACTTCTGATATTGGTTGCCTGTTCCTCAGTTGTTTAGTCTCAGGGCGATTCCTGCTTGTAAATAAGTGAGTTTGCCTGCCTGCCTGAACAAGAAATGCAGAGTTACTTTGATTAGCTCTGGAATGTGAAATTTCTTAAGATGCCCATTAGTTCTTGTCTGCCTCAAATCTCACACAATCACTTTTTTTTACCCACAAAGCCAGCAGAGCGCTACAGTATAAAATAAGCGTTAATTTCCCAGCCCATTTGTTAGGACCCTTTGACTCCAAAATGAGAAGCAAAATTCAATGCAGGATTTTTAAGCATGCTGTGAATACAAGGAAGAAAACAAATGTTGAATCTTTTGTTGTTTCAGGCAGCTATTTTTATTGGTTTTCTTCTATAAGTCTTGGGGGTATTACTAAAGTTTTTGGAATTGGAGATTTTTAAGCCCTAAAACCTGGAATTGTGGATCTTTTGAAGTATTCAGGTGCTAATAGTCTATATTGTTTTACACTAAAGCAGGACATACCTAGGCAGTTGCTGACAACATTTATCTCATTCAATGTTTAGGATCTTCAGGGAAGCAGACTATGGGATATCCCAGGGCAGCCTAGTTCTGTGTTTAGCCAACTTTAAGAGTGAGGAGTGGTTAATGGTTTTCCAACAGGTGTGGAATTGGGGGGTTTTGTTTTGTTTTTAAAAAGCAAGGTACCTGCTTTCCTTTTTTTCCCCCCTCCTCCTCATTGTACTGCCCTGAACGGCGCTTGTTCTTCAACTCATCCTGTCACCGAACAGCAGCACAAATCACCTGAATAACAGTAGCTTAGTTCTTTCTCAGTTGTAGTGCTATTTAGTCACTCTCCTCATTCATGTTTGTCCATCTGGATGCTGGTTTCTGATTCTGGTATTCTTTAGAAGATAGTACTAACTCCAAATGATTTACGAATTTGATTTGAAGATACCCTGAATCTTAGTCTTGCAACTGCTTCTTACTCCTATTGCAAACTCTTCAAAGCCTGTTTTCTTCCCTTTTTAAAGATCACTAAAGAGAGTGTTGAGTAAAATTAAGCCCTGATCCTCTGATATTTTTCTGGTGCATCTTCCCTGTAAAACATCAAGCCACAGGTAAAAGCTGTTCAAAAGTAACTTAAAGTCAAAACAAGTCATAGGGTGCTGCTGTGTGGGTTTCTTTTTTTTTCTCGTCCCTGAAATCTCTTTTCCTTTCCATGTTCCTCCAATAATTCTTGCACATGGTAGTCAAGTTCAGCTAAAATTCTCAGCATGAAGGTTTCAAAAAACTCAATTCTGTCAGACTTTTTGGAATTGTAGGAAGAGAGCATCTGTCTTTAAAACCTCACCTGTACAGAAGAGCTATAGCATGAACTTGCGATGTTCTGCATTAAGTGATTCACATGAGACATTGTAAATGCTCCAAATTTGAGAAGAATTTGAATTGGAGCTGACATCTCCTTGAACACAGTTGTCATCCAATCTTACAGACTCATTGAAAAAAAGGTTTTCATAGTTTTGCTGCGGTGAAGTGCTTGTGGTGCACCTACATTGTGATTCTACTGTATCTTTTTGTGTCGTATTGTCTTGCTTAAAAATCAATATATCAAATGTATTGTCATTTTTCCTCTCTCTTCTTCCCTTCCATCAAGGTGACCATTTCATCCTGTCTGCATTTTAAAAAACAAACAAACAAACAAAAACCAACCTCCTCACCTCATTAAAAATCGACTGTTCTTGACAGAACGAGATTGGCTTTCTTACTTGCTTTCTATCACCTTCTCCTCTAGGAACTTACGAATACTTTGGTTTTAACGGCTTGTTTCAACATATACCTAGGAAATGGTTATTCTGGCTGTTTTTTAGAATCTGTTGGGCTCTCTTTTTAAAAAGGGATATTGTATTTTCCTCCTTCGTGAACCTGCTGAGTTCAGAGCTGTTTGTTTTCAGCTATGGTGACTCCTATCTACATATGTAGTAACTTGCTGTGTCTGCATCAAGCAAGTCCTTGTAACGGGGAGAGGAAAAAAATCTGAGTCACTCTAGTTATCTTAGAAGATTGTACAACTGTTCAAACTCTGAAATTCAGAAGGCGCATGCAAAAACTTGTGTGCAGGAAGGTATAGATGCAAGCGATCCTAAATTTAATTTTTAAGTGTTTGAACAATTACGATCATCATTCTAGAACTGAAATGCCTAAGGTAAGTTTTTTGTTTAAGCTCATCATTATTAGTAGATGCAATCAAACTTTTTCTGAAGGCTGAAGCAACAAGACAGTGTGGGCTTGCTTTTCCATTTATTATTTATCTTTTAATGTACCTATTCTTCCATCTTATTTTGTTTACTTCTAGAACTTCTTATTTGCAAGATAAATTACAGTTTACAGGGTATGGCTTACTCTTTCTAATGTTATACCTCTGTGCTCATTCCTTTTTTTTTTTTTCTTTAAATCCTCTTCTTCCTATCACAAGTCATGTATTCGTGTTGTAACATATAATTGGATTCATCTTGGATCACTGAAGAAGCTTCTGATACTGATCTCCAAATATGCTTCCCATCATTTCTTTGTATCACAGTATCTTATGTTTGTTAACTTAATATGATCTTTCTTTAGCTGCCAGCTCATGCATTCCTTTAGATCAGGAGTGGGAAATGTTCGATCTGCAACTTCCATATTGTATAGCCTGTGGCTGCATGAATAATGCTACTGTGGATGTTTAGTGTGTGGTCTGCCAGGTTATTTTAAAGTTCTTTTTCTTTTATAAAGAAAAGAATTCTCATCTTTGTCATTATGCCCTCTGTATTGGTTCCTTGCATTTAAAATCCTTTTAATCTTATGGAACAGTTAACACCTATTACTTTCTATGTATTAGACTTTAAACCATTCCCCCCCTCCCCCGTAAAATGAGAAACAGTAATTTGCTAGCATTTGTTACCATGTTTGCAGCAAAGCTGTTCCTGGCATGTTCTGAAAACTTGATGATCTATCTCCTGCCAGATACAGTAGGCATCTTTGTAACTATCTTCTGCCTTTTCCATGTTTTTTTGCTACCAGGCCTTATTCTGAGTGCTTACTCCCTTCTCCCCCCTCCAGTAAAACACTTCCTCTTGATTAAATAGAAATCAAATGATACAGCATAACACTGCTTCTTTTTCTCTTTCCTTTTCTCCTTTTTAAGCTTGCCAAGCTTAAATTATGGCTTTATTCCTTTCCTACCAAGTATGACACTGATTATACTTTTAGAATCTTGTTTCTTGTCCACTGTTTTCTATGCTCTTGCCTCTTGGATAGCTTAGCAGACTGAAAAGTCATTTCCTCACACTGTGGTATTCTGTGACAAAATTGCAGTTACCTGGTCATTTCTTCCAGTCCCTTAGTTCCCATGCTTTTTACTGGGTATGACGTGTAAAGTTTAGTTTGTCAGTGTATCCTTCAAACCTTTAAAAATCCTCATTTTGCTAGCAAATTAGTTGTGCTTCTTCATAGAAGGTTGGTTGAAATTAAGCTGTTATTAGTTGAATCCAAGGCTGTCCATTTCAGTATTTGTTCCTGGCTATACTTCAGCTTTGAATGTTGATAAAGGCCTGCCTGTACCCTTGATTCCTTGAATGTTGCTCTTAGAATACTGTTACCTTCTTTACCTTATGGCCCATCTAGGTAAGCAGCGTGGGGTCATAAGGCACAGCAAATGTCAGGACAGACCTTGTCTCTTAATTGACATTTCCCACTTTCTCATTCAGGTGCCTCTGTTGCACTTGGAAATGACTTTCTGTTGGTTGTTGGTCACCTGTAGAGACACTTTGTCCTCTGAGGAATAGCTTGTGATTCTTGCTACTTAGCGCCATTGCTGCTCTTGTGAGTTGGTTAACTACATCCATTCTGTGCATCTTTTTACACCTATTGGATTTAGTGGTTTACATTAGAGCTACTATCTCCTGCTTTGTGGAAGTTACCAGAGATACTATCAAGGCTATTAAGGAACTCATCCAGTCGGTTCATTCTGTTACAGCCAGCTTTGGGAACAATTCTCGGATAAAAATTCAGGCAGAACAAGAGCTAGCAGGGTTAAGGCCATATCTTTAACTTATTGTATATTCTGCAAAGGGCTATCAATAGTGATAGGGAAAGGTAACTCATGCTGTCTTGTTTATTTGATTAGTCACTCTGCAGTCTTCTGGTACAGTTTGATGGAGCTACACTGATCTAATGGCTAGCTGCCAGAGCAAGGGTGGTGTCCCCTGTGCTGTATATTCCTGCCCTTCCCTTGCACTGCAGGCTAATCTGCTTGCCATAGGGCTAAATATGGGAGCCTAATAGCCCTAAAGCTGGCACTAACAAAAAACAAAATTTTGGACAAATTCAGCTTTTTCTGCCAGCTTGTCAAACAGTTCTTTGTAAATCTAGAACCAGCGTGGGGGAGGGAGTGGGACATATGGCCAGTGGAAGGGGCACAGTAGCTGCTGCTACTATGCTGTGCTGCTGCTTGTGCTGCTGTGAAACTGCAGCTTTCAACACGGCCTGTGAAAAGGTAGAGTCGTCCTGTCTTTGGCAAAGGAGTGCTGGTAGGGATGTGAAAAATTGTGCATCTAGCTGTAGCTGTCACTTAACAGCTCTCAAAGTGCTGTCTTTACTGTGAAGATATATAGTTTTCTAAGTTCGTTTTGTTATTATTTGTATGTTAACAAAAGACTTCCTAATTGATTAAATGATATGAATGATAATAGCATAGTGTTTTTGTCAGTATTTTTAGTAAAGTTTGTCAGCATAATTATACCAATAAATCTTTCCTAATGTATTGTTGTTGGATCAGTTCTGTAGTAAATACTGGGATGAAAAACTCCTGTGTCTCGAACTGAAAAATGTCAATTCTGTAGCCTGCGAAATACAACATTGAACATATTATCTGAAATTTTGATTTTTTGTGAGTATGACTTGGAATAACCTAAATTGCAGATGCATATGTGGGCAGTAACTGAAAAGAAAATGTATTTACTAGTAAATAGATTATTTAGTATATGTGAATACCATGTAAAATGTGGGGGTTTTTTACCTCTTTTTTAAATCTAGCAGTTGAACTGGCCAAATGGAGATAGTTGCGCTAGTGATAATCAAGTTGAAGAGTCTAGTGTTGGTCTTGTTGCTTAGGTCCTGTTGCTGTAAGGGAGCTCGAAGCCTTTTAAATTTTTACAGTTTCCCAGACTAATTCTGACAAAATCATTGGAAAAAGCATTTTAATGTCTATATACGTGGTTTCTATCTTCCTCTCAGTTGTTCATCTAGCTGGATAGTTAACTGAGTATGGTTTTGATGTACTGCTACAAGCTTTAAGTGTTTTTCAAATTTGACAGTCAATTTGATAGTAAACTCAGAAATGTTATTTATGTAAACAGTCCGTCAGGTCTGTAAGAAGAATTTTTTTGTGTTCTTCAGATGTTCAGAGAATTACTAAAGCTACCAGCTCTCAATCTAATCATGAGGAGCAGGAGTGCTATAGAGAGTGTTGTGCAGCTGCAGTGACATGATTGTAGTCTGTGGTTAAATTAACTCTTAAATCAGAGGAGGGGAAATGGTCTGTGGGAACACAAAGTCTCTTTTTCCAACGCTCCTGGAAGCACAGACTAATCTTGAAATGCTACTGGATACCAGTTCAGAAAGACAAAGAGCATAATATATCTATAAATTTAAAATACAAAATACAACAGAAAAGGTTGTTATTTTGTATTGCTATTGAAACTAGGAATCACTTGTGGACCAGAATTGTTGTTGGACTGGCCCTATATGAATACAGCACAGAAAGACAGTCTGTGGTTTTCAGATACAGGCTTTTTTTGTTTGTTTTCTGTTTTGTCTTGTTCTTGGAAGGCCTTGAAATTCTAGGAGGGAAAGTTGGAATTGTAGATTGCTGTTCTGCAGATCTGAGGAGTGGTTTCATTTCAATGATGCCACTGAAGCTTTCTGTGCCTTTATGGGGAGTATTCGGACACCAGTTCCACTATAACTCTTTAAACAGATATTGTACTTCTCCTAGTCTCTACTTTAGTATTGCTGACTACTTATGCTGTAGAAAAAGAGCTGTGACTTTTCTAAGTAATATTTCCCAGAAATGAAAAGTTAAAGCATGTCTGATTTTGCAGAGGAAAGTCGGGGAGAAGAAGGCAGTAAGAGTCATTTGGCGTCCATGAGTGTGGCTGATTTGTTTTCCCCTTTCTCTACTCCCTAAACAATTAGGTCTTGAAGTCTTTGAAGTATCTCTATCTGTAGAAATAAATAAAATCAGGTAGCTGGAGAGAAACCTTACCCTACAAAAGATGCCATAAGAGGGGGATTCTCAACTTCTGATACTTGAACCTTCTGCAGTCCCCTTCTGCAGTGACTGCCACAAGTCACTTTCTGGTGACTTGTCTTTGTGCTCTTTCTGTCAAAAATTGCGGCAGAAAGCACTGGGGATCTGGAGTTCTTCAGCCTCACCTGTGAGTGGGGGAAAACATGCACTTGCAAAGTAAGTTTCAGATGAATCTTCAAGAAATATGCTTTGAGTGAAAATCCATATGGAAATATCTACTCAGCTATTTATTGGTGTACTCTTCTCCTCCCCCATATCCTTGCTCTAGATTCAGATGCTTCCTGCTGCAAATCTCTTTATCTATGAGCCAACTAGCATCCAGATCGTGTTCTAGAACAGAGGACAAGATTCATAGAGGTACTAGGATGAAGCTCCATGCTTTAAGTGAACTTTCCCAGCATGCAGAACTGATTGCAATAGGAATTTGCAGGTTAACTGCTCCAGAGTAATTCTTGTGAACTAATGTATGTGATTTAGATGAGAATTCTGCTTATTTAGTCACAGGATTATTTGCAGCAAACCTTAATGCTTGCTTGAAGAAACTTCACCAGCAAGCCTTTAAGGAAGGGCAATCCACTGAAGGTAGACAAGCTTGCTTTGCAAGAAGCTAAGATTTTTATTTTCTAGCTCCAAACATCAGGAGCTTGTTGTAGTAGTAATGGTCTTAACCTTCCACAAAATAGATACTTCAGGCTCAGCTGAATTGCTTCTAGTGAATTTGAGAAGCCCCTGTAACAGATCCCCAGGTAATCTGTTTTGCTCATGAAAACAGTAGCTATATAATACCTTACAACAGATGTGTCTCAGCTTGCTTCATCTGTGTAAGTTCAGAACAAGACTGTTTATGCATTATAGCCACAGAGGCAACCAAGGAGGATGGACTTTTACTCAACTTGCACCACTTCCCACTATTTTTTGGAAGTGGTTGGGCAAGAAGTTTATCCCAGAGCCAACATAGCGGGGAACTTAGAGCCACATTTTCCTGTGATCTCATTTGCATTTCTAGTTCACAGAAAAAGCAACGCTCTGGTTGAACATTTATCTCAACTGAGGCAAGATAATCTTCTGAAGCTGGCTTTCAAAGTAGCACAGAAATTGCCATCAAACTTCTGAGGCTTAAGCAAAAGGTTTTTGAACCACTGGTGGCATCTTTATCTAGATGTTCTAATATAGTAGTCTTCTGTTGTGACAGGCTTGGCTAGCACTTACTGGGAGCCTCTCAAGCCCATTTTGTGGGCTGGGAACACTCTGGGTATTGAACCAAGAGAGTTAGGTTCACTGACCTTAGTTTGAAACAGATCTTACACGTGAGTGAGACAGGACCTTGCTGTTGGATGCAGCTTTTTCTTCCTGGCCTTATAGAACCACAGAGCAGAAAGAAGTATAACTCATAAAGTTCAAGAGTGATGACAACTGCTAAGAAGGAATTTTGAGGTAACTTTCTTGGTTTTCTTCCTTAACTTACCTTAAGGTTCTAGCATGTAGAGCTCTAGAATAATTGCTGGTTTTTATGTAAAGAAGTCTGTATTACAGATTAGTTTCTCTGCATAAAGAGATTTGCTGTAATGAAGCTTTGATCAGTGATGCAGAGCTGAAAAGCTATAAGCTTATAGAAAACTGCCAAGGAGGGTGGGAAGTTATAGTAAAAACAAATAAAACTAGAGCTAGATAATAAATAGATAATAAAATACAAATCAAATATAATTTCCCTGACCTACCTTAGGATGCTTCTGTTTGCAGTGCAGTCGTGGTTGGATATAACCAAAAGCAGTAAGTTTGTCCTCTTGTGAAGGTGAGAGGAACTGTAGAGTTCACTGCCCTGCCCAGTAGTGCTATGCGGGAAAGGTGAAGCGTGAGTGTACCTTGGAGGTATACTGAAAGTCGTCTTCTCGAGAGATTTTTCTCCTTCGAGCAGTTATATGGACTGACAATGCATAGAATATCTGTACAAAGAATGGGATTAAGGCATCTGTGTCTAGTAGTGCCAAGTAGTTAAAGGTGTGTAGAAGGTCTCAAATATCCTTCCCAGCAGACATTTGAAAGCCATTTAAAACATATGAGGGAGATTAGCATTGCTTATGTTTTACATATTTAGTTGCTAGCTAATAAATCAGTGCATTACACATGTTTGAAGTATAAGGATCTTCTGTATAAATAAACCTCAGTTCCAGCTGGACAATTGGATCCTTGTTCAGATCCTGTTTAGTTTCATAGCTGTTACATGGGTGTTAAACACAGTGCTCGTGGATGTTTATCTCATGCCTCTCAGTATTTCCCGTTGTAACTTTCCAGTGTCCATCTGCAGAGCTGCAGTGCGTAAAGGGATATGACCAATTCTGATTTCCAGGTTGGGAAAACAGTGAATGTAGAGTGAGATAGTGTGTGGGACTAATTCAGGTGCCCTTAAGAGGGTGAGAGTTGTTGAGGTTCAGTTGAAGGTACGTATTTGGTGGTGGGAATGTGTGGTGAGTGAGAGAAGGGTCTGTAGGCATGTGTTCGCTGTACTGCCATTGACAGCATTACCTAAATAAAGTGGAGAACACGTCCTGCCTGCCGATTACTGCATTTGCTATTGTAATGTATTACAACTTGCATAATTGTTAATAATTTAGTAAAACTGAACAGAATGATGATGTATTGTGCTAAGAGTGTAAAAATATTTTTTTTCAGTTAAACTACAAAACAGTTGTTTTTGTCTGCTGCTTGATGTCTTCCAACACTTGCTTCTACCTGCAGTATACTTAATTGTATATAAAACAGCACTGTTATGGCTATGGGAACAATAGGAAACACAGATTCAGAATTGGAACGGTCTTTTCCCTGGGCACATACATTTGTGATAATTTGTATATACATGATGAAAGTTTCATGGAACCTCTGTTTCTGTTGGTGTGGAGAACAGACTTGCCCTGCAAATGATTCAGGATGGTTGGGTCACTGTTTCTCTCATTGCAGAAATAGGAAAATATGTAAGGAAAGAGGCAGAGGACTGAAGCTGGAAGAAAAGATAGTTTCATGCCGTTCTGTGGGACTGACTGTAGTTCCCGTGGTTCTGGAAAAAACATGACAATGCAACATCTCTCCCATGGTTACTGATTATGTTAGTAACCAGTCTTACTTACTGGAGGTTTGGCTTACCAGTTCAAGCCTGGTTCTCACTATGTATTGTCCGTAGGGAGGAAGAGAGATTAAAGTAAATAAGGACTCTGATATGGTGCAGAGGGACTGTGTTTATGGTTGTGGAGGCAACTTTAACTTCCTAATGGTCAGCTTTTTTGCATTGTCATCCAGATATTCTCATAATGTTGTTTTTAATGTTTAGCTTTCTTCTTCCCTCTAGTTCTTGCATTTAAAAGCAAAACAACACCCCCCCCATATAACTTATGGTATCACATGGTAGTTAAGTTCATTCTGTACAGACACTAGCCATTTGAGCTATTGCAGGAGTTAGAGAATGATAAGCTTTTACTACGTTACAGTGTTGTATAAGAGGTTCTGTGTCCAGACTGCCTTTTTTAAACTGCTTCTTCTAATATGCTCTTGCCAAGTAAGTTCCAGTTCCCCTTTGGTATCACCTCGTCAAGGTTGCTTCTTACCAGGCTTGTTCAAGTCTGCTTGCCTATTTTCTGTGCTTTCTGTGTCATTTTGCTCATGTTGTTTCCTAATGTCTTTTTTTCTTAACTCCTATTGTTTTCACTTTTGGTCCTGATCTTTATAGCCATGTAACTCCAACATTTTTTTTTTCTCTCCTGCTTCTCCCCAGTTGGACTCTTTTTACCTTCTATATTTCTGTGGAACTGTCATGCTGCTTTGTTTAAGTGGGAAAGAGGCTTTTTAAAAGTAAACGAAGTACCTGAGATGATTAGAAAACTAGATGCATCTGCATTTAAACTCTGCAAAATGCAACTTAAACTAGCATAGACTGCATTGGATGTTTGATCCTTGCCACTGTTTTAAATGGCCCAAGTGGATCCTTCTTCCATAAATCACTAAGTCTGGGATTTGTGATGTGTGTTAAGTAGCTTGAATAGGATAGTACTGATTGCATAACCTGCCAAACTTGTCTGCTGCCTCTTAAGAAAATACAAAATTATCAAGTGAAAAGTAGACTGAACAGAAACGATAACAGAGAAATATGGTGTATATATATATGAGCCTATTCAATAGTTTGCCATTGAAGAAAAGAGGGGATTTTTTAAAAATATAAAGCTCAGTACTAAAGTCCTTTCATCTTTATACTATGTAATTTGAAAGGAAAGATGCATCTGAGATGCAAAACTCAGAACTATGAACTGAAAGTGTGAATCTGAGTTTCACTGTAAGGATGTCCTTCTGCAATGGTGTGTAGTTGATTTGGCATGCTTTTTACATTGTTTAATTAAAATAATCTCAAAGAAACATGATGTTTTTACTTACAGCACTTGAAGAATCGGAAAGTGACATTTATGTGCGATTCATGAGGTCACACAAGTGTTACGACATTGTTCCAACAAGCTCTAAGCTTGTTGTTTTCGACACTACGTTACAAGTGAGTATTCTCCTTACAGTCTTTTTTTTTCAGTTCACTTGTTTTTCTTCTGATGTGTGTGTTTCCCGAGTGTTAAATGAAGTCTGATCTCTTGAAGTTCTCTTGTGCTTTGACTCCAGAAACCCTACTGTTTCAACTGTATCTTTCATGGCCTGTTAGAGGAGGAAATAGGGGAAAATTTCTTTGCTCAATAGGAAGGGAAGATATAATTTATATTGTAGTTGAAATCACTAACTAAAAAGCTTTTCAAATGAGCGCAGAATTATATTGCCTTCTTCTTGGCTATCAAATCTTACTCACCTACATTTATGTAAAGACCTCTGTCATAGTTATGAAGTATCCAGACACTTTCAGCCTACTCTTATTATATTGGTAAGATAATATGGGACTAGAATGGATGGCTTAATTCTGCAAGCTAAGTTCTCCTGGGAATCTTTGTTTTCAGATTCTCATTTTGCTTTTAATCATCATCTGCTAGACTCTTGGCTCTGTGTGAAAAATTTATTTGCCAAAGGAAAGCACTTGCTATAGAAGCAGAGTAGAGTTGTGGTAGAATGTTGTGGCTTTCTTTGTCTATTTCCTAAATTTTGAAATTAGTGGGAGGTTTCTTTTGTTTAAAAGTGCTTCAATTTTGACTTGACAAAGCCCAGTGAAGTAATATTGACTTGGAATGTACTGCTCAGTTAGATCCACAGTCAAGAGACAGTCGCGTAATAGATATCTAGTCTCAAAGTGTTCCCAGAACCATCCTGTTTATCACATAATTCTTTACAATATTGGATTATCCATACAACAATCTCAAAAATACAAAACCTACATTATGCAACAAAAGTAATATGGCAGCATTGCGTGTGTCCTAGTCAATTTATAGTCACTTATGCTGGAGATTCACTCATCCTTCTTGAGGACCATTACCTGAAGAGGCAGGAACTTTTGATGTAAGCAAGAACAGATACTTAATTAGTTGAGCAATATGTCTGTTTATACTTAGTACTAGAATTATATTAAAATTTAGATAAGGCTCTGGATAAGAATCCGCCCATGTGCCGAAAGGCTTCCTGTTGCTAACTGATCTGGTAGCCAGAAGGGCATCACTGGACATAACAGTTTATATAACATGAGACAGTTGTGACCCTTTCCTCCTTTATCCAGAAAAGGATCTTAAATACTTGGAATCATTTTAGTGGTCACTTTTTTCTTCCTTTTCTTCCCAATGGTTCTTTATTGGGTGTTGGATTTTGTAGTGAAAATACATCTGATCTGTGGTTAGAGATGGGAGAGCTCAGAAGTTCACAGGCATCAATTCCACAGAGTTTAAATATTCACAGTATCAATTTTCCATGCCTCTTCCACCTCTTGACTGTTTTGATAATCTTTCAGCTGCATCTGTTCTTGCACTCAACCGTTTGCATGGACTCAGTGATTATCCAAGCAATCTAAACTATCAGCGAAGAACATCTGTTACATTTAGACATAGTGAATTCTTCACCCCGTTCTTTTGCTACATTCCTTTTCAGAGACTTCTCTGTCTGTCTCTTAGGAGCTTTATTCTGTGGGAGGTTAATCCTGTTGACTTTCTTTAACCATCTTGGAGGGAAATGGTTCTACAGCTTTTCCTTTCTTCTGCCCAAAAGAGAGAATGACTGTTAATTCTGAACTAAAGAATCCAGATCCTTTGACCTGAAAAGTCAAGTTTGGGGTGGAAATGTTAATTGACAGCCTCTCAGTTCTTTAAAAAGACTTAGCTTCCTTTTTTCATTCTAGGGGATATTTATTCTTGCACTATGAGGTAATCTTTTGGGAGTTGGTATCTGTAGCTTGCTGTTGGCATGACCCACAATTAGTTGAGTCCTGAGCTGTCAGTAATCACCTGGGGCAACGGCTTGATCTTGGTCACTGTTGCAGTTGGAAAGACAAGTCTTCCTCTTTGCTTCTTGAACCAATTAATCTTAGGCCCCCTGGAGCAGATCACCCATTCCTTTTGGATTCCCCAGGTCTGTTGATGAATAGTTATCAGATGATAAAGTCATGCTAGATTGATACTAACTTTCTTTACTGTAGCTGTGTTGAGATAACACTGTTCATACCACGAAGCTGGAAATTCATCTCCAGTTGCTGAGCCAATGTGGGATAATGCTTGGTAAAGCAGAGTGCAACTGAGTGAAATTTGTTAGTCATCACCATAAAGGAAAACAGGTTACTCTGATGATAAACCTTTCACCAATACCCCACCCAAATCCACGTCTTGTTTGGGATCTCTAATGAGGGTCTTGGATTATAAGTGGAGAAGAGCAAAGGTGGGGTGAGGGGGATGCTTTGGCTGTATTCATGGGAGCATAATCTCAGCTTGCTTCTTCAGGTATTTTTAAGTGGAGGAGGGGAGTGGTAGAGAGGCGGTCTGTAGTTATTCATTCCTACTCTGATACATGGCATAAGTGAACTATATTTTGAACTTAAATTATTGGTAAACAACTCTTCTTCCAAACTGCATACTTTTGTGCTTTATACCATAAAATTTCATCCCAGTTTCATCATTCTCTAATTTATGAAGTCATAACTTTTCTTGTAAAATAATAATGTTCTTGCAGCATTGGCACTGTCTTCCAGCTCTGCTGCAACAGTTTCACAAAACTAGTAAACTATATATTATTTAAGAAAACTTTAAGCCAGTTGATCTGAACACTGATCCTTGGGTACACTGCTAGCAGATCTTCTAAATACTTCTCTGTCAGTATTTTCCTGTGCTGTTCTTTACCTGTTGCCTTGTATTAAAGTTCGAGCTATGGTATCTTCAGCACATTGATCTTCTTCATTCTGATTGTAAAGCTGATGCACCTATGAATGTCTGAAATTTAAAAATTGAAGAGGTTTTTTGTTGCTTTTTGAAAACAAAGGGATGGAGGAGAAAGACATCATAAGGGCAGTCAAACAAAAACTTAGTGTTCGTGTTACAATTTTTAGTATATAAACAACTTATTTTTCAGTGCTTTGGGACCGCATATTTGTTCCTGTTTGGATACTGTAGTACATAGTCTTATGGAGCGTTCAGTGTCTATGAACCCTTTTTAAGTAAGTGGGTTCTGCATGGGTTTGGGTTTGGTGTCATTCCTGAATCTGTTTCACTCGTACTCAAATTAGTATTTCTCCTAATTTTTAAAGTGCCTTAACATCTTGATACAGTTCTTCAGATACTTTATTTCTAACTGAATTCAAGTTTTAATAGTTCAAGATTCAAAACAAAGTGTGTGGTGAGGGCTTATTTTTTGCGTCCCTTAGTGTAAGCTAGTAGCAGTTGATGGAAGAAGAGAAAAATTGGAGCTCCACTGTGTTTTAATGCAGTCCTTTGAAAGACTCTTTGGATTTGGATTTGTCTGCAGTATCCTGCCTCCCTCTACTGGTCAGAAATCACAACAAACATCAAGCCCGTTTCTATCTTCAAAATTATTTGAGATATTATGGAAGGTCTTCTGAAAATATTGTTAACTATAAGAAGGCTGAAAATGTTCTTTTATGTAACGGGATCTGAGTCATACTACTAAAGCAGTATCAATTCTTGAAAGCAAATATTTAGTCCCAGTTTCTTGGAGGAATTTAATGTGAAGATTTGTAAGGAATTTTATTTTAACCCTGAACAAGAGAGAAGATCGTAAGGTGACATTACACTGCAAACAGAAAGGAGATCTTAAGTAGCAGCAGTGGTAGCTGGAATGGGTCAACAGTCTCCTCAGTACTGCTTATTTGTCAGTCAGAACATCCTATGGCCTCTTGATTCCAGCAGCTACCAAACACCTCACTTCCTAGTGCTAGCACACCAGTCTAGATTTATATGTTGAGAATACACCTGTGCATCTGGCACCTGTGTTATGCCATTGTGAAGGCAGTGGTATATCTCTTGCTCTTCAATTACGCATCAGTAATGGGCCTGATAAATACTGAACTCTTGTGCAGTGCTGTGGTTCTCTCCCCTGCCATGAATACTCCTTATATGTGACAAGCACCAGGGTTTTGCTTTTCCCAGAGAAGGTGCTATCTTTGTTTAATACACACTAAGGAAACTTTAAAAGTGTGACCTGAGCATGAGGGATTGGAGTCAAGAGACAATTAGATGTTATGAGCTGTCCTGTAAAGTTTGGCAATTTGGTTCTATGGATGGTGGGGAAACTAGGCAAGTTGCAACAGTGTATTGCAGCTCACAAAGAATAAACTGTCTGTTTCATTTCTTGCTCGTCTCCCAAGATGGGAATAGTAGGAGAACAAACACTTTGCAGATCCTTTGAGTGGGTTAGGAGGGTTCTCCCTTGAAGGGCCGCTCTGCAGTCAATGAAACAATGTTCACTTACTGTTCTTCATTCTGAATATTTGGTATATGGGACTGGATCATCTTTATTAGACGCTAGGAAAACTCCGAGCTGGATGCAGATTTATTTGTTACCTTCTTGTGTTTTGAGCATACTATCTAATTACTCTACAAGTATTAATGCGATTAATTTGGCAGTGTTCTGGGGAAATAAAGCGACACCCAGATTTGCCTTTGCTTTCTCTTTGTTGTAAATTTCGTTATATATACCTGTTACGAGTTGAAACCAAGAATCTGACCTTTTCCTGTCTTTTGAAACTGATTAATACTTTGAAAGGAAAATAGGAATTTGAATAATTTCTATATTAGCTGGATTCACATGCCAACAACATGTAGAACTTTGTTCCTGCTTCATCAGTCAAATTATTTATCTTTAGTAGCACTAACCTCTTTCCCTGATGTAACTTCATGTTATTTTCCTTGTTACTGGATGAGCTGCTGACTTGTAATGCTTTCTTTACTACAGAGCAATGCATTTATCCCCCATTCCAAATTCCAATTATTTTTTTTTTAAACAGCTGACTTAACCTAGGTTATAGCAGTTTCTGAAATTTGGCACTATAAGCTTATTTAAGACCAGATTTTTTTTGTTTTTTGGGGGGGGGTCTGACCTTCAAACACATTTGTTATTTAATTTATTTTGTTCGTTGCTCAGTCCATGTAAAGGTGAGAAGGATTAAATAGTCTGTTTTGTAGTCCAGAGCAATCTGTAAAAGGGACTTCCCTGCTGTGTATCAAGCAGCAATCTGTAGTTACAAGGATGGTAGAAAGCAAATGCAGTTGCTGGATATTGTGAAGTTCTTAGAAGCCCCTGTGGTGTGAAAAGCTCTCCCGGGCCTTCTATTCTGACTACATAACATTCTCACCTATTAAAAGTGAATCTGTGCTTTAATACTAACACATACATGGCTTTTGCTCAAGGTGATCTGGAAGCTATTTTTAAAGTATTTGTTCAATACTTTAGAAACTAATAAAAATCATGTTTATATAGAAACTGTCATCAAAACAAGCTTTCAGAATCCTGAAGATTCTCTCCCTGTATGTGTTGAAGAACTCTTGGACAGTTAAATGACGCGAAGGTTAGCTAATTTAGACTTTCTGTTCAATTAAATGATCTAGCCGGTAATGGACCAGATGTTACCATCACTGAAAATGGCGTTTGCCGGTAGCTGTTAGACATTAGTAAGAGCTAAAATACTTATTTTTCTGCCAGATAACTAGAAAAATATTTGGTATAATTGTCTAGAAACTTTTTTATGGGTGTTTAGCGAGCTGGAAGTGAATGTAGTTTCTGCAGAGTGTGCAGTGGATTCCATGTTAGAAAAGTGGAAGAGGATTTGTATTCCTCCTCCCTGTGCTGAATCTGTTCAGTAATTGGATTTATTATTCTTGTTCCCTCCAGGTCATTCTTGACTGGGGTGTTGCCTCCCTCCAAGGTAATGAGATAGACCAGGTTTCCAGGAAGAATACGCCAGAATCTTTTCCTTCCAGGAACACACAGCAGACTATGAGTCTGCCATTGCAACAGAGTTCTCACAGCTTTATGAAAGGATTGACTGTCTGTTCCTTAATTGGCTTTGAGCTTTTTCCCCTTAAAACTTGCTAAATATGAACTAATATACTGTCTGCGTTTCTGAGGAGTGTTCACACCCCTTTGCTTGCCCATCCCACAGAATCGTAAAAGAATAATATAATTTGGCTTCTACTGGCATGTGGGCTAGACAGTTTGAGCAGGCCACATACAAGCTGCCTTTATTTAGATCAGGCCAGAATCAGCAGTATAATATTGGAAGACTTCCCCCTGGCCCTCAAGCTGCTCCTGTTTGTCTGGTGTACAATAAACATGAGAGCTGCAGGAATTAAGCTCCTAAAACCAATAGGAAGCATTCATTCTTGGATCTTTGGGGAAGATACTGTGAGGTCCTTTATACCAATTAGTCAGAAATTTCTGTTTTTACACAGTGAGTAGGTAAAGTTTGTACTGGGATGAGAGTAACGTGTTTCCTCACCCTTTTTTTTTCTTTTTTGTTTGCTTGGCAAAATCTCAGTCTGAAAGAACTTCTCTACCCTTTCCAATGCAGTTGATCCCAATGGCTCTGGCTGTGAGGCTTATCTCAGCATCAGCAGAGTCCCTCATTGAGATGGGGGAATAGCAGAGATAACTGTAAGCTTGGAGCAGCAGCTACGTAGAAAAGCTGTTTATGAAATCAGCACATCTGTGGCATTAAAGGAAGAAGGAGACTCCTTGAGTGTCAACTTCAGTGCGAGCATGTCAACATAGACTGTCAGAATGAATAAAGCCTCAGTTTGGTGTTTTCACTCGGACTGGGTCCCTTTGGTGGTGGTGGGGGACATAAAGGGTCTGCTCTCTGGGGAGAAATGCAGAATGCATACTGTAACGTAGACTTAAGATGGTGCTTATCTCTCTCTTCTGGGGTTTTGCTTGGGTTTGATGAAGGGTATGGCTCCATCAGCTCCTGAATTTTATGAAGTGCTCTATACCCCGTAGTATATCTATCTGGAGTGTTCACTTTCCATGCCCAGCGAATGGAAAGTAAAAATGAATTTTAATCTGGTTTCATCTAAGCTTTCCAAAATTCAGCGTGAGCTAGAGGAACTTCTCGTGTAGTTGCGAGTTGAGGTTTTTAAGATGTGAAAACAAACATAGCCTTTAGGTTAATAGCGGGTCTAATTCCTCATTACTTTAGTAGAGGATGTGACAGAAGTATAGTAGGAAATTCTTCTTTTCAAAACCTACTTCATCTTAACCTTAGGTGTAAGTCTTTATTGCCAAGTCCTTAAGTAGCCTCTTTATTAGAAGGTATAATCATACCAAGGAAGGAATACTTCCACTAAATCCATAGACTAAAGAGAAAAATAACTGGAGAATAAATTTGAATACAGCAGTCCTTGCACTTATATAATTGGTTAGTCTTGTGTGTAGATTTTAGTCTTTACAGACAGGGCAATTTATAAAAATACTGGATGATATACATGTGCTATAAAACAATTTTTTAGTTCTTAAACTAGCTCCTCTACAGAATTTCATTTAACTTAAAAAGATGTATGGCTTGGACAACTGCAGCTTTATTTGAAAAAAAATGAAATTGTAGGCTACTGTTTAATATGCTTCCCAATATTTTATTGGCTACTTCTTGGGAAAGACAGATAAAGCAAACAATGAACCTTTTTATTTTCTTTTTTTTTTTTTTTTAATACACCACAGTTTATGAGAATGTTTAACTCTTCTAACCATAAGTATCACTGCTGGATTACAAGTAGTCACATAGTCTCAACTGATCATAGATGTTTAGAGTGTAGACATCTTGCAGTCAATGGGAAGAGACTGACATTTGTGGGACAAAATTTATCTCACTCGAGGACTAGTGAGTCATGCTGCAGAAATGAATAATGATTCATTCATTCACTCAATGAATGATAATTCCCCCTGTTGGCTATAAAGAGAAGATGAGGTGAACCTGGTTGGCATATACATCAGAGCAAGCTCTAAATTTAGGCAGACAAATGCTATCCTTAATGGCTCAGTATGTTTGTTAGGCCCACTATACAGTTAATAGGAAAGAAAGTGCTGTGTGTAAAGAATGTTTGTACATGGTGTTAACAGCAGCAATCTAAGGGACGTGGCTAAGGAACAGTGGTTTCGTGAAGGTTGGGCCAGTCCAACCCTGAACTAAGATCAGAGAAAGAGCTACAGCAGGCGATTGGCCTCACACAAGAGCAACGCTGTTGATGGAGCTGAGGATGAGCAATACATGTTGGACGTCAAAAGATGGGACATGGTAGAAGTTTTCAAAGACTACAGGCTATATTTATATAATCTGAAAGAAAGGTCCTTGTGGCCATATTCTACCTGAGCATCATTGAAGCATCTAAGCGCACTGGAGAGGAAGCCCAGTGCCACAGCCCAGTGCCTTGGCTGGCCACCAAGCAGTGCTTCGGGCAGCTGAAATTGATAAACCATAGAAACTAAAGGGAAGCATGAGTGAATGTGTGTATATTTGTGCTTGCAAGGAATTTTAGCAAATAATAATGAAACAGTTTGCGTTGTAACAATCTGGCTTAAGTAAGAGACAGCAAGTATTAACGTTAAGCACTTCTGGCCTTGTTGTTGTACTTAAAAGGTCACTATGTAACACTTCTTGCATAGCTGAATGAGAGCACCAGGAGTGTCACCTAATATGAGATAAAGGAAGATGACGAAGGAGGATAGGTTCAAGTATTCCCTTACTAAATATTAGGGATCTGTTACTTTAAATGTTTTTATCTTAGTTCCCAAGCTGGACCTGTTGGCTTTTGCAGCAGTTTTAACTCTGAGTTAGCTCAGTAGCCAAGTCTGTCCAGCTGCCCTCAGTTTTTCCAAAAGCTATCCTTTTTGAAGCCAGGCAAGATGATACCTAATAAAAGATTCTTGGAGATAAACCACTTATGAAGAAATCTGAAATAACCAGGACAAGATCTGATCCCTTGAGATTTTTTTTTTCCCCTCCATCAGGATTTTCCACGAGCTCAGTTTCTTGCCTAATACATCTTTGGAGTTCTGTCTTGAAGCAGCATTGCTGTATCTAAAATCATCCCTCAGTTTTGCCATCTTGACCATCTGTACCTTGTGTTAGATGGTGCTCTTTTTGCTGCTACTGTATCTGAGAAAGAGAAGGAGGACTGTGATTTTGGGAGTTGCCTGAAATCTTGTACTTGACATTCCAGGTCTTTCATGGACATAATTCTTTTCCAAGTTATCAATTACGGAGTTGCACTGTGTGATTTACTATTTGGAAAATTCCTGCCACTGGCCTCTGATTTTAATATATTAGCTGTTACCTTAATGTACTGACCCAGCTTCAGCAGCTTGTTCTTGTGAAAGGCTTGGGACTTAAGTTGACAGCAGCTGTTAACCTTTGCTTACAAAGTGTGACAGAAAGTGGTAACTTTCCAGTGGAAAGTTATCAAGGCTGAAAGCTCCCTATTTCAGGTAGTTTGAGTGTACGTTCCTTTTTTTTTTTTTTTTTTTTTTTTTTTTTTTTTTTTAATGAAGAGCAGTTAGAACCTATTTACCATGGCCTAAGGTGGAGTTAATCTGTGTGAACTCACTTCTCTCTCTTATTGACTCTCTAGATAACTCATTGCTGCTGGTTTTTGCTACATTAATGGCAAATGTGATACTGTTATATGGGAATACTTTATTTTGATGTCTACCTCGAGAGTTTCTTTGCTGTTTCAGTCTTCTTTTTGAAATAGTAAGCTCCTGTGCTGGATTTGGTAATGTTTACATTTTACCTAACTTCATTCTGAGCAGTTGTTAATGAAGTGACTTAGTATCCCTGGGACCCTTCTCATTTAATCATTTTCTAGAGAAATATTCTGTCACATGTATATTGCATTCTTATTGGTGGGTTCTGAATATTTTTTTTTCCCAGCCTGATTTCTTTAGTTTCACTGCGGTTTAGGGAAGGTGATTGTTATGCAGATCTTTACTCCTATTCAGTGATGATATTGCAGAAGCACCAGTAAAGGCAGAAGACAACTTTTGAGAGCTGTTCCTTGCTGAGGTCAGAAGAGTAGATTTCCATCTAATGGTTAGAGAGAGAGAGAAAAGAATCTGACCAAGACTTGGATCGCTTACAGAAGCCAAGTCTTAAAGATTCAAGTTCGCGTACGGAGTGATATCGCTGGCTCTTTGAAATGTTCAAGGTGAATTATTGCATGCCGAAGTGTGGGCAGAGGTGATGTGTTCTGATGTAGGCTAGAGGTCTTACAAACTTTGAGAAATGTAAACCGATTAATAATATTAAGCAAAGTTTAAATGGAGATTCTGTCAAGTGTCTCATGACACTGGATTTAATGTGGGCAGCTTTGCAAACTTTTTCTAAGGTAATTGCAAAGAACAGCAGCAGACTTATTGTTCGGCTACCCTTGATGATATCTACTACCCTTTGGATACTGATCCCATTGATGGTGATGTTCTTTATTCCGAAGTCCTTTGTGGAGAGTAGCCCTTTGACACAGATTTTTAAAAAGCAGATATTTAAAAATATTCTGTATTTGTGATCTATTCAGATTACTGAACTGAGTCAAGTGGTCACAATTGCTACTTCTATGTTACCTGGACCTGGAACGTTTCCATGAGTATACACACATCAGCTGTGTTCTCGTTCTAAATCAAAACAAGACCTAGATAAGAACCATCACTTCTTAATGTGATTTTCACATGGAGGCAATTTAGGCTTGTGGGCAGGAGAGAAGCCA
This sequence comes from Rhea pennata, assembly GCF_028389875.1. NCBI lineage: Eukaryota > Metazoa > Chordata > Aves > Rheiformes > Rheidae > Rhea > Rhea pennata. The sequence continues at coordinate 7,653,525 of NC_084664.1, read as the reverse complement.
TGCTCAAGCACATGTCATCAGGATCAGGGCTTTGAGGACCACAACAGCCTGGATTTGCTTCATGCTTCACGGAACTGATGCTCACAGGCAACTTTCTGGAGAATGACAATATAACCTTAACTTCTGGTTGAGAAGTAGAAGAAGGTTAATTTGAAGACTAAGAAATTTAGTTACAGATCTTCTGTGGCAAAATTGGTTAGCCCTTTTGTTTCAATCATATTAAAATGAATAACTTTATACTGATTAATTTGTCCAAGTCGGGAGTTTAAAAGCTGCTGAGATAGGAAAAGAAATGAGACTTCTATTGTTTCTGTTTTTTCTCTTGCAACTGTTGCTAGAGTGAATGTTAATCAACTGAATTGCTCAATCTCAGAGTTTCAAGCCATATGCTTAAATTGGACACTTCTGACTTACATTCCTTGCAGTTTGTTTGTTTGGGTTTATGTCATGAGTTAAAGGGAGGGGGATAATCTTATGTTTAATATCAAACAGGAAAAAGTCTGAGGTTAGGGAGCATCAGGTTATTCATTCATCAGAAGTTTTCACTTTAGAATATTCACATAGCAAAATAAAAACGGAATCAGTTTTGGGTTTGCTAAGCATTTTATCCATTTTATGCAAGTTATAAGAGTTTTTGTTTATTTTTGTTTTTGAATACTAGCTACCTGATAATGCTATTTTTTCCTAATAACTCTGGAAACTTTTCTGTGTGCTAGGTTAAAAGTAAGGATTTGTTTGGTTGTCCGTTCTTTTTGCAGGTAAAGAAAGCCTTTTTTGCCTTGGTGGCAAATGGTGTTAGAGCAGCTCCACTATGGGAGAGTAAAAAACAGAGTTTTGTAGGTAAGTAGATCTAACGTTTTTCAAGATCATTTGAATTTTCAGGCTGCTTTACTGTTACAGAAGGTGATCAGGGATAGCCAAGGTCTAGCATCCCAGAGATGTAGTGGTAAAAAGTTTCTTTTACTCCTTACTCATAAAATGCTAGAGCTAATGTTGAGCACTACAGATATTATCTCCCCAGAGTGTGTGGGGGGGAACATTAGCTGTGTATTGCTTATTTTAAGTCGTGCAACTCTCTCTAACATTACCATAATAATAATGTTCTAAAATGAGAGCTATGTTGCAGCTGAAAAACAGGGTCATAGTGACAGTTATAAATACTATTATGAATACTTTGTGTAGCCTGGAATGTGGATTTAAGGTTCTTGGAAATGAATGGTAGATACTTTATAAAATATTTCTGATAATATTTTAAATCTATGGGTGGGGGCAGTAACTTTGTACAGTACATCTCAGGTACTGTGTAGGTACTGTGTACCTTAACTTATTTAATTTCAGTTTCTGTCTGTAACTGAATTCTAGTCAATTAAAGCTGACCTCTGAATTAATTTTTCCCTTCCCCATTTCTTAGCTTCTTCAGTTTAGATGTAAGAGTAGTAATCAGTGGAGCAATTACATCTTCTCAATTTTAGAACTTGAAAACTCAAAAAAGATTAATATTTTCAGGTAACTAAACTAATTATCAATATTATGCTCAACAGCTTGGTGTTGGTTAAAATGTATATACTATGGATGTACTATTTCTGAAAAGGAAGGTTGTATTTCAGTACACACACTGGGGATTACAGTGGACTGAGTGAGGAAGCAATTGACTCAAGTTCTTTAACAGGTGATAATCAAGAAAATGGATCATACTATTTATTTTCTTCTTGTGTTAGATTCTGCCTGCTTGGCAAGTGCTTATTGGGAACGTGTTATGTTCAAAAAGAAAATTAAATGCAAGGTTAAACCTTAAATGCATTTCCAAATCTCTTTTCTTTTCCATTCCTTTGGGGGTGGATGCAGTCTGGATTCAAGGTTTTGTTTGGGTCAGTTTGAAAAAGAGAAGGAGAAGCACCTAGATTGTAGTTTTGAATATTAATTCAGACTCATATGATTTTATTCTAAAATACTATATAAATGTGAAAATGAACATACATGGCTTTAGAATGATTTATTTATTTGTATTGAACTAATAACTGTATGTTACATAGATGTAATGTTTATTAAATTATGTATGGTGAATGTAAATAGAGAAAATGTCTGGAAGTAATTCTTTTTTTTATATATATATCACTTGTTACAGGGATGTTAACAATTACAGATTTCATTAACATACTGCATAGATACTATAAGTCTCCCATGGTAAGTGCAATGTTAAGCTATACCTTATTAGTTGGCATATAGTACAGAAACTGAAATTTTGAACTGTTGTTTGAAGGATTAATTAATATTTAAGTCTCTTGAAGCTTAGATATGTCCCAGATATACTGGTTTTTCTTTATTTTTTTTGTTGGGTTTTTTTGTTTGTTTGTTTGATGGCATAATGATAGCCTTGTTTTTGGTACTAGACTCTACTTAGCATTACAATTAATACCTAATGTATTTGGGATGAAGGGCCTACCTAAAATATTTACTAAAAATTAAGTATAATATAAAAAGTATGCAGGAAAATACTTGGTTATTGATTGTTGTTTATTTGTTTCTGTCCAGGTTGTTTGAAAATACCTGGTTGCTGCATGTTTCATAAGAATCAGAACCCTTTATAAAAGGGGAACTTTAACAAAAAACTGCTTTTTAGTTTTAAAATTGCGTGAAAAAGTTCATCTTAGTTAAAAGATGATATGTTAATTATGTAGTGGTTTACATGTTTACATATAAAGTCATCTTTGGCTCCTAACTATAGCAGAAATTGGGGGTTATTCTGAAAAGAGTAGGCAGGGTTAAATAGAATGTTAATTTACAGAGGTTCAGATGAATTAAAAGGTTACTCTGTTGGAGATGCTATAGCATCAACAGTTAAACTAATTAAAGATGTGCGAATATTTTAGTTGCATGGCTGAGTTGCACAATCAGTTTGAGATCTCTTGCCTTCAGTTAACTGTAATTTAAAATTCCCATTGGCAGTTTGTTAATGAAATGCTCTTGCTTGCTTATATCACTTCCTTGTTCTTTTCAAATCACAATTCCCCCCCCCAACAACAGACTCGTTTGATCATTTGAATAGACTAAACTGCCCTCCCTTGTCTTATCTGCAAGTACCTTAAAAAAACTTTTTAAGGGTGATATGATGTTATAGCTGAGCTGGGCTAAGGGTTAGCTGCTGTCAAAAGGTGCAGATTTTCCACATCCTTTGTCCAGTAGCATTTGTTTGTCTTTTCTGTGAGTCAGTTAGGGGAGCTGAACTGTCAGAAAGTAGCCTTATTTTTTGGCCTGTTTGCTTCCTTTAACCAGCTCAATACAGGTTAGCATCACTGCTGGCACAGGAGAAACACTGAGAGCCTGCCTGGCTTAGATGCAGTATCCAAAAACATTTGAAGAATTTAACCTCAGTAAAAGGTTAAACTTAAGAAGAAAAAAAATATGTTTATATAATAGCAGTTCTTCTTGAAGGCTGATGGAACTGAGTTTTAAACCAGTGCTTTTGCTTGTGTGTAATCCAGCAACAGTAAAATTCATCTCTTTTAGTATTAACAAGTCAAGTGTTCAGGGTAAGTTCTTCACCAGTTTGTGGTAGGAATCATTGGACAGCTTACTCTGGCATGTTTATTTTAAGAGGGATAAAGTACCTGAGGGGATGCCTTTGAGTCTAGAAAAGATTTAGACTGCAAACCTAACTTCTAGATGCATAAAGATAGGTGAAAATCTTTCCCGTCCCTTGAGATGGCTGGTCCAGTATGCTACACTACATGGAGCAGGATTACCCCTTGCCTCTTGATATTGCCAGGAAATGTTCTTTTTGACTGGGCAATTAGTTACCTGGAATTCTTACTCTATATCTTGCCTGCAATAAAATGTAAGGAAATTATTCAGATCTAAATGATGCTGTTAATAATTTGGAGTTTGAAATCAATACTTTGAGTTACAAACTTTCCATATATCTTTTGCAGGTTCAGATCTATGAACTGGAGGAGCACAAAATAGAAACCTGGAGGGGTAAGAATACTTATTACTTGATTGCTAATTGAAAATTTCCCAATCTTTTTTGGTATAGTAGATTTTTGTTTAATCACAGACTTATTAGCTCATCGCTCTCTACATACTTTTTAATGAAAATAAGAATAGTAAGAGTTTGTCTGCTTGCTCCTGCTGTTAATTTTTCCACTAGAAACAAAATGTGAACTAGGGTGATATGTACTATATACTGTTTCACCACTCTTGCATGGTAAGTGCCATCTCACTTTTTGTTTTTTTCCTCCCCTTTAAGAAAGCTGATTCTGAGTGACAACTGAAATTTAATTGTCTTGTTGTTCAGAAGAACTATAAGAACTGGGTTAGACCAATGGTCTGTCTGGCCCAATATCCTTTCTGAGACATTACAGCTGGTGTTCGGGGAGAGCACACAAACCTGACCACTTCCTTTGATCCTTTCTCTTCGCACTTTCCAGTCTATAGAACTCCTATATACTCTTCATAAGCTCTTCCATCTCTGTGGCTATTTTGGTTGCTCTTGTGTTTTTTTCTTTTTCTTTTTTTTTTTTTTTTTTTTTTTTTTTTTTTTAAGGGAGGTGGGGAATGGAGTAAGGGTTCTTTTTTTAATGACTGTAGAGTTGATACATACAGCCACAATGGGAGTATATATGAGCCAGGATGCAAGAATATTCGAATGGGTGAGCTTATTTACTGAATGAACTGACAGGTCAGCAGCAAGTCGTGCCTGAGTTGCGGAGTGTGAATAGAAATCCATAAATATGGTTGGGTGTGAAGTGCAGAATTTAGGAAGTAAGTTTTAGGGAGACACTGACCATCTACCACAAAAACTGGAGTAAGTTTTAGGGAGACACTGACCATCTACCACACAAACTGTCATAGAGTATTTCTGTACAGGTAATGTAGCAGACTTTCAGAAAAGAGGGAAATGGTAAAGCAAGATTGTTTCTGTTGTTGTACTGACCTCTGGTGGTAGTATTTCCCTTTACTCACTTGAATGCTTGTTTTAAAACCATTTGATTGTCTTAATATATCTTTAATATAAGGAGCATGCATAAGCTGGTAGACTATCTAAAATAATTTATTTGTCTTTCATCCCATTAATTTTGTAGTAAGGAATACATAAAAATGGTAATGCTTTCATATAAAATAGTAATGGAGTATTAATTTTCTGTACGCAGAGCTTTATTTACAAGAGACATTTAAACCTTTAGTGAACATCTCCCCAGATGCAAGGTAGGATTTTGCTTTTCATTCTGCTTAATTTTCCATCTCAACACTGAATTTAAGACTGCTTTATGAAAAAAGAAACAATTTCTGTTGTGAATCAGAGTATGATAACAATCAAACGTCTTTTAATATAATCAGGAAGCTGTGGATGTGTTATGTGTGTGAAGATTTTTTTTTTAATTGCCCAAGAAAGACAGCTTTTACTTTGCTTTTTGTCTTTTATCAGTCTATTTGTTCAGGTAAACAAATTAGACATATGCCAACTGAATCAAAATGAATTGTCCAAAAATACGCAGAAAAAGGCAGCGTGATGACCCTTCGAAGTATGCTCATCGTGTATGTTCCATGAAGAGTAAAATCTGTAAAGAGCCTTTCAGCTGTCTTGCTTTCAGTCAGTCATAGTAATTGAAAACTTACTGTACTTCCAACACGAGTCATTTCCTTTTACTGCGGGAAAGATAATAGCCAGGCTTTTTGTTTTGCTCTGCTAAGTTGTGTTCAGTAAAAATATAAATGACTGTCCTTAATTCGGTAGGTATCTTTTCATTTCAAATTCTTTCCAAACAATAGTTTTTAAAGTGCAATTATACCTTAGTTACTAAAAGTAACTTAAGAGATAGTTTTAGTGGATGACTTTACCGTTCTCCTGTTCTGCAGTTTAGTAGTATTGAAGTCAATTTGTGATGCTTTCCTTCAGTTTCTGCACTGGGACTGCTTATATCCTGTGGAAGGAAACTGCTACAGGGAACACTAGTGATTACACAAAGTAATGTCTTACTGTATCCTGAGTAGGAATGTGCTAAAGTTGTAACTGGTCACAAAGCATGCTGTCAGAGAACAAAATAACATAATTACTTTCAGTCAAAGGTGCAGCAGAAGAAACAGTGGAAAAAAATAAGATGTAGTAGGACATACACAAAAAGATACTTCAAGTCAACTTAAGACCTGATCCGGAAAGAGAAGTGGGCTCTGTGGCAGTTGGACTGCAACACTTAACTGCTGAGTGTTTGCTCCAGGAGTGGAATGTGCAGGGCAGCGTCGGGAATTCTGGCTCCACGTGTATCAGATGGGGATAGCTGATGCCTGCAATGTATCTGTAACGCAAAGCATATTGGGCGGCGTTAGATGCCTAAGCCAGCAAATAGGCATTTATCAAAGTTCTTATGAACTTTATAACATACTAATTTAGCATAAATGGTGATCTTTTGTTTTTATCAGTCTTAGTAAGACAAAGAAAAAAACCAGTGGTACTTGCGAGAAGAATAGCATTATATAGGTTGGACTATTGCTGCATCATTGTCTGCAGTGTTTGGAGGAATATTTCAGATCTCTTGAAAATAAATTCTCTCAAATTCCCCAATGGTAACATAGTAGAATAATTAGATAGTTGTTCTGGCCTAATTGCGTATGTGCACGTTTGTTTAAAACAAAACAAAATAAAAGGAAAGTATTACAGAAGGAACTGCAATGAGGGATTGAGCTCTGCCTCTTCCCTTCCCAACCCCCCCCCCCCCCAGCTCCCCCAGCGGTATGTTCAGATGCATTAAATAAATTCAGGAGAACTGTTTTTCACTGGTTTTGTCTCCGACAGAACTATCCTTTCGGGGTGAAGGGGTTCTGTCAACATAACAGTCACTGGCGCGGAGGTGGGGGGAATTTAGACTTGTGAAGGAACGTTTCTACTTTCCTTTCTACCATATTAAGTGTTCATGAGTATAGTGTTACAGGTTTGTTCACAAAATGCAAAAAGCCCTACAAATAATTACTCATTGAGTGTTTTATATGTGTTTTTAAGTGTGTGTGTGTACATACTATTTGACATTGCTCATTGTCAGCCAGAATTCATTAAACATTTAATGTTTTCTCCTCAGCCTTTTTGATGCTGTATATTCATTGATCAAAAACAAAATCCACAGATTGCCAGTTATAGATCCTGTCAGTGGGAATGCACTTTATATACTTACGCATAAAAGAATTCTCAAGTTTCTCCAGCTTTTTGTAAGTATTTAAAGATATACTTTTGCTTAATGGGTTTTTAGTACAAATCTATAACATTAAGTAATTTAAGGATTAGTGTAGAAACTTGTTGGTAACTTCCATAGTTGAGCACTTCCGTGTGTATCTATGTGTATCTTTTTCTTGATAACAGAGAAAGTAAGGTTGGTATAGGAACTATACTTATATTTTGTTCTAGTTATGTAGCTAAATAGCCACCACAAATGTTTGTGCTATTTGAGTATTTTGCTGTCCTTTCTCAAAGAACCACACAGTGCCAGAAACTTGTGTCTCAAGATGTGATTGTTGTAGCTAAAGTGCAGGTGAAAAGGGAGTATGAAAATTATCATAACTCACTGTAGCATGTTAGTCGCAGGAATTGATAGGAGGCAAAACAAAGCAATATAAATTTGAAATAAGCATGCAGCATATGGTATCTTTTGCTTTCTTTTCAGTGTCAGTGGAAGTAACAACACAGCTTAGCATCAAAAGCTTTTAGTGTTTTACTACAAAAATAAGCTTCTAAGTAAAAATTGAGAGTTATATGGTCTTAATTTAGAACTTCTTTGAACAGAAGTAATGCTTCTAGGTTGGAGCTTGTTTGGTTTAACATTGATTGAGCAGCAGATTACTGTAGCAACTTGTCACAATTGTTTGGATTCTGTAGGTGGATATGTGAATACTGATTTCCTCATAAATAACTATCTGTAGTTATTTATGCTAGCTGTAATGTATCTTGCAGAAGACTGCCCTGTAAATACATTCATTCTGACCTTCCTAGATGTCAGAGATGCCAAAGCCTGCCTTTATGAAGAAGAATTTGGATGAACTTGGGATAGGAACTTACCACAACATTGCCTTCATACATCCAGACACTCCTATCATTAAAGCCTTGAATATATTTGTAGAGAGAAGGATATCAGCATTACCTGTTGTGGATGAGTCAGGTATATGTTAAGTCCTCTGTATACAAGAGTGTGGTAAGATAAATAGTGGTAAAACACTGATTTGAGAGATAATCTTCTATTATTTATTATTATTATTAGCCCATCAGGAAAAAAGAGAAGAAATATAAAGAAATATTTATGTAAGATCCAGGTTCATGGGCCTGGAAGAACTCCATTATAGTTTATTTTTTGTTCTTGCCTTCTTGATCTGTTTGACTCCGTGTAGCTATAAGATAACGAATGATTGTAGCATGCAGGAAAAATAACTTTGTGTTTTAAACACTGTGCTAATGTATGTTTTCCTTTTTAGGAAAAGTTGTAGATATTTATTCCAAATTTGATGTAATAGTAAGTATATTTTAAATTCTGTAGAATATTTGATATGTAGTATTTTAAAATGTCCATTTATATCTGTTTCAGCTGTTTCATTCCTTAGCCTTTAATTAATGAACTGAATAAAACAGAACTGAATTAAAAAAAATAAATAAATGAATTGGCGGTTGAGAGAGAGTGTAGTGGTTATCACATATGCTTTACACGCTGAAGGTCCTGGGTTCAAGCCCCAGTGGAACCAGCACCAGGAAATCTTTGAGAGGTTGGGTGATCTCCAGAGGTCCCTTCCAACCTTACTGATTCTGTAAATTAAAACTTAATAAATAAAAAGGGAGCTTCTAAGCCATTCTTAGTAATACTACTTTTACAGACATCTAGTGCTCTGGACATGACCCAAAGCTAGATCTGGTTTTACCATTACAAAAGAGGGCATAGGCTTTTTATATTTGTGTCTCTTCCTGAGATTGGGCCTACTTTTTCCAGCTGTTGCCATTCCACAGTCTGTTTTCAAGGAGTGAATGCAGATTTCCTCCTGCAGTCTTGACCTTTCCAGTGAATTAAAATTACTTGGTGCATTCTTTTGCGTGGGTCACTGGATCCAGAGTAGTGCATCTGTATTCCTTCTGGTTTAGATCTCATTTAGGTTAGTATCCTGTTTTTTCCTCAGGAGTGAAAACAGTGTAGTTGGATTGATGCCATAATTTGCCAACATAGAGAGCCAGGGCTCTGTTCTTGTATGTTTAGAAACTTGAAAATCTGATTTCTCCTCTCCTCTCACTTGTTCCATCAGCCCGCTAGTGATAATGAACAATCCAGATGTCTGAAACTCTGCACAGTATGCTCTCAGAAATATGGAGGATGGTCCCAAATGGAAAAAAATAGTTCCAGCTGTATATACTTCTGATTAGAACCAGTGCCCCTAATATCAAATGTTTCAAAATGTTGGTGTTTCTGCCTGTCTTAAGTTCTAGACTTCTCTCCTTTTGTTCTTCTAGACTATCTCTAACTCCGTGGAAGATACTGTTCTGCCATAAAGTTTGGCCAAGGAATAGCTAGAAGCTGTAACAGCAGGAGTTTTCTAACATATCCAAAACCATGAAAGTTCACGGTTGATGGGTTCAGTGTTTCAATTTAATTTTGCAACTTCAGTAGTCTTTGATACAGGACACACTTCCTGTATTTCTTATTCCTACGAAAGACACCAAGAGGAAGAGATTTCTTAGATAACATTAAAGTGACACTACCAAAAAGAAATGAGAAATGCAAATCTAAGTAATGAGATAATCAAAGCTCTATAATTTTTAGAGATGCTGAATCTTTTGATTGGAAAAATTGTGTGTTGGGATTGAGGAAAAAAAAACACAAAAGCTTAAGGATGTAGTTGTTCACTGCCGCTGGTTACATGGGAAAGAATTAGGGCATCTATTAATCGTTTGTCCAGAATTTTTCCTAAGTCTTTCCTCATATACAGTAGTTTGCTGATTAACCAACAGAGGGAGTTGGGGAGATTATTTTATTCTGTATGCTCTCTTGACCATCTTTTGTATGTGGATGTGCTCTTGAATATATTTCTGAGAACAGGAAATAGCATTTGCAGCAAATAAGTTGTTGCATATCTTTAAATTGCCTGATTTTAAAATCAAATAATCAGCTATAACCTGTGATGTTTCCAGTCTTTCACCAAGTTGCTTCAACCTATCTTTAGATTTATTTTTTGCTTAAAAAGTGTAAGCTGAGCTTTCAACGACCACAGTATTTTGAAGATTCAATTGGTGATTTTTGACTTTTAACTAAACTTATCAGTCACATAGTTTAATCAGTGTTTTAAACCGTCTGTAAATACAATTAGCTAAGTTAATAGATTTTTTTTTCTTTTTGAGTTCTGTGAATCAATTTTACAGTTATTGGGAGAGGAATAGAGATGGTGTGATGGTACAGAAATAGAAATAGCTTTATGTTACAGTAGATGTGTGTAGGTGACTTAGATTTTAAAGGGCTTTGTGTTCTGATGTCTATCATTAAGAATTTGGCCTGAACTAAGCTACTTGTACCTTTGATCATCTCAAAACTGTCTTGTCACATTTTAGTGTAATTGTTTAACCAGTCCAAGAACTTCACCATTCACAATAAATTCTAGCTAAAAATCAATTCCACATAAATGAAAACACTGGACAAGGAAAAGGTCTGCCTTTGTTCTTCCTTTAATGCTTCACTGAACAAAGCTAATAGGCCAAGATGTGCCAACACTATCAAAACGTCGCTATAGTCTGTTAAGAAGACTTCTCTGTAGTCTTAGGTTTAAAAGAATATATTTGTAACTTGTCATTTCTGACTTAAATCTTGATTTCACTAGAAATCCAGTATGCATAAATCTTTTGAGTTGCTCTGAATCTAAACAAAATCAAAATTTTAAATTATGTAAAGCCAACAAAATGTCCCTTTTTATAATGTTTGTGAGTAGTAATCTGCACTAAGAATATAAGACTTGAGCTGATGTCTGTGAAAGACCCTTTCAGACAGAATATAATTTTTGCAGGCAATTTGTTAATTTTATACAGAATTTGGGCCCTGGCTCAAAAATAGCTCATGGAAGCAGTAGAACAACTAGTCAAAAATAGAGAAAGCCAAACCTTTTTACTAGATTACGGCTGAAGTTTAGGCAGCTTTGAATTTATTTGCAGCCAATATATCTGTAATTGCTTCTGTGCTGATACCAAGTATCTTGGATAGCACTTCTTTATTTGAATAATTGTATTCCTGTCTCCTCTTGCATGACCTTTTAGCCTGTTTTCCTGAGCGACACTCTTATTTTTATATCTTTCTACTTAGAATTTCTTTTTTTGGAACACATGCAGCCACAGTTGTGTATAGTTTTTGAAGTGATGGCTTTCTTTAAAATGTTTTCTGTGTTGATATTTATGTTGTCTCATGTCTTCTGGTAACGCAGGATAATGTTTGTCTCTTTCTGGCTGCAGATGATTGTTGATAATTGTCCTCTGATAGAATGACTAATGCATCTAGGTTTTCTTTCCTCCTCTGTCAGATCAGATTGCTCTCTTCTGATAGAACAAAAAATCTTATTAGCTTGTAGGTACATGACCATATTATTTTTAATAATATTGCATCCAGTTAACACTATTCAAGTCCTCAAGGTGATCTGCTTTATGTGCAATAATCTGATCTGTTCTGATGATAACACTAGTGTTGTCTTCATTTGCACATTTCATTAATATCTTCCTGCTCAGTTAAGAGAGAACATGCATTCTCTTTGCATCTCTCCTTCAAGGAGAGCCTTTGCTGGTCTGGAGTCCTCTTACTACAAGCATGCTCTTGTTCTTACAATAAAAACCTTGGAGGTTAGCTCTTGAATTCTGCAGATCTTCTCACCATAAGTGGTGGTGATGGATGGTGGGTTTTGTCGTTGTTAGCATATAATTTTCAACTTAAACGTTCTGGTGTCAAATAGCAGTGCCAGCACAGTCCAGGAGAGGGAGTGTGATCTCAGAAATAAGAAAGGTGAAGGAAACCTCCACTTAGATTTCCACTAAGACCTTCCTTATGGGTCATGTTCAGAGCAGTGGGTATCCTCCCCTATCCTGTGAAAAACAAAAAAAAAAAT